>NC_088411.1:46775042-46872542 GCF_034236695.1 Oncorhynchus nerka
AGACAGTAGTTATAAAGGATGGTGTGTATAGACAGTAGTTATATAGGATGGTGTGTATAGACAGTAGTTATATAGGATGGTGTGTATAGACAGTAGTTATATAGGATGGTGTGTATAGACAGTAGTTATATAGGATGGTGTGTATAGACAGTAGTTATATAGGATGGTGTGTATAGACAGTAGTTATATAGGATGGTGTGTATAGACAGTAGTTATATAGGATGGTGTGTATAGACAGTAGTTATAATAGGATGGTGTATATAGACAGTATAGACAGTAGTTATATAGGATGGTGTGTATAGACAGTAGTTATATAGGATGGTGTGTATAGACAGTAGTTATATAGGATGGTGTGTATAGACAGTAGTTATATAGGATGGTGTGTATAGACAGTAGTTATATAGGATGGTGTGTATAGACAGTATAGACAGTAGTTATATAGGATGGTGTGTATAGACAGTAGTTATATAGGATGGTGTGTATAGACAGTATAGACAGTAGTTATATAGGATGGTGTGTATAGACAGTATAGACAGTAGTTATATAGGATGGTGTGTATAGACAGTAGTTATATAGGATGGTGTGTATAGACAGTAGTTCTATAGGATGGTGTGTATAGACAGTAGTTATATAGGATGGTGTGTATAGACAGTAGTTATATAGGATGGTGTGTATAGACAGTAGTTATATAGGATGGTGTGTATAGACAGTAGTTATATAGGATGGTGTGTATAGACAGTATAGACAGTAGTTATATAGGATGGTGTGTATAGACAGTAGTTATATAGGATGGTGTGTATAGACAGTATAGCAGTAGTTATATATAGGATGGTGTGTATAGCAGGTATAGACAGTAGTTATATAGGATGGTGTGTATAGACAGTAGTTATATAGGATGGTGTGTATAGACAGTAGTTATATAGGATGGTGTGTATAGACAGTAGTTATATAGGATGGTGTGTATAGACAGTATAGACAGTAGTTATATAGGATGGTGTATATAGACAGTAGTTATATAGGATGGTGTATATAGACAGTAGTTATATAGAATGGTGTGTATAGACAGTAGTTTATATAGGATGGTGTGTATAGACAGTATAGACAGTAGTTATATAGGATGGTGTGCATAGACAGTAGTTATATAGGATGGTGTGTATAGACAGTAGTTATATAGGATGGTGTGTATAGACAGTATAGACAGTAGTTATATAGGATGGTGTGTATAGACAGTATAGACAGTAGTTATATAGGATGGTGTGTATAGACAGTAGTTATATAGGATGGTGTGTATAGACAGTATAGACAGTAGTTATATAGGATGGTGTGTATAGACAGTAGTTATATAGGATGGTGTGTATAGACAGTAGTTATATAGGATGGTGTATATAGACAGTAGTTATACAGGATGGTGTGTATAGACAGTAGTTATATAGGATGGTGTGTATCGACAGTAGTTATATAGGATGGTGTGTATAGACAGTATAGACAGTAGTTATTTTGGATGGTGTGTATAGACAGTAGTTATTTAGGATGGTGTGTATAGACAGTATAGACAGTAGTTATATAGGATGGTGTGCATAGACAGTAGTTATATAGGATGGTGTGTATAGACAGTATAGACAGTAGTTATATAGGATGGTGTGTATAGACAGTAGTTATATAGGATGGTGTGTATAGACAGTAGTTATATAGGATGGTGTGTATAGACAGTAGTTAATTAGGATGGTGTATATAGACCGTAGTTATATAGGATGGTGTGTATAGACAGTAGTTATATAGGATGGTGTGCATAGACAGTAGTTATATAGGATGGTGTGTATAGACAGTATAGACAGTAGTTATATAGGATGGTGTGTATAGACAGTAGTTATATAGGATGGTGTGTATAGACAGTAGTTATATAGGATGGTGTGTATAGACAGTATAGACAGTAGTTATATAGGATGGTGTGTATAGACAGTAGTTATATAGGATGGTGTGTATAGACAGTAGTTATATAGGATGGTGTGTATAGACAGTAGTTATACAGGATGGTGTGTATAGACAGTAGTTATATAGGATGGTGTGTATAGACAGTATAGACAGTAGTTATATAGGATGGTGTGTATAGACAGTAGTTATATAGGATGGTGTGTATGGACAGTATAGACAGTAGTTATATAGGGATGGTGTGTATAGACAGTATAGACAGTAGTTATATAGGATGGTGTATATAGACCGTAGTTATATAGGATGGTGTGTATAGACAGTAGTTATATAGGATGGTGTGTATAGACAGTAGTTATATAGGATGGTGTGCATAGACAGTAGTTATATAGGATGGTGTGTATAGACAGTATAGACAGTAGTTATATAGGATGGTGTGTATAGACAGTAGTTATATAGGATGGTGTGTATAGACAGTAGTTATATAGGATGGTGTGTATAGACAGTAGTTATATAGGATGGTGTGTATAGACAGTAGTTATAATAGGATGGTGTATATAGACAGTATAGACAGTAGTTATATAGGATGGTATGTATAGACAGTAGTTATATAGGATGGTGTGTATAGACAGTAGTTATATAGGATGGTGTGTATAGACAGTAGTTATATAGGATGGTGTGTATAGACAGTAGTTATATAGGATGGTGTGTATAGACAGTATAGAATGGTAGTTATATAGGATGGTGTGTATAGACAGTAGTTATATAGGATGGTGTGTATAGACAGTATAGACAGTAGTTATATAGGATGGTGTGTATAGACAGTAGTTATATAGGATGGTGTGTATAGACAGTAGTTCTATAGGATGGTGTGTATAGACAGTAGTTATATAGGATGGTGTGTATAGACAGTAGTTATATAGGATGGTGTGTATAGACAGTAGTTATATAGGATGGTGTGTATAGACAGTATAGACAGTAGTTATATAGGATGGTGTGTATAGACAGTAGTTATATAGGATGGTGTGTATAGACAGTATAGACAGTAGTTATATATAGGATGGTGTGTATAGACAGTATAGACAGTAGTTATATAGGATGGTGTGTATAGACAGTAGTTATATAGGATGGTGTGTATAGACAGTAGTTATATAGGATGGTGTGTATAGACAGTAGTTATATAGGATGGTGTGTATAGACAGTATAGACAGTAGTTATATAGGATGGTGTATATAGACAGTAGTTATATAGGATGGTGTATATAGACAGTAGTTATATAGAATGGTGTGTATAGACAGTAGTTATATAGGATGGTGTGTATAGACAGTATAGACAGTAGTTATATAGGATGGTGTGCATAGACAGTAGTTATATAGGATGGTGTGTATAGACAGTAGTTATATAGGATGGTGTGTATAGACAGTATAGACAGTAGTTATATAGGATGGTGTGTATAGACAGTATAGACAGTAGTTATATAGGATGGTGTGCATAGACAGTAGTTATATAGGATGGTGTGTATAGACAGTATAGACAGTAGTTATATAGGATGGTGTGTATAGACAGTAGTTATATAGGATGGTGTGTATAGACAGTAGTTATATAGGATGGTGTGTATAGACAGTAGTTATATAGGATGGTGTATATAGACCGTAGTTATATAGGATGGTGTGTATAGACAGTAGTTATATAGGATGGTGTGCATAGACAGTAGTTATATAGGATGGTGTGTATAGACAGTATAGACAGTAGTTATATAGGATGGTGTGTATAGACAGTAGTTATATAGGATGGTGTGTATAGACAGTAGTTATATAGGATGGTGTGTATAGACAGTATAGACAGTAGTTATATAGGATGGTGTGTATAGACAGTAGTTATATAGGATGGTGTGTATAGACAGTAGTTATACAGGATGGTGTGTATAGACAGTAGTTATATAGGATGGTGTGTATAGACAGTATAGACAGTAGTTATATAGGATGGTGTGTATAGACAGTAGTTATATAGGATGGTGTGTATGGACAGTATAGACAGTAGTTATATAGGGATGGTGTGTATAGACAGTATAGACAGTAGTTATATAGGATGGTGTATATAGACCGTAGTTATATAGGATGGTGTGTATAGACAGTAGTTATATAGGATGGTGTGTATAGACAGTAGTTATATAGGATGGTGTGCATAGACAGTAGTTATATAGGATGGTGTGTATAGACAGTATAGACAGTAGTTATTTAGGATGGTGTGTATAGACAGTAGTTATATAGGATGGTGTGTATAGACAGTATAGACAGTAGTTATATAGGATGGTGTGTATAGACAGTAGTTATATAGGATGGTGTGTATGGACAGTATAGACAGTAGTTATATAGGGATGGTGTGTATAGACAGTATAGACAGTAGTTATATAGGATGGTGTATATAGACCGTAGTTATATAGGATGGTGTGTATAGACAGTAGTTATATAGGATGGTGTGTATAGACAGTAGTTATATAGGATGGTGTGCATAGACAGTAGTTATATAGGATGGTGTGTATAGACAGTATAGACAGTAGTTATATAGGATGGTGTGTATAGACAGTATAGACAGTAGTTATATAGGATGGTGTGTATAGACAGTAGTTATATAGGATGGTGTGTATAGACAGTAGTTATATAGGATGGTGTGTATAGACAGTAGTTATATAGGATGGTGTATATAGACAGTAGTTATACAGGATGGTGTGTATAGACAGTAGTTATATAGGATGGTGTGTATCGACAGTAGTTATATAGGATGGTGTGTATAGACAGTATAGACAGTAGTTATTTTGGATGGTGTGTATAGACAGTAGTTATTTAGGATGGTGTGTATAGACAGTATAGACAGTAGTTATATAGGATGGTGTGTATAGACAGTATAGACAGTAGTTATATAGGATGGTGTGTATAGACAGTAGTTATATAGGATGGTGTGCATAGACAGTAGTTATATAGGATGGTGTGTATAGACAGTATAGACAGTAGTTATATAGGATGGTGTGTATAGACAGTATAGACAGTAGTTATATAGGATGGTGTGTATAGACAGTATAGACAGTAGTTATATAGGATGGTGTGTATAGACAGTAGTTATATATGATGGTGTGCATAGACAGTAGTTATATAGGATGGTGTGTATAGACAGTATAGACAGTAGTTATATAGGATGATGTGCATAGACAGTAGTTATATAGGATGGTGTGTATAGACAGTAGTTATATAGGATGGTGTGTATAGACAGTATAGACAGTAGTTATATAGGATGGTGTGTATAGACAGTATAGACAGTAGTTATATAGGATGGTGTGTATAGACAGTATAGACAGTAGTTATATAGGATGGTGTGTATAGACAGTATAGACAGTAGTTATATAGGATGGTGTGTATAGACAGTAGTTATATAGGATGGTGTGTATAGACAGTAGTTATATAGGATGGTGTGTATAGACAGTAGTTATATAGGATGGTGTATATAGACAGTAGTTATACAGGATGGTGTGTATAGACAGTAGTTATATAGGATGGTGTGTATCGACAGTAGTTATATAGGATGGTGTGTATAGACAGTATAGACAGTAGTTATTTTGGATGGTGTGTATAGACAGTAGTTATTTAGGATGGTGTGTATAGACAGTATAGACAGTAGTTATATAGGATGGTGTGTATAGACAGTATAGACAGTAGTTATATAGGATGGTGTGTATAGACAGTAGTTATATAGGATGGTGTGCATAGACAGTAGTTATATAGGATGGTGTGTATAGACAGTATAGACAGTAGTTATATAGGATGGTGTGTATAGACAGTATAGACAGTAGTTATATAGGATGGTGTGTATAGACAGTATAGACAGTAGTTATATAGGATGGTGTGTATAGACAGTAGTTATATATGATGGTGTGCATAGACAGTAGTTATATAGGATGGTGTGTATAGACAGTATAGACAGTAGTTATATAGGATGATGTGCATAGACAGTAGTTATATAGGATGGTGTGTATAGACAGTAGTTATATAGGATGGTGTGTATAGACAGTATAGACAGTAGTTATATAGGATGGTGTGTATAGACAGTATAGACAGTAGTTATATAGGATGGTGTGTATAGACAGTATAGACAGTAGTTATATAGGGATGGTGTGTATAGACAGTAGTTATAAAGGATGGTGTGTATAGACAGTATAGACAGTAGTTATATAGGATGGTGTGTATAGACAGTAGTTATATAGGATGGTGTGTATAGACAGTAGTTATATAGGATGGTGTGTATAGACAGTAGTTATATAGGATGGTGTGTATAGACAGTAGTTATATAGGATGGTGTGTATAGACAGTAGTTATATAGGATGGTGTGTATAGACAGTATAGACAGTAGTTATATAGGATGGTGTGTATAGACAGTAGTTATATAGGATGGTGTGTAGACAGTATAGACAGTAGTTATATAGGATGGTGTGTATAGACAGTATAGACAGTAGTTATATAGGATGGTGTGTATAGACAGTAGTTATATAGGATGGTGTGTATAGACAGTAGTTATATAGGATGGTGTGTATAGACAGTATAGACAGTAGTTATACAGGATGGTGTGTATAGACAGTAGTTATATAGGATGGTGTATATAGACAGTAGTTATATAGGATGGTGTATATAGACAGTAGTTATATAGGATGGTGTGTATAGACAGTAGTTATATAGGATGGTGTGTATAGACAGTATAGACAGTAGTTATATAGGATGGTGTATATAGACAGTAGTTATATAGGATGGTGTATATAGACAGTAGTTATATAGAATGGTGTGTATAGACAGTAGTTATATAGGATGGTGTGTATAGACAGTATAGACAGTAGTTATATAGGATGGTGTGCATAGACAGTAGTTATATAGGATGGTGTGTATAGACAGTAGTTATATAGGATGGTGTGTATAGACAGTATAGACAGTAGTTATATAGGATGGTGTGTATAGACAGTATAGACAGTAGTTATATAGGATGGTGTGTATAGACAGTAGTTATATAGGATGGTGTGTATAGACATTATAGACAGTAGTTATATAGGATGGTGTGTATAGACAGTAGTTATATAGGATGGTGTGTATAGACAGTAGTTATATAGGATGGTGTATATAGACAGTAGTTATACAGGATGGTGTGTATAGACAGTAGTTATATAGGATGGTGTGTATCGACAGTAGTTATATAGGATGGTGTGTATAGACAGTATAGACAGTAGTTATTTTGGATGGTGTGTATAGACAGTAGTTATTTAGGATGGTGTGTATAGACAGTAGTTATATAGGATGGTGTGTATAGACAGTATAGACAGTAGTTATTTTGGATGGTGTGTATAGACAGTAGTTATTTAGGATGGTGTGTATAGACAGTATAGACAGTAGTTATATAGGATGGTGTGTATAGACAGTATAGACAGTAGTTATATAGGATGGTGTGTATAGACAGTAGTTATATAGGATGGTGTGCATAGACAGTAGTTATATAGGATGGTGTGTATAGACAGTATAGACAGTAGTTATATAGGATGGTGTGTATAGACAGTATAGACAGTAGTTATATAGGATGGTGTGTATAGACAGTATAGACAGTAGTTATATAGGATGGTGTGTATAGACAGTAGTTATATATGATGGTGTGCATAGACAGTAGTTATATAGGATGGTGTGTATAGACAGTATAGACAGTAGTTATATAGGATGATGTGCATAGACAGTAGTTATATAGGATGGTGTGTATAGACAGTAGTTATATAGGATGGTGTGTATAGACAGTATAGACAGTAGTTATATAGGATGGTGTGTATAGACAGTATAGACAGTAGTTATATAGGATGGTGTGTATAGACAGTATAGACAGTAGTTATATAGGATGGTGTGTATAGACAGTATAGACAGTAGTTATATAGGATGGTGTGTATAGACAGTAGTTATATAGGATGGTGTGTATAGACAGTAGTTATATAGGATGGTGTGTATAGACAGTAGTTATATAGGATGGTGTATATAGACAGTAGTTATACAGGATGGTGTGTATAGACAGTAGTTATATAGGATGGTGTGTATCGACAGTAGTTATATAGGATGGTGTGTATAGACAGTATAGACAGTAGTTATTTTGGATGGTGTGTATAGACAGTAGTTATTTAGGATGGTGTGTATAGACAGTATAGACAGTAGTTATATAGGATGGTGTGTATAGACAGTATAGACAGTAGTTATATAGGATGGTGTGTATAGACAGTAGTTATATAGGATGGTGTGCATAGACAGTAGTTATATAGGATGGTGTGTATAGACAGTATAGACAGTAGTTATATAGGATGGTGTGTATAGACAGTATAGACAGTAGTTATATAGGATGGTGTGTATAGACAGTATAGACAGTAGTTATATAGGATGGTGTGTATAGACAGTAGTTATATATGATGGTGTGCATAGACAGTAGTTATATAGGATGGTGTGTATAGACAGTATAGACAGTAGTTATATAGGATGATGTGCATAGACAGTAGTTATATAGGATGGTGTGTATAGACAGTAGTTATATAGGATGGTGTGTATAGACAGTATAGACAGTAGTTATATAGGATGGTGTGTATAGACAGTATAGACAGTAGTTATATAGGATGGTGTGTATAGACAGTATAGACAGTAGTTATATAGGGATGGTGTGTATAGACAGTAGTTATAAAGGATGGTGTGTATAGACAGTATAGACAGTAGTTATATAGGATGGTGTGTATAGACAGTAGTTATATAGGATGGTGTGTATAGACAGTAGTTATATAGGATGGTGTGTATAGACAGTAGTTATATAGGATGGTGTGTATAGACAGTAGTTATATAGGATGGTGTGTATAGACAGTAGTTATATAGGATGGTGTGTATAGACAGTATAGACAGTAGTTATATAGGATGGTGTGTATAGACAGTAGTTATATAGGATGGTGTGTATAGACAGTATAGACAGTAGTTATATAGGATGGTGTGTATAGACAGTATAGACAGTAGTTATATAGGATGGTGTGTATAGACAGTAGTTATATAGGATGGTGTGTATAGACAGTAGTTATATAGGATGGTGTGTATAGACAGTATAGACAGTAGTTATACAGGGATGGTGTGTATAGACAGTAGTTATATAGGATGGTGTATATAGACAGTAGTTATATAGGATGGTGTATATAGACAGTAGTTATATAGGATGGTGTGTATAGACAGTAGTTATATAGGATGGTGTGTATAGACAGTATAGACAGTAGTTATATAGGATGGTGTATATAGACAGTAGTTATATAGGATGGTGTATATAGACAGTAGTTATATAGAATGGTGTGTATAGACAGTAGTTATATAGGATGGTGTGTATAGACAGTATAGACAGTAGTTATATAGGATGGTGTGCATAGACAGTAGTTATATAGGATGGTGTGTATAGACAGTAGTTATATAGGATGGTGTGTATAGACAGTATAGACAGTAGTTATATAGGATGGTGTGTATAGACAGTATAGACAGTAGTTATATAGGATGGTGTGTATAGACAGTAGTTATATAGGATGGTGTGTATAGACATTATAGACAGTAGTTATATAGGATGGTGTGTATAGACAGTAGTAGTTATATAGGATGGTGTGTATAGACAGTAGTTATATAGGATGGTGTATATAGACAGTAGTTATACAGGATGGTGTGTATAGACAGTAGTTATATAGGATGGTGTGTATCGACAGTAGTTATATAGGATGGTGTGTATAGACAGTATAGACAGTAGTTATTTTGGATGGTGTGTATAGACAGTAGTTATTTAGGATGGTGTGTATAGACAGTATAGACAGTAGTTATATAGGATGGTGTGCATAGACAGTAGTTATATAGGATGGTGTGTATAGACAGTATAGACAGTAGTTATATAGGATGGTGTGTATAGACAGTAATTATATAGGATGGTGTGTATAGACAGTAGTTATATAGGATGGTGTGTATAGACAGTAGTTATATAGGATGGTGTATATAAACCGTAGTTATATAGGATGGTGTGTATAGACAGTAGTTATATAGGATGGTGTGCATAGACAGTAGTTATATAGGATGGTGTGTATAGACAGTATAGACAGTAGTTATATAGGATGGTGTGTATAGACAGTAGTTATATAGGATGGTGTGTATAGACAGTAGTTATATAGGATGGTGTGTATAGACAGTATAGACAGTAGTTATATAGGATGGTGTGTATAGACAGTAGTTATATAGGATGGTGTGTATAGACAGTAGTTATATAGGATGGTGTGTATAGACAGTAGTTATACAGGATGGTGTGTATAGACAGTAGTTATATAGGATGGTGTGTATAGACAGTATAGACAGTAGTTATATAGGATGGTGTGTATAGACAGTAGTTATATAGGATGGTGTGTATGGACAGTATAGACAGTAGTTATATAGGGATGGTGTGTATAGACAGTATAGACAGTAGTTATATAGGATGGTGTGTATAGACAGTAGTTATATAGGATGGTGTGTATAGACAGTATAGACAGTAGTTATATAGGATGGTGTATATAGACCGTAGTTATATAGGATGGTGTGTATAGACAGTAGTTATATAGGATGGTGTGTATAGACAGTAGTTATATAGGATGGTGTGCATAGACAGTATAGACAGTAGTTATATAGGATGGTGTGTATAGACAGTATAGACAGTAGTTATATAGGATGGTGTGTATAGACAGTAGTTATATAGGATGGTGTGTATAGACAGTAGTTATATAGGATGGTGTGTATAGACAGTATAGACAGTAGTTATATAGGATGGTGTGTATAGACAGTAGTTATATAGGATGGTGTGTATAGACAGTATAGACAGTAGTTATATAGGATGGTGTGTATAGACAGTAGTTATATAGGATGGTGTGTATGGACAGTATAGACAGTAGTTATATAGGATGGTGTGTATAGACAGTATAGACAGTAGTTATATAGGATGGTGTATATAGACCGTAGTTATATAGGATGGTGTGTATAGACAGTAGTTATATAGGATGGTGTGTATAGACAGTAGTTATATAGGATGGTGTGCATAGACAGTAGTTATATAGGATGGTGTGTATAGACAGTATAGACAGTAGTTATATAGGATGGTGTGTATAGACAGTATAGACAGTAGTTATATAGGACGGTGTGTATAGACAGTAGTTATATAGGATGGTGTGTATAGACAGTATAGACAGTAGTTATATAGGATGGTGTGTATAGACAGTAGTTATATAGGATGGTGTGTATAGACAGTAGTTATATAGGATGGTGTATATAGACAGTATAGACAGTAGTTATTTTGGATGGTGTGTATAGACAGTAGTTATTTAGGATGGTGTGTATAGACAGTATAGACAGTAGTTATATAGGATGGTGTGCATAGACAGTAGTTATATAGGATGGTGTGTATAGACAGTATAGACAGTAGTTTTATAGGATGGTGTGTATAGACAGTATAGACAGTAGTTATATAGGATGGTGTGTATAGACAGTATAGACAGTAGTTATATAGGATGGTGTGTATAGACAGTAGTTATATATGATGGTGTGCATAGACAGTAGTTATATAGGATGGTGTGTATAGACAGTATAGACAGTAGTTATATAGGATGGTGTGTATAGACAGTATAGACAGTAGTTATATAGGATGGTGTGTATAGACAGTAGTTATATAGGATGGTGTGTATAGACAGTATAGACAGTAGTTATATAGGATGGTGTGTATAGACAGTAGTTATATAGGATGGTGTGTATAGACAGTAGTTATATAGGATGGTGTATATAGACAGTATAGACAGTAGTTATTTTGGATGGTGTGTATAGACAGTAGTTATTTAGGATGGTGTGTATAGACAGTATAGACAGTAGTTATATAGGATGGTGTGCATAGACAGTAGTTATATAGGATGGTGTGTATAGACAGTATAGACAGTAGTTTTATAGGATGGTGTGTATAGACAGTATAGACAGTAGTTATATAGGATGGTGTGTATAGACAGTATAGACAGTAGTTATATAGGATGGTGTGTATAGACAGTAGTTATATATGATGGTGTGTATAGACAGTAGTTATATAGGATGGTGTGTATAGACAGTATAGACAGTAGTTATATAGGATGGTGTGTATAGACAGTATAGACAGTAGTTATATAGGATGGTGTGTATAGACAGTAATTATATAGGATGGTGTGTATAGCCAGTAGTTATATAGGATGGTGTGTATAGACAGTAGTTATATAGGATGGTGTATATAGACCGTAGTTATATAGGATGGTGTGTATAGACAGTAGTTATATAGGATGGTGTGTATAGACAGTAGTTATATAGGATGGTGTGTATAGACAGTATAGACAGTAGTTATATAGGATGGTGTGTATAGACAGTAGTTATATAGGATGGTGTGTATAGACAGTAGTTATATAGGATGGTGTGTATAGACAGTATAGACAGTAGTTATATAGGATGGTGTGTATAGACAGTAGTTATATAGGATGGTGTGTATAGACAGTATAGACAGTAGTTATATAGGATGGTGTGTATAGACAGTAGTTATATAGGATGGTGTGTATAGACAGTAGTTATATAGGATGGTGTATATAGACAGTATAGACAGTAGTTATTTTGGATGGTGTGTATAGACAGTAGTTATTTAGGATGGTGTGTATAGACAGTATAGGAGACAGTAGTTATATAGGATGGTGTGTATAGACAGTAGTTATATAGGATGGTGTGTATAGACAGTATAGACAGTAGTTTTATAGGATGGTGTGTATAGACAGTATAGACAGTAGTTATATAGGATGGTGTGTATAGACAGTATAGACAGTAGTTATATAGGATGGTGTGTATAGACAGTAGTTATATATGATGGTGTGCATAGACAGTAGTTATATAGGATGGTGTGTATAGACAGTATAGACAGTAGTTATATAGGATGGTGTGTATAGACAGTATAGACAGTAGTTATATAGGATGGTGTGTATAGACAGTAATTATATAGGATGGTGTGTATAGACAGTAGTTATATAGGATGGTGTGTATAGACAGTATTTATATAGGATGGTGTATATAGACCGTAGTTATATAGGATGGTGTGTATAGACAGTAGTTATATAGGATGGTGTGTATAGACAGTAGTTATATAGGATGGTGTGTATAGACAGTATAGACAGTAGTTATATAGGATGGTGTGTATAGACAGTAGTTATATAGGATGGTGTGTATAGACAGTAGTTATATAGGATGGTGTGTATAGACAGTATAGACAGTAGTTATATAGGATGGTGTGTATAGACAGTAGTTATATAGGATGGTGTGTATAGACAGTAGTTATATAGGATGGTGTGTATAGACAGTAGTTATACAGGATGGTGTGTATAGACAGTAGTTATATAGGATGGTGTGTATAGACAGTATAGATGGTGTGTATAGACAGTAGTTATATAGGATGGTGTGTATAGACAGTAGTTATATAGGATGGTGTGTATGGACAGTATAGACAGTAGTTATATAGGGATGGTGTGTATAGACAGTATAGACAGTAGTTATATAGGATGGTGTGTATAGACAGTAGTTATATAGGATGGTGTATAGACAGTATAGACAGTAGTTATATAGGATGGTGTATATAGACAGTAGTTATATAGGATGGTGTGTATAGACAGTAGTTATATAGGATGGTGTGTATAGACAGTAGTTATATAGGATGGTGTGTATAGACAGTATAGACAGTAGTTATATAGGATGGTGTGTATAGACAGTATAGACAGTAGTTGTATAGGATGGTGTGTATAGACAGTAGTTATATAGGATGGTGTGTATAGACAGTAGTTATATAGGATGGTGTGTATAGACAGTATAGACAGTAGTTATATAGGATGGTGTGTATAGACAGTAGTTATATAGGATGGTGTGTATGGACAGTATAGACAGTAGTTATATAGGGATGGTGTGTATAGACAGTATAGACAGTAGTTATATAGGATGGTGTGTATAGACAGTAGTTATATAGGATGGTGTGTATAGACAGTAGTTATATATAGGATGGTGTGTATAGACAGTAGTTATATAGGATGGTGTGTATAGACAGTAGTTATATAGGATGGTGTGTATAGACAGTATAGACAGTAGTTATATAGGATGGTGTGTATAGACAGTATAGACAGTAGTTATATAGGATGGTGTGTATAGACAGTAGTTATATAGGATGGTGTGTATAGACAGTATAGACAGTAGTTATATAGGATGGTGTGTATAGACAGTAGTTATATAGGATGGTGTGTATAGACAGTAGTTATATAGAATGGTGTGTATAGACAGTATAGACAGTAGTTATATAGGATGGTGTGTATAGACAGTAGTTATTTAGGATGGTGTGTCTAGACACTATAGACAGTAGTTCTGTAGGATGGTGTGTATAGAAAGTAGTTATATAGGATGGTGTGTATAGACAGTAGTTATATAGGATGGTGTGTATAGACAGTAGTTATACAGGATGGTGTGTATAGACAGTAGTTATATAGGATGGTGTGTATAGACAGTATAGACAGTAGTTATATAGGATGGTGTGTATAGACAGTAGTTATATAGGATGGTGTGTATGGACAGTATAGACAGGTAGTTATATAGGGATGGTGTGTATAGTGTGTATAGACAGTAGTTATTTAGGATGGTGTGTCTAGACAGTAGTTATATAGGATGGTGTGTATAGACAGTATAGACAGTAGTTCTATAGGATGGTGTGTATAGACAGTAGTTATATAGGATGGTGTGTGTAGACAGTAGTTATATAGGATGGTGTGTATAGACAGTAGTTATATAGGATGGTGTGCATAGACAGTATAGACAGTAGTTATATAGGATGGTGTGTATAGACAGTATAGACAGTAGTTATATAGGATGGTGTGTATAGACAGTAGTTATATAGGATGGTGTGTATAGACAGTAGTTATATAGGATGGTGTGTATAGACAGTATAGACAGTAGTTATATAGGATGGTGTGTATAGACAGTAGTTATATAGGATGGTGTGTATGGACAGTATAGACAGTAGTTATATAGGGATGGTGTGTATAGACAGTATAGACAGTAGTTATATAGGATGGTGTATATAGACCGTAGTTATATAGGATGGTGTGTATAGACAGTAGTTATATAGGATGGTGTGTATAGACAGTAGTTATATAGGATGGTGTGCATAGACAGTAGTTATATAGGATGGTGTGTATAGACAGTATAGACAGTAGTTATATAGGATGGTGTGTATAGACAGTATAGACAGTAGTTATATAGGATGGTGTGTATAGACAGTAGTTATATAGGATGGTGTGTAGACAGTATAGACAGTAGTTATATAGGATGGTGTGTATAGACAGTAGTTATATAGGATGGTGTGTATAGACAGTAGTTATATAGGATGGTGTATATAGACAGTATAGACAGTAGTTATTTTGGATGGTGTGTATAGACAGTAGTTATTTAGGATGGTGTGTATAGACAGTATAGACAGTAGTTATATAGGATGGTGTGCATAGACAGTAGTTATATAGGATGGTGTGTATAGACAGTATAGACAGTAGTTTTATAGGATGGTGTGTATAGACAGTATAGACAGTAGTTATATAGGATGGTGTGTATAGACAGTATAGACAGTAGTTATATAGGATGGTGTGTATAGACAGTAGTTATATATGATGGTGTGTATAGACAGTAGTTATATAGGATGGTGTGTATAGACAGTATAGACAGTAGTTATATAGGATGGTGTGTATAGACAGTATAGACAGTAGTTATATAGGATGGTGTGTATAGACAGTATAGACAGTAGTTATATAGGGATGGTGTGTATAGACAGTAGTTATAAAGGATGGTGTGTATAGACAGTAGTTATATAGGATGGTGTGTATAGACAGTAGGTATATAGGATGGTGTGTATAGACAGTAGTTATATAGGATGGTGTGTATAGACAGTATAGACAGTAGTTATATAGGATGGTGTGTATTGACAGTAGTTATATAGGATGGTGTGTATAGACAGTATAGACAGTAGTTATATAGGATGGTGTGTATAGACAGTATAGACAGTAGTTATATAGGATGGTGTGTATAGACAGTAGTTATATAGGATGGTGTGTATAGACAGTAGTTATATAGGATGGTGTGTATAGACAGTAGTTATACAGGATGGTGTGTATAGACAGTAGTTATATAGGATGGTGTGTATAGACAGTATAGACAGTAGTTATATAGGATGGTGTGTATAGACAGTAGTTATATAGGATGGTGTGTATGGACATTATAGACAGTAGTTATATAGGGATGGTGTGTATAGACAGTATAGACAGTAGTTATATAGGATGGTGTATATAGACCGTAGTTATATAGGATGGTGTGTATAGACAGTAGATATATAGGATGGTGTGTATAGACAGTAGTTATATAGGATGGTGTGCATAGACAGTAGTTATATAGGATGGTGTGTATAGACAGTATAGACAGTAGTTATATAGGATGGTGTGTATAGACAGTATAGACAGTAGTTATATAGGATGGTGTGTATAGACAGTAGTTATATAGGATGGTGTAGACAGTATAGACAGTAGTTATATAGGATGGTGTGTATAGACAGTAGTTATATAGGATGGTGTGTATAGACAGTAGTTATATAGGATGGTGTGTATAGACAGTAGTTATACAGGATGGTGTGTATAGACAGTAGTTATATAGGATGGTGTGTATAGACAGTATAGACAGTAGTTATATAGGATGGTGTGTATAGACAGTAGTTATATAGGATGGTGTGTATGGACAGTATAGACAGTAGTTATATAGGATGGTGTGTATAGACAGTATAGACAGTAGTTATATAGGATGGTGTGTATAGACAGTAGTTATATAGGATGGTGTGTATAGACAGTATAGACAGTAGTTATATAGGATGGTGTATATAGACCGTAGTTATATAGGATGGTGTGTATAGACAGTAGTTATATAGGATGGTGTGTATAGACAGTAGTTATATAGGATGGTGTGTATAGACAGTAGTTATATAGGATGGTGTGTATAGACAGTATAGACAGTAGTTATATAGGATGGTGTGTATAGACAGTAGTTATATAGGATGGTGTGTATAGACAGTAGTTATATAGGATGGTGTGTATAGACAGTATAGACAGTAGTTATATAGGATGGTGTGTATAGACAGTAGTTATATAGGATGGTGTGTATGGACAGTATAGACAGTAGTTATATAGGATGGTGTGTATAGACAGTATAGTTAGTTATATAGGATGGTGTGTATAGACAGTAGTTATATAGGATGGTGTGTATAGACAGTAGTTATATAGGATGGTGTGCATAGACAGTAGTTATATAGGATGGTGTGTATAGACAGTATAGACAGTAGTTATATAGGATGGTGTGTATAGACAGTATAGACAGTAGTTATATAGGATGGTGTGTATAGACAGTATAGACAGTAGTTATATAGGATGGTGTGTATAGACAGTAGTTATATAGGATGGTGTGTATAGACAGTAGTTATATAGGATGGTGTGTATAGACAGTAGTTATACAGGATGGTGTGTATAGACAGTAGTTATATAGGATGGTGTGTATAGACAGTAGACAGTAGTTATATAGGATGGTGTGTATAGACAGTAGTTATATAGGATGGTGTGTATGGACAGTATAGACAGTAGTTATATAGGGATGGTGTGTATAGACAGTATAGACAGTAGTTATATAGGATGGTGTGTATAGACAGTAGTTATATAGGATGGTGTGTATAGACAGTATAGACAGTAGTTATATAGGATGGTGTATATAGACAGTAGTTATATAGGATGGTGTGTATAGACAGTAGTTATATAGGATGGTGTGTATAGACAGTAGTTATATAGGATGGTGTGTATAGACAGTATAGACAGTAGTTATATAGGATGGTGTGTATAGACAGTATAGACAGTAGTTATATAGGATGGTGTGTATAGACAGTAGTTATATAGGATGGTGTGTATAGACAGTAGTTATATAGGATGGTGTGTATAGACAGTATAGACAGTAGTTATATAGGATGGTGTGTATAGACAGTAGTTATATAGGATGGTGTGTATGGACAGTATAGACAGTAGTTATATAGGGATGGTGTGTATAGACAGTATAGACAGTAGTTATATAGGATGGTGTGTATAGACAGTAGTTATATAGGATGGTGTGTATAGACAGTAGTTATATAGGATGGTGTGTATAGACAGTAGTTATATAGGATGGTGTATATAGACAGTAGTTATATAGGATGGTGTGTATAGACAGTATAGACAGTAGTTATATAGGATGGTGTGTATAGACAGTATAGACAGTAGTTGTATAGGATGGTGTGTATAGACAGTAGTTATATAGGATGGTGTGTATAGACAGTATAGACAGTAGTTATATAGGATGGTGTGTATAGACAGTAGTTATATAGGATGGTGTGTATAGACAGTAGTTATATAGGATGGTGTGTATAGACAGTATAGACAGTAGTTATTTTGGATGGTGTGTATAGACAGTAGTTATTTAGGATGGTGTGTATAGACAGTATAGACAGTAGTTATATAGGATGGTGTGCATAGACAGTAGTTATATAGGATGGTGTGTATAGACAGTATAGACAGTAGTTTTATAGGATGGTGTGTATAGACAGTATAGACAGTAGTTATATAGGATGGTGTGTATAGACAGTATAGACAGTAGTTATATAGGATGGTGTGTATAGACAGTAGTTATATATGATGGTGTGCATAGACAGTAGTTATATAGGATGGTGTGTATAGACAGTATAGACAGTAGTTATATAGGATGGTGTGTATAGACAGTATAGACAGTAGTTATATAGGATGGTGTGTATAGACAGTATAGACAGTAGTTATATAGGATGGTGTGTATAGACAGTAGTTATAAAGGATGGTGTGTATAGACAGTAGTTATATAGGATGGTGTGTATAGACAGTAGGTATATAGGATGGTGTGTATAGACAGTAGTTATATAGGATGGTGTGTATAGACAGTATAGACAGTAGTTATATAGGATGGTGTGTATAGACAGTAGTTATATAGGATGGTGTGTATAGACAGTATAGACAGTAGTTATATAGGATGGTGTGTATAGACAGTAGTTATATAGGATGGTGTGTATAGACAGTAGTTATATAGGATGGTGTGTATAGACAGTAGTTATACAGGATGGTGTGTATAGACAGTAGTTATATAGGATGGTGTGTATAGACAGTATAGACAGTAGTTATATAGGATGGTGTGTATAGACAGTAGTTATATAGGATGGTGTGTATGGACAGTATAGACAGTAGTTATATAGGGATGGTGTGTATAGACAGTATAGACAGTAGTTATATAGGATGGTGTATATAGACCGTAGTTATATAGGATGGTGTGTATAGACAGTAGTTATATAGGATGGTGTGTATAGACAGTAGTTATATAGGATGGTGTGTATAGACAGTAGTTATATAGGATGGTGTGTATAGACAGTATAGACAGTAGTTATATAGGATGGTGTGTATAGACAGTATAGACAGTAGTTATATAGGATGGTGTGTATAGACAGTAGTTATATAGGATGGTGTGTATAGACAGTATAGACAGTAGTTATATAGGATGGTGTGTATAGACAGTAGTTATATAGGATGGTGTGTATGGACAGTATAGACAGTAGTTATATAGGATGGTGTGTATAGACAGTATAGACAGTAGTTATATAGGATGGTGTATATAGACCGTAGTTATATAGGATGGTGTGTATAGACAGTAGTTATATAGGATGGTGTGTATAGACAGTAGTTATATAGGATGGTGTGCATAGACAGTAGTTATATAGGATGGTGTGTATAGACAGTATAGACAGTAGTTATATAGGATGGTGTGTATAGACAGTATAGACAGTAGTTATATAGGATGGTGTGTATAGACAGTAGTTATATAGGATGGTGTGTATAGACAGTATAGACAGTAGTTATATAGGATGGTGTGTATAGACAGTAGTTATATAGGATGGTGTGTATAGACAGTAGTTATATAGGATGGTGTGTATAGACAGTAGTTATACAGGATGGTGTGTATAGACAGTATAGACAGTAGTTATATAGGATGGTGTGTATAGACAGTAGTTATATAGGATGGTGTGTATAGACAGTATAGACAGTAGTTATATAGGATGGTGTGTATAGACAGTAGTTATATAGGATGGTGTGTATAGACAGTAGTTATATAGGATTTTGTGTATAGACAGTATAGACAGTAGTTATATAGGATGGTGTGTATAGACAGTAGTTATATAGGATGGTGTGTATGGACAGTATAGACAGTAGTTATATAGGATGGTGTGTATAGACAGTATAGACAGTAGTTATATAGGATGGTGTGTATAGACAGTAGTTATATAGGATGGTGTGTATAGACAGTAGTTATATAGGATGGTGTGTATAGACAGTAGTTATATAGGATGGTGTGCATAGACAGTAGTTATATAGGATGGTGTGTATAGACAGTATAGACAGTAGTTATATAGGATGGTGTGTATAGACAGTATAGACAGTAGTTATATAGGATGGTGTGTATAGACAGTAGTTATATAGGATGGTGTGTATAGACAGTATAGACAGTAGTTATATAGGATGGTGTGTATAGACAGTAGTTATATAGGATGGTGTATATAGACAGTATAGACAGTAGTTATATAGGATGGTGTGCATAGACAGTAGTTATATAGGATGGTGTGTATAGACAGTATAGACAGTAGTTTTATAGGATGGTGTGTGTATAGACAGTAGTTATATAGGATGGTGTGTATAGACAGTATAGACAGTAGTTATATAGGATGGTGTGTATAGACAGTAGTTATATATGATGGTGTGCATAGACAGTAGTTATATAGGATGGTGTGTATAGACAGTATAGACAGTAGTTATATAGGATGGTGTGTATAGACAGTATAGACAGTAGTTATATAGGATGGATGTATGACAGTATAGACAGTAGTTATATAGGGATGGTGTGTATAGACAGTAGTTATAAAGGATGGTGTGTATAGACAGTAGTTATATAGGATGGTGTGTATAGACAGTAGGTATATAGGATGGTGTGTATAGACAGTAGTTATATAGGATGGTGTGTATAGACAGTATAGACAGTAGTTATATAGGATGGTGTGTATAGACAGTAGTTATATAGGATGGTGTGTATAGACAGTAGTTATATAGGATGGTGTATATAGACCGTAGTTATATAGGATGGTGTGTATAGACAGTAGTTATATAGGATGGTGTGCATAGACAGTAGTTATATAGGATGGTGTGTATAGACAGTATAGACAGTAGTTATATAGGATGGTGTGTATAGACAGTAGTTATATAGGATGGTGTGTATAGACAGTAGTTATATAGGATGGTGTGTATAGACAGTATAGACAGTAGTTATATAGGATGGTGTGTATAGACAGTAGTTATATAGGATGGTGTGTATAGACAGTAGTTATATAGGATGGTGTGTATAGACAGTAGTTATACAGGATGGTGTGTATAGACAGTAGTTATATAGGATGGTGTGTATAGACAGTATAGACAGTAGTTATATAGGATGGTGTGTATAGACAGTATAGACAGTAGTTATATGGGATGGTGTGTATAGACAGTAGTTATATAGGATGGTGTGTATAGACAGTAGTTATATAGGATGGTGTGTATAGACAGTAGTTATATAGGATGGTGTGTATAGACAGTAGTTATATAGGATGGTGTGTATAGGCAGTATAGACAGTAGTTATATAGGATGGTGTGTATAGACAGTATAGACAGTAGTTATATAGGATGGTGTGTATAGACAGTAGTTATATAGGATGGTGTGTATAGACAGTATAGACAGTAGTTATATAGGATGGTGTGTATAGACAGTAGTTATATAGGATGGTGTGTATAGTATAGACAGTAGTTATATAGGGATGGTGTGTATAGACAGTATAGACAGTAGTTATATAGGATGGTGTATATAGACCGTAGTTATATAGGATGGTGTGTATAGACAGTAGTTATATAGGATGGTGTATATAGACAGTAGTTATACAGGATGGTGTGTATAGACAGTAGTTATATAGGATGGTGTGTATAGACAGTAGTTATATAGGATGGTGTGTATAGACAGTATAGACAGTAGTTATATAGGATGGTGTGTATAGACAGTAGTTATATAGGATGGTGTGTATAGACAGTAGTTATATAGGATGGTGTGTATAGACAGTAGTTATATAGGATGGTGTATAGACAGTATAGACAGTAGTTATATAGGATGGTGTGTATAGACAGTATAGACAGTAGTTATATAGGATGGTGTGTATAGACAGTATAGACAGTAGTTATATAGGATGGTGTGTATAGACAGTAGTTATATAGGATGGTGTGTATAGACAGTATAGACAGTAGTTATATAGGATGGTGTGTATAGACAGTAGTTATATAGGATGGTGTGTATGGACAGTATAGACAGTAGTTATATAGGATGGTGTGTATAGACAGTATAGACAGTAGTTATATAGGATGGTGTATAGACAGTAGTTATACAGGATGGTGTGTATAGACAGTAGTTATATAGGATGGTGTGTATAGACAGTAGTTATATAGGATGGTGTGTATAGACAGTATAGACAGTAGTTATATAGGATGGTGTGTATAGACAGTAGTTATATAGGATGGTGTGTAAGACAGTAGTTATATAGGATGGTGTGTATAGACAGTAGTTATATAGGATGGTGTATATAGACAGTAGTTATATAGGATGGTGTGTATAGACAGTAGTTATATAGGATGGTGTGTATAGACAGTAGTTATATAGGATGGTGTGTATAGACAGTATAGACAGTAGTTATATAGGATGGTGTGTATAGACAGTAGTTATATAGGATGGTGTGTATAGACAGTAGTTATATAGGATGGTGTGTATAGACAGTATAGACAGTAGTTATATAGGATGGTGTGTATAGACAGTAGTTATATAGGATGGTGTGTATAGACAGTAGTTATATAGGATGGTGTGTATAGACAGTAGTTATACAGGATGGTGTGTATAGACAGTAGTTATATAGGATGGTGTGTATAGACAGTATAGACAGTAGTTATATAGGATGGTGTGTATAGACAGTAGTTATATAGGATGGTGTGTATGGACAGTATAGACAGTAGTTATATAGGATGGTGTGTATAGACAGTATAGACAGTAGTTATATAGGATGGTGTGTATAGACCGTAGTTATATAGGATGGTGTGTATAGACAGTAGTTATATAGGATGGTGTGTATAGACAGTAGTTATATAGGATGGTGTGTATAGACAGTAGTTATATAGGATGGTGTGTATAGACAGTATAGACAGTAGTTATATAGGATGGTGTGTATAGACAGTATAGACAGTAGTTATATAGGATGGTGTGTATAGACAGTAGTTATATAGGATGGTGTGTATAGACAGTATAGACAGTAGTTATATAGGATGGTGTGTATAGACAGTAGTTATATAGGATGGTGTGTATAGACAGTAGTTATATAGGATGGTGTATATAGACAGTAGTTATACAGGATGGTGTGTATAGACAGTAGTTATATAGGATGGTGTGTATAGACAGACAGTAGTTATATATAGGATGGTGTGTATAGACAGTATAGACAGTAGTTATTTTGGATGGTGTGTATAGACAGTAGTTATTTAGGATGGTGTGTATAGACAGTATAGACAGTAGTTATATAGGATGGTGTGCATAGACAGTAGTTATATAGGATGGTGTGTATAGACAGTATAGACAGTAGTTATATAGGATGGTGTGTATAGACAGTAGTTATATAGGATGGTGTGTATAGACAGTAGTTATATAGGATGGTGTGTATAGACAGTAGTTATATATAGGATGGTGTATATAGACAGTAGTTATATAGGATGGTGTGTATAGACAGTAGTTATATAGGATGGTGTGTATAGACAGTAGTTATATAGGATGGTGTGTATAGACAGTATAGACAGTAGTTATATAGGATGGTGTGTATAGACAGTAGTTATATAGGATGGTGTGTATAGACAGTAGTTATATAGGATGGTGTGTATAGACAGTATAGACAGTAGTTATATAGGATGGTGTGTATAGACAGTAGTTATATAGGATGGTGTGTATAGACAGTAGTTATATAGGATGGTGTGTATAGACAGTAGTTATATAGGATGGTGTGTATAGACAGTAGTTATATAGGATGGTGTGTATAGACAGTATAGACAGTAGTTATATAGGATGGTGTGTATAGACAGTAGTTATATAGGATGGTGTGTATGGACAGTATAGACAGTAGTTATATAGGATGGTGTGTATAGACAGTATAGACAGTAGTTATATAGGATGGTGTGTATAGACAGTAGTTATATAGGATGGTGTGTATAGACAGTAGTTATATAGGATGGTGTGTATAGACAGTAGTTATATAGGATGGTGTGTATAGACAGTAGTTATATAGGATGGTGTGTATAGACAGTATAGACAGTAGTTATATAGGATGGTGTGTATAGACAGTATAGACAGTAGTTATATAGGATGGTGTGTATAGACAGTAGTTATATAGGATGGTGTGTATAGACAGTATAGACAGTAGTTATATAGGATGGTGTGTATAGACAGTCGTTATATAGGATGGTGTGTATGGACAGTATAGACAGTAGTTATATAGGGATGGTGTGTATAGACAGTATAGACAGTAGTTATATAAGATGGTGTATATAGACCGTAGTTATATAGGATGGTGTGTATAGACAGTAGTTATATAGGATGGTGTATATAGACAGTAGTTATACAGGATGGTGTGTATAGACAGTAGTTATATAGGATGGTGTGTATCGACAGTAGTTATATAGGATGGTGTGTATAGACAGTATAGACAGTAGTTATTTTGGATGGTGTGTATAGACAGTAGTTATTTAGGATGGTGTGTATAGACAGTATAGACAGTAGTTATATAGGATGGTGTGCATAGACAGTAGTTATATAGGATGGTGTGTATAGACAGTATAGACAGTAGTTATATAGGATGGTGTGTATAGACAGTAGTTATATAGGATGGTGTGTATAGACAGTAGTTATATAGGATGGTGTGTATAGACAGTAGTTATATAGGATGGTGTATATAGACCGTAGTTATATAGGATGGTGTGTATAGACAGTAGTTATATAGGATGGTGTGTATAGACAGTAGTTATATAGGATGGTGTGTATAGACAGTATAGACAGTAGTTATATAGGATGGTGTGTATAGACAGTAGTTATATAGGATGGTGTGTATAGACAGTAGTTATATAGGATGGTGTGTATAGACAGTATAGACAGTAGTTATATAGGATGGTGTGTATAGACAGTAGTTATATAGGATGGTGTGTATAGACAGTAGTTATATAGGATGGTGTGTATAGACAGTAGTTATACAGGATGGTGTGTATAGACAGTAGTTATATAGGATGGTGTGTATAGACAGTATAGACAGTAGTTATATAGGATGGTGTGTATAGACAGTAGTTATATAGGATGGTGTGTATGGACAGTATAGACAGTAGTTATATAGGATGGTGTGTATAGACAGTAGTTATACAGATAGTTATATAGGATGGTGTGTATAGACAGTAGTTATATAGGATGGTGTGTATAGACAGTAGTTATATAGGATGGTGTGTATAGACAGTAGTTATATAGGATGGTGTGTATAGACAGTAGTTATATAGGATGGTGTGTATAGACAGTATAGACAGTAGTTATATAGGATGGTGTGTATAGACAGTATAGACAGTAGTTATATAGGATGGTGTGTATAGACAGTAGTTATATAGGATGGTATGTATAGACAGTAGTTATATAGGATGGTGTGTATAGACAGTATAGACAGTAGTTATATAGGATGGTGTGTATAGACAGTAGTTATATAGGATGGTGTGTATAGACAGTAGTTATATAGGATGGTGTATATAGACAGTAGTTATATAGGATGGTGTGTATAGACAGTAGTTATATAGGATGGTGTGTATAGACAGTAGTTATATAGGATGGTGTGTATAGACAGTATAGACAGTAGTTATATAGGATGGTGTGTATAGACAGTAGTTATATAGGATGGTGTGTATAGACAGTAGTTATATAGGATGGTGTGTATAGACAGTAGTTATATAGGATGGTGTGTATAGACAGTAGTTATATAGGATGGTGTATATAGTTATATAGGAGTAGTAGTTATATAGGATGGTGTGTATAGACAGTATAGACAGTAGTTATATAGGATGGTGTGTATAGACAGTAGTTATATAGGATGGTGTGTATAGACAGTAGTTATATAGTTATATAGGATGGTGTGTATAGACAGTAGTTATATAGGATGGTGTGTATGGACAGTATAGACAGTAGTTATATAGGGATGGTGTGTATAGACAGTATAGACAGTAGTTATATAGGATGGTGTGTATAGACAGTAGTTATATAGGATGGTGTGTATAGACAGTAGTTATATAGGATGGTGTGTATAGACAGTAGTTATATAGGATGGTGTGTATAGACAGTAGTTATATAGGATGGTGTGTATAGACAGTAGTTATATAGGATGGTGTGTATAGACAGTATAGACAGTAGTTATATAGGATGGTGTGTATAGACAGTAGTTATATAGGATGGTGTGTAAAGACAGTAGTTATATAGGATGGTGTGTATAGACAGTAGTTATATAGGATGGTGTGTATAGACAGTAGTTATATAGGATGGTGTGTATAGACAGTAGTTATATAGGATGGTGTGTATAGACAGTAGTTATATAGGATGGTGTGTATAGACAGTATAGACAGTAGTTATATAGGATGGTGTGTATAGACAGTAGTTATATAGGATGGTGTGTATAGACAGTAGTTATATAGGATGGTGTGTATAGACAGTATAGTAGTTATATAGGATGGTGTGTATAGACAGTAGTTATATAGGATGGTGTGTATAGACAGTAGTTATATAGGATGGTGTGTATAGACAGTAGTTATACAGGATGGTGTGTATAGACAGTAGTTATATAGGATGGTGTGTATAGACAGTATAGACAGTAGTTATATAGGATGGTGTGTATAGACAGTAGTTATATAGGATGGTGTGTATTGACAGTATAGACAGTAGTTATATAGGATGGTGTGTATAGACAGTATAGACAGTAGTTATATAGGATGGTGTATATAGACAGTAGTTATATAGGATGGTGTGTATAGACAGTAGTTATATAGGATGGTGTGTATAGACAGTAGTTATATAGGATGGTGTGCATAGACAGTAGTTATATAGGATGGTGTGTATAGACAGTATAGACAGTAGTTATATAGGATGGTGTGTATAGACAGTATAGACAGTAGTTATATAGGATGGTGTGTATAGACAGTAGTTATATAGGATGGTGTGTATAGACAGTATAGACAGTAGTTATATAGGATGGTGTGTATAGACAGTAGTTATATAGGATGGTGTGTATAGACAGTAGTTATATAGGATGGTGTATATAGACAGTAGTTATATAGGATGGTGTGTATAGACAGTAGTTATATAGGATGGTGTGTATAGACAGTAGTTATATAGGATGGTGTGTATAGACAGTATAGACAGTAGTTATTTAGGATGGTGTGTATAGACAGTAGTTATATAGGATGGTGTGTATAGACAGTATAGACAGTAGTTATATAGGATGGTGTGTATAGACAGTAGTTATATAGGATGGTGTGTATAGACAGTATAGACAGTAGTTATATAGGATGGTGTGTATAGACAGTAGTTATATAGGATGGTGTGTATAGACAGTAGTTATATAGGATGGTGTGTATAGACAGTAGTTATATAGGATGGTGTATATAGACAGTAGTTATATAGGATGGTGTGTATAGACAGTAGTTATATAGGATGGTGTGTATAGACAGTAGTTATATAGGATGGTGTGTATAGACAGTATAGACAGTAGTTATATAGGATGGTGTGTATAGACAGTAGTTATATAGGATGGTGTGTATAGACAGTAGTTATATAGGATGGTGTGTATAGACAGTATAGACAGTAGTTATATAGGATGGTGTGTATAGACAGTAGTTATATAGGATGGTGTGTATAGACAGTAGTTATATAGGATGGTGTGTATAGACAGTAGTTATATAGGATGGTGTGTATAGACAGTAGTTATATAGGATGGTGTGTATAGACAGTATAGACAGTAGTTATATAGGATGGTGTGTATAGACAGTAGTTATATAGGATGGTGTGTATAGACAGTATAGACAGTAGTTATATAGGATGGTGTGTATAGACAGTATAGACAGTAGTTATATAGGATGGTGTGTATAGACAGTAGTTATATAGGATGGTGTGTATAGACAGTAGTTATATAGGATGGTGTGTATAGACAGTAGTTATATAGGATGGTGTGTATAGACAGTAGTTATATAGGATGGTGTGTATAGACAGAATAGACAGTAGTTATATAGGATGGTGTGTATAGACAGTATAGACAGTAGTTATATAGGATGGTGTGTATAGACAGTAGTTATATAGGATGGTGTGTATAGACAGTATAGACAGTAGTTATATAGGATGGTGTGTATAGACAGTAGTTATATAGGATGGTGTGTATAGACAGTATAGACAGTAGTTATATAGGGTGGTGTGTATAGACAGTATAGACAGTAGTTATATAGGATGGTGTGTATAGACAGTAGTTATATAGGATGGTGTGTATAGACAGTAGTTATATAGGATGGTGTGTATAGACAGTAGTTATATAGGATGGTGTGTATAGACAGTAGTTATATAGGATGGTGTGTATCGACAGTAGTTATATAGGATGGTGTGTATAGACAGTATAGACAGTAGTTATTTTGGATGGTGTGTATAGACAGTAGTTATTTAGGATGGTGTGTATAGAGGAGTATAGACAGTAGTTATATAGGATGGTGTGTATAGACAGTAGTTATATAGGATGGTGTGTATAGACAGTATAGACAGTAGTTATATAGGATGGTGTGTATAGACAGTAGTTATATAGGATGGTGTGTATAGACAGTAGTTATATAGGATGGTGTGTATAGACAGTAGTTATATAGGATGGTGTATATAGACAGTAGTTATATAGGATGGTGTGTATAGACAGTAGTTATATAGGATGGTGTGTATAGACAGTAGTTATATAGGATGGTGTGTATAGACAGTATAGACAGTAGTTATATAGGATGGTGTGTATAGACAGTAGTTATATAGGATGGTGTGTATAGACAGTAGTTATATAGGATGGTGTGTATAGACAGTATAGACAGTAGTTATATAGGATGGTGTGTATAGACAGTAGTTATATAGGATGGTGTGTATAGACAGTAGTTATATAGGATGGTGTGTATAGACAGTAGTTATATAGGATGGTGTGTATAGACAGTAGTTATATAGGATGGTGTGTATAGACAGTATAGACAGTAGTTATATAGGATGGTGTGTATAGACAGTAGTTATATAGGATGGTGTGTATAGACAGTATAGACAGTAGTTATATAGGATGGTGTGTATAGACAGTATAGACAGTAGTTATATAGGATGGTGTGTATAGACCGTAGTTATATAGGATGGTGTGTATAGACAGTAGTTATATAGGATGGTGTGTATAGACAGTAGTTATATAGGATGGTGTGTATAGACAGTAGTTATATAGGATGGTGTGTATAGACAGTATAGACAGTAGTTATATAGGATGGTGTGTATAGACAGTATAGACAGTAGTTATATAGGATGGTGTGTATAGACAGTAGTTATATAGGATGGTGTGTATAGACAGTAGTTATATAGGGATGGTGTGTATAGACAGTATAGACAGTAGTTATATAGGATGGTGTATATAGACAGTAGTTATATAGGATGGTGTGTATAGACAGTAGTTATATAGGATGGTGTGTATAGACAGTAGTTATATAGGATGGTGTGTATAGACAGTAGTTATATAGGATGGTGTGTATAGACAGTAGTTAGACAGTAGTTATATAGGATGGTGTGTATAGACAGTATAGACAGTAGTTATATAGGATGGTGTGTATAGACAGTAGTTATATAGGATGGTGTGTATAGACAGTATAGACAGTAGTTATATAGGATGGTGTGTATAGACAGTAGTTATATAGGATGGTGTGTATAGACAGTAGTTATATAGGATGGTGTATATAGACAGTAGTTATATAGGATGGTGTGTATAGACAGTAGTTATATAGGATGGTGTGTATAGACAGTATAGACAGTAGTTATTAGGATGGTGTGTATAGACAGTAGTTATTTAGGATGGTGTGTATAGACAGTATAGACAGTAGTTATATAGGATGGTGTGTATAGACAGTATAGACAGTAGTTATATAGGATGGTGTGTATAGACAGTAGTTATATAGGATGGTGTGTATAGACAGTATAGACAGTAGTTATATAGGATGGTGTGTATAGACAGTAGTTATATAGGATGGTGTGTATAGACAGTAGTTATATAGGATGGTGTGTATAGACAGTATAGACAGTAGTTATTTAGGATGGTGTGTATAGACAGTAGTTATTTAGGATGGTGTGTATAGACAGTATAGACAGTAGTTATATAGGATGGTGTGTATAGACAGTAGTTATATAGGATGGTGTGTATAGACAGTATAGACAGTAGTTATATAGGATGGTGTGTATAGACAGTATAGACAGTAGTTATATAGGATGGTGTGTATAGACAGTATAGACAGTAGTTATATAGGATGGTGTGTATAGACAGTAGTTATATAGGATGGTGTGCATAGACAGTAGTTATATAGGATGGTGTGTATAGACAGTATAGACAGTAGTTATATAGGATGGTGTGTATAGACAGTATAGACAGTAGTTATATAGGATGGTGTGTATAGACAGTATAGACAGTAGTTATATAGGATGGTGTGTATAGACAGTAGTTATAAAGGATGGTGTGTATAGACAGTAGTTATATAGGATGGTGTGTATAGACAGTAGTTATATAGGATGGTGTGTATAGACAGTAGTTATATAGGATGGTGTGTATAGACAGTATAGACAGTAGTTATATAGGATGGTGTGTATAGACAGTAGTTATATAGGATGGTGTGTATAGACAGTAGTTATATAGGATGGTGTGTATAGACAGTAGTTATATAGGATGGTGTGTATAGACAGTAGTTATATAGGATGGTGTGTATAGACAGTAGTTATATAGGATGGTGTGTATAGACAGTATAGACAGTAGTTATATAGGATGTGTGTGTATAGACAGTAGTTATATAGGATGGTGTGTATAGACAGTAGTTATATAGGATGGTGTGTATAGACAGTATAGACAGTAGTTATATAGGATGGTGTGTATAGACAGTATAGACAGTAGTTATATAAGATGGTGTGTATAGACAGTAGTTATATAGGATGGTGTGTATAGACAGTAGTTATATAGGATGGTGTGTATAGACAGTAGTTATATAGGATGGTGTGTATAGACAGTAGTTATATAGGATGGTGTGTATAGACAGTAGTTATATAGGATGGTGTGTATAGACAGTATAGACAGTAGTTATTTAGGATGGTGTGTATAGACAGTAGTTATATAGGATGGTGTGTATAGACAGTAGACAGTAGTTATATAGGATGGTGTGTATAGACAGTAGTTATATAGGATGGTGTGTATAGACAGTATAGACAGTAGTTATATAGGATGGTGTGTATAGACAGTAGTTATATAGGATGGTGTGTATAGACAGTAGTTATATAGGATGGTGTGTATAGACAGTAGTTATATAGGATGGTGTATATAGACAGTAGTTATATAGGATGGTGTGTATAGACAGTAGTTATATAGGATGGTGTGTATAGACAGTAGTTATATAGGATGGTGTGTATAGACAGTATAGACAGTAGTTATATAGGATGGTGTGTATAGACAGTAGTTATATAGGATGGTGTGTATAGACAGTAGTTATATAGGATGGTGTGTATAGACAGTATAGACAGTAGTTATATAGGATGGTGTGTATAGACAGTAGTTATATAGGATGGTGTGTATAGACAGTAGTTATATAGGATGGTGTGTATAGACAGTAGTTATATAGGATGGTGTGTATAGACAGTAGTTATATAGGATGGTGTGTAGACAGTATAGACAGTAGTTATATAGGATGGTGTGTATAGACAGTAGTTATATAGGATGGTGTGTATAGACAGTATAGACAGTAGTTATATAGGATGGTGTGTATAGACAGTATAGACAGTAGTTATATAGGATGGTGTGTATAGACAGTAGTTATATAGGATGGTGTGTATAGACAGTAGTTATATAGGATGGTGTGTATAGACAGTAGTTATATAGGATGGTGTGTATAGACAGTAGTTATATAGGATGGTGTGTATAGACAGTATAGACAGTAGTTATATAGGATGGTGTGTATAGACAGTATAGACAGTAGTTATATAGGATGGTGTGTATAGACAGTAGTTATATAGGATGGTGTGTATGGACAGTATAGACAGTAGTTATATAGGATGGTGTGTATAGACAGTATAGACAGTAGTTATATAGGATGGTGTGTCTAGACCGTAGTTATATAGGAAGATGTGTATGTACAGTAGTTATATAGGATGGTGTGTATAGATAGTAGTTATATAGGATGGTGTGTATAGACAGTAGTTATATAGGATGGTGTGTATAGACAGTATAGACAGTAGTTATATAGGATGGTGTGTATAGACAGTATAGACAGTAGTTATATAGGATGGTGTGTATAGACAGTAGTTATATAGGATGGTGTGTATAGACAGTATAGACAGTAGTTATATAGGATGGTGTGTATAGACAGTAGTTATATAGGATGGTGTGTATAGACAGTAGTTATATAGGATGGTGTATATAGACAGTAGTTATATAGGATGGTGTGTATAGACAGTAGTTATATAGGATGGTGTGTATAGACAGTAGTTATTTAGGATGGTGTGTATAGACAGTAGTTATTTAGGATGGTGTGTATAGACAGTATAGACAGTAGTTATATAGGATGGTGTGTATAGACAGTATAGACAGTAGTTATATAGGATGGTGTGTATAGACAGTAGTTATATAGGATGGTGTGTATAGACAGTATAGACAGTAGTTATATAGGATGGTGTGTATAGACAGTAGTTATATAGGATGGTGTGTATAGACAGTAGTTATATAGGATGGTGTATATAGACAGTATAGACAGTAGTTATTTTGGATGGTGTGTATAGACAGTAGTTATATAGGATGGTGTGTATAGACAGTATAGACAGTAGTTATATAGGATGGTGTGTATAGACAGTAGTTATATAGGATGGTGTGTATAGACAGTATAGACAGTAGTTATATAGGATGGTGTATATAGACAGTAGTTATATAGGATGGTGTGTATAGACAGTAGTTATATAGGATGGTGTGTATAGACAGTAGTTATATAGGATGGTGTGCATAGACAGTAGTTATATAGGATGGTGTGTATAGACAGTATAGACAGTAGTTATATAGGATGGTGTGTATAGACAGTATAGACAGTAGTTATATAGGATGGTGTGTATAGACAGTAGTTATATAGGATGGTGTGTATAGACAGTAGTTATATAGGATGGTGTGTATAGACAGTAGTTATATAGGATGGTGTGTATAGACAGTAGTTATATAGGATGGTGTATATAGACAGTAGTTATATAGGATGGTGTGTATAGACAGTAGTTATATAGGATGGTGTGTATAGACAGTATAGACAGTAGTTATTTAGGATGGTGTGTATAGACAGTAGTTATTTAGGATGGTGTGTATAGACAGTATAGACAGTAGTTATATAGGATGGTGTGTATAGACAGTATAGACAGTAGTTATATAGGATGGTGTGTATAGACAGTATAGACAGTTATATAGGATGGTGTGTATAGACAGTATAGACAGTAGTTATATAGGATGGTGTGTATAGACAGTAGTTATATAGGATGGTGTGTATAGACAGTAGTTATATAGGATGGTGTGTATAGACAGTAGACAGTAGTTATTTAGGATGGTGTGTATAGACAGTAGTTATATAGGATGGTGTGTATAGACAGTATAGACAGTAGTTATATAGGATGGTGTGTATAGACAGTAGTTATATAGGATGGTGTGTATAGACAGTATAGACAGTAGTTATATAGGATGGTGTGTATAGACAGTAGTTATATAGGATGGTGTGTATAGACAGTAGTTATATAGGATGGTGTGTATAGACAGTATAGACAGTAGTTATATAGGATGGTGTGTATAGACAGTATAGACAGTAGTTATATAGGATGGTGTGTATAGACAGTATAGACAGTAGTTATATAGGGATGGTGTGTATAGACAGTAGTTATATAGGATGGTGTGTATAGACAGTAGTTATATAGGATGGTGTGTATAGACAGTAGGTATAGGATGGTGTGTATAGACAGTAGTTATATAGGATGGTGTGTATAGACAGTATAGACAGTAGTTATATAGGATGGTGTGTATAGACAGTAGTTATATAGGATGGTGTGTATAGACAGTAGTTATATAGGATGGTGTATATAGACCGTAGTTATATAGGATGGTGTGTATAGACAGTAGTTATATAGGATGGTGTGCATAGACAGTAGTTATATAGGATGGTGTGTATAGACAGTAGTATATAGAATGGTGTTATATAGGATGGTGTGTATAGACAGTAGTTATATAGGATGGTGTGTATAGACAGTAGTTATATAGGATGGTGTGTATAGACAGTATAGACAGTAGTTATAGAGGATGGTGTGTATAGACAGTAGTTATATAGGATGGTGTGTATAGACAGTAGTTATATAGGATGGTGTGTATAGACAGTAGTTATACAGGATGGTGTGTATAGACAGTAGTTATATAGGATGGTGTGTATAGACAGTATAGACAGTAGTTATATAGGATGGTGTGTATAGACAGTAGTTATATAGGATGGTGTGTATGGACAGTATAGACAGTAGTTATATAGGGATGGTGTGTATAGACAGTAGTTATATAGGATGGTGTGTATAGACAGTAGTTATATAGGATGGTGTGTATAGACAGTAGTTATATAGGATGGTGTGTATAGACAGTAGTTATATAGGATGGTGTGTATAGACAGTAGTTATATAGGATGGTGTGTATAGACAGTATAGACAGTAGTTATATAGGATGGTGTGTATAGACAGTATAGACAGTAGTTATATAGGATGGTGTGTATAGACAGTAGTTATATAGGATGGTGTGTATAGACAGTATAGACAGTAGTTATATAGGATGGTGTGTATAGACAGTAGTTATATAGGATGGTGTGTATAGACAGTATAGACAGTAGTTATATAGGATGGTGTGTATAGACAGTATAGACAGTAGTTATATAGGATGGTGTATATAGACAGTAGTTATATAGGATGGTGTGTATAGACAGTAGTTATATAGGATGGTGTGTATAGACAGTAGTTATACAGGATGGTGTGTATAGACAGTAGTTATATAGGATGGTGTGTATAGACAGTAGTTATATAGGATGGTGTGTATAGACAGTATAGACAGTAGTTATATAGGATGGTGTGTATAGACAGTAGTTATATAGGATGGTGTGTATAGACAGTAGTTATATAGGATGGTGTGTATAGACAGTAGTTATATAGGATGGTGTGTATAGACAGTAGTTATATAGGATGGTGTGTATAGACAGTATAGACAGTAGTTATATAGGATGGTGTGTATAGACAGTATAGACAGTAGTTATATAGGATGGTGTGTATAGACAGTAGTTATATAGGATGGTGTGTATAGACAGTATAGACAGTAGTTATATAGGATGGTGTGTATAGACAGTAGTTATATAGGATGGTGTGTATGGACAGTATAGACAGTAGTTATATAGGATGGTGTGTATAGACAGTATAGACAGTAGTTATATAGGATGGTGTGTATAGACAGTAGTTATATAGGATGGTGTGTATAGACAGTAGTTATATAGGATGGTGTATATAGACAGTAGTTATATAGGATGGTGTGTATAGACAGTAGTTATATAGGATGGTGTGTATAGACAGTAGTTATATAGGATGGTGTGTATAGACAGTATAGACAGTAGTTATATAGGATGGTGTGTATAGACAGTAGTTATATAGGATGGTGTGTAAAGACAGTAGTTATATAGGATGGTGTGTATAGACAGTAGTTATATAGGATGGTGTGTATAGACAGTAGTTATATAGGATGGTGTGTATAGACAGTAGTTATATAGGATGGTGTGTATAGACAGTAGTTATATAGGATGGTGTGTATAGACAGTATAGACAGTAGTTATATAGGATGGTGTGTATAGACAGTAGTTATATAGGATGGTGTGTATAGACAGTAGTTATATAGGATGGTGTGTATAGACAGTATAGACAGTAGTTATATAGGATGGTGTGTATAGACAGTAGTTATATAGGATGGTGTGTATAGACAGTAGTTATATAGGATGGTGTGTATAGACAGTAGTTATATAGGATGGTGTGTATAGACAGTAGTTATATAGGATGGTGTGTATAGACAGTATAGACAGTAGTTATATAGGATGGTGTGTATAGACAGTAGTTATATAGGATGGTGTGTGTATAGACAGTAGTTATATAGGATGGTGTGTATAGACAGTATAGACAGTAGTTATATAGGATGGTGTATATAGACAGTAGTTATATAGGATGGTGTGTATAGACAGTAGTTATATAGGATGGTGTGTATAGACAGTAGTTATATAGGATGGTGTGTATAGACAGGAGTTATATAGGATGGTGTGTATAGACATTAGTTATATAGGATGGTGTGTATAGACAGTATAGACAGTAGTTATATAGGATGGTGTGTATAGACAGTAGTTATATAGGATGGTGTGTATAGACAGTATAGACAGTAGTTATATAGGATGGTGTGTATAGACAGTAGTTATATAGGATGGTGTGTATAGACAGTAGTTATATAGGATGGTGTATATAGACAGTAGTTATACAGGATGGTGTGTATAGACAGTAGTTATATAGGATGGTGTGTATAGACAGTAGTTATATAGGATGGTGTGTATAGACAGTATAGACAGTAGTTATTTTGGATGGTGTGTATAGACAGTAGTTATTTAGGATGGTGTGTATAGACAGTATACAGTAGTTATATAGGATGGTGTGTATAGACAGTAGTTATATAGGATGGTGTGTATAGACAGTATAGTTAGTTATATAGGATGGTGTGTATAGACAGTAGTTATATAGGATGGTGTGTATAGACAGTAGTTATATAGGATGGTGTGTATAGACAGTAGTTATATAGGATGGTGTGTATAGACAGTAGTTATATAGGATGGTGTGTATAGACAGTAGTTATATAGGATGGTGTGCATAGACAGTAGTTATATAGGATGGTGTGTATAGACAGTATAGACAGTAGTTATATAGGATGGTGTGTATAGACAGTAGTTATATAGGATGGTGTGTATAGACAGTAGTTATATAGGATGGTGTGTATAGACAGTATAGACAGTAGTTATATAGGATGGTGTGTATAGACAGTAGTTATATAGGATGGTGTGTATAGACAGTAGTTATATAGGATGGTGTGTATAGACAGTAGTTATACAGGATGGTGTGTATAGACAGTAGTTATATAGGATGGTGTGTATAGACAGTATAGACAGTAGTTATATAGGATGGTGTGTATAGACAGTAGTTATATAGGATGGTGTGTATGGACAGTATAGACAGTAGTTATATAGGGATGGTGTGTATAGACAGTATAGACAGTAGTTATATAGGATGGTGTATATAGACAGTAGTTATATAGGATGGTGTGTATAGACAGTAGTTATATAGGATGGTGTGTATAGACAGTAGTTATATAGGATGGTGTGTATAGACAGTAGTTATATAGGATGGTGTGTATAGACAGAATAGACAGTAGTTATATAGGATGGTGTGTATAGACAGTAGACAGTAGTTATATAGGATGGTGTGTATAGACAGTAGTTATATAGGATGGTGTGTATAGACAGTATAGACAGTAGTTATATAGGATGGTGTGTATAGACAGTAGTTATATAGGATGGTGTGTATGGACAGTATAGACAGTAGTTATATAGGGATGGTGTGTATAGACAGTATAGACAGTAGTTATATAGGATGGTGTATATAGACAGTAGTTATATAGGATGGTGTGTATAGACAGTAGTTATATAGGATGGTGTATATAGACAGTAGTTATATAGGATGGTGTGTATAGACAGTAGTTATATAGGATGGTGTGTATAGACAGTAGTTATATAGGATGGTGTGTATAGACAGTATAGACAGTAGTTATTTTGGATGGTGTGTATAGACAGTAGTTATTAGGATGGTGTGTATAGACAGTATAGACAGTAGTTATATAGGATGGTGTGCATAGACAGTAGTTATATAGGATGGTGTGTATAGACAGTATAGACAGTAGTTATATAGGATGGTGTGTATAGACAGTAGTTATATAGGATGGTGTGTATAGACAGTAGTTATATAGGATGGTGTGTATAGACAGTAGTTATATAGGATGGTGTATATAGACAGTAGTTATATAGGATGGTGTGTATAGACAGTAGTTATATAGGATGGTGTGCATAGACAGTAGTTATATAGGATGGTGTGTATAGACAGTATAGACAGTAGTTATATAGGATGGTGTGTATAGACAGTAGTTATATAGGATGGTGTGTATAGACAGTAGTTATATAGGATGGTGTGTATAGACAGTATAGACAGTAGTTATATAGGATGGTGTGTATAGACAGTAGTTATATAGGATGGTGTGTATAGACAGTAGTTATATAGGATGGTGTGTATAGACAGTAGTTATACAGGATGGTGTGTATAGACAGTAGTTATATAGGATGGTGTGTATAGACAGTATAGACAGTAGTTATATAGGATGGTGTGTATAGACAGTAGTTATATAGGATGGTGTGTATGGACAGTATAGACAGTAGTTATATAGGGATGGTGTGTATAGACAGTATAGACAGTAGTTATATAGGATGGTGTGTATAGACAGTAGTTATATAGGATGGTGTGTATAGACAGTAGTTATATAGGATGGTGTGTATAGACAGTAGTTATATAGGATGGTGTGTATAGACAGTAGTTATATAGGATGGTGTGTATAGACAGTAGTTATATAGGATGGTGTGTATAGACATTATAGACAGTAGTTATATAGGATGGTGTGTATAGACAGTAGTTATATAGGATGGTGTGTATGGACAGTATAGACAGTAGTTATATAGGGATGGTGTGTATAGACAGTATAGACAGTAGTTATATAGGATGGTGTATATAGACCGTAGTTATATAGGATGGTGTGTATAGACAGTAGTTATATAGGATGGTGTGTATAGACAGTAGTTATATACGATGGTGTGCATAGACAGTAGTTATATAGGATGGTGTGTATAGACAGTATAGACAGTAGTTATATAGGATGGTGTGTATAGACAGTATAGACAGTAGTTATATAGGATGGTGTGTATAGACAGTAGTTATATAGGATGGTGTGTATAGACAGTATAGACAGTAGTTATATAGGATGGTGTGTATAGACAGTAGTTATATAGGATGGTGTGTATAGACAGTAGTTATATAGGATGGTGTATATAGACAGTAGTTATATAGGATGGTGTGTATAGACAGTAGTTATATAGGATGGTGTGTATCGACAGTAGTTATATAGGATGGTGTGTATAGACAGTATAGACAGTAGTTATATAGGATGGTGTGTATAGACAGTAGTTATTTAGGATGGTGTGTCTAGACACTATAGACAGTAGTTCTGTAGGATGGTGTGTATAGACAGTAGTTTATAGGATGGTGTGTATGACAGTATAGACAGTAGTTATATAGGATGGTGTGTATAGACAGTATAGACAGTAGTTATATAGGATGGTGTGTATAGACAGTATAGACAGTAGTTATATAGGGATGGTGTGTATAGACAGTAGTTATAAAGGATGGTGTGTATAGTATAGACAGTAGTTATATAGGATGGTGTGTATAGACAGTAGTTATATAGGATGGTGTGTATAGACAGTAGTTATATAGGATGGTGTGTATAGACAGTAGTTATATAGGATGGTGTGTATAGACAGTAGTTATATAGGATGGTGTGTATAGACAGTATAGACAGTAGTTATATAGGATGGTGTGTATAGACAGTAGTTATATAGGATGGTGTGTATAGACAGTAGTTATATAGGATGGTGTGTATAGACAGTATAGACAGTAGTTATACAGGATGGTGTGTATAGACAGTAGTTATATAGGATGGTGTATATAGACAGTAGTTATATAGGATGGTGTATATAGACAGTAGTTATATAGGATGGTGTGTATAGACAGTAGTTATATAGGATGGTGTGTATAGACAGTATAGACAGTAGTTATATAGGATGGTGTATATAGACAGTAGTTATATAGGATGGGTGTATATAGACAGTAGTTATATAGGATGGTGTGTATAGACAGTAGTTATATAGGATGTGTATGCAGTATAGACAGTAGTTATATAGGATGGTGTGTATAGACAGTAGTTATATAGGATGGTGTGTATAGACAGTAGTTATATAGGATGGTGTGTATAGACAGTATAGACAGTAGTTATATAGGATGGTGTGTATAGACAGTAGTTATATAGGATGGTGTGTATAGACAGTAGTTATATAGGATGGTGTATATAGACAGTAGTTATACAGGATGGTGTGTATAGACAGTAGTTATATAGGATGGTGTGTATAGACAGTAGTTATATAGGATGGTGTGTATAGACAGTATAGACAGTAGTTATTTTGGATGGTGTGTATAGACAGTAGTTATATAGGATGGTGTGTATAGACAGTAGTTATATAGGATGGTGTGCATAGACAGTAGTTATATAGGATGGTGTGTATAGACAGTATAGACAGTAGTTATATAGGATGGTGTGTATAGACAGTAGTTATATAGGATGGTGTGTATAGACAGTAGTTATATAGGATGGTGTGTATAGACAGTAGTTATATAGGATGTGTGTATATAGACCGTAGTTATATAGGATGGTGTGTATAGACAGTAGTTATATAGGATGGTGTGTATAGACAGTAGTTATATAGGATGGTGTGTATAGACAGTATAGACAGTAGTTATATAGGATGGTGTGTATAGACAGTAGTTATATAGGATGGTGTGTATAGACAGTAGTTATATAGGATGGTGTGTATAGACAGTATAGACAGTAGTTATATAGGATGGTGTGTATAGACAGTAGTTATATAGGATGGTGTGTATAGACAGTAGTTATATAGGATGGTGTGTATAGACAGTAGTTATACAGGATGGTGTGTATAGACAGTAGTTATATAGGATGGTGTGTATAGACAGTATAGACAGTAGTTATATAGGATGGTGTGTATAGACAGTAGTTATATAGGATGGTGTGTATGGACAGTATAGACAGTAGTTATATAGGGATGGTGTGTATAGACAGTATAGGCAGTAGTTATATAGGATGGTGTATATAGACCGTAGTTATATAGGATGGTGTGTATAGACAGTAGTTATATAGGATGGTGTGTATAGACAGTAGTTATATAGGATGGTGTGCATAGACAGTAGTTATATAGGATGGTGTGTATAGACAGTATAGACAGTAGTTATATAGGATGGTGTGTATAGACAGTATAGACAGTAGTTATATAGGATGGTGTGTATAGACAGTAGTTATATAGGATGGTGTGTATAGACAGTATAGACAGTAGTTATATAGGATGGTGTGTATGGACAGTATAGACAGTAGTTATATAGGGATGGTGTGTATAGACAGTATAGACAGTAGTTATATAGGATGGTGTATATAGACCGTAGTTATATAGGATGGTGTGTATAGACAGTAGTTATATAGGATGGTGTGCATAGACAGTAGTTATATAGGATGGTGTGTATAGACAGTATAGACAGTAGTTATATAGGATGGTGTGTATAGACAGTATAGACAGTAGTTATATAGGATGGTGTGTATAGACAGTAGTTATATAGGATGGTGTGTATCGACAGTAGTTATATAGGATGGTGTGTATAGACAGTATAGACAGTAGTTATATAGGATGGTGTGTATAGACAGTATAGACAGTAGTTATATAGGATGGTGTGTATAGACAGTAGTTATATAGGATGGTGTGTATCGACAGTAGTTATATAGGATGGTGTGTATAGACAGTATAGACAGTAGTTATTTTGGATGGTGTGTATAGACAGTAGTTATTTAGGATGGTGTGTATAGACAGTATAGACAGTAGTTATATAGGATGGTGTGCATAGACAGTAGTTATATAGGATGGTGTGTATAGACAGTATAGACAGTAGTTTTATAGGATGGTGTGTATAGACAGTATAGACAGTAGTTATATAGGATGGTGTGTATAGACAGTAGTTATATATGATGGTGTGCATAGACAGTAGTTATATAGGATGGTGTGTATAGACAGTATAGACAGTAGTTATATAGGATGGTGTGTATAGACAGTATAGTAGTTATATAGGATGGTGTGTATAGACAGTATAGACAGTAGTTATATAGGGATGGTGTGTATAGACAGTAGTTATAAGGATGGTGTGTATAGACAGTAGTTATATAGGATGGTGTGTATAGACAGTAGGTATATAGGATGGTGTGTATAGACAGTAGTTATATAGGATGGTGTGTATAGACAGTATAGACAGTAGTTATATAGGATGGTGTGTATAGACAGTAGTTATATAGGATGGTGTGTATAGACAGTATAGACAGTAGTTATATAGGATGGTGTGTATAGACAGTATAGACAGTAGTTATATAGGATGGTGTGTATAGACAGTAGTTATATAGGATGGTGTGTATAGACAGTAGTTATATAGGATGGTGTGTATAGACAGTATAGACAGTAGTTATATAGGATGGTGTGTATAGACAGTAGTTATATAGGATGGTGTGTATAGACAGTATAGACAGTAGTTATATAGGATGGTGTGTATAGACAGTATAGACAGTAGTTATATAGGATGGTGTGTATAGACAGTAGTTATATAGGATGGTGTGTATAGACAGTAGTTATATAGGATGGTGTGTATAGACAGTATAGACAGTAGTTATATAGGATGGTGTGTATAGACAGTAGTTATATAGGATGGTGTATATAGACAGTAGTTATATAGAATGGTGTGTATAGACAGTAGTTATATAGGATGGTGTGTATAGACAGTATAGACAGTAGTTATATAGGATGATGTGCATAGACAGTAGTTATATAGGATGGTGTGTATAGACAGTAGTTATATAGGATGGTGTGTATAGACAGTAGTTATATAGGATGGTGTATATAGACCGTAGTTATATAGGATGGTGTATATAGTCAGTAGTTATATAGGATGGTGTGTATAGACAGTAGTTATATAGGATGGTGTGTATAGACAGTATAGACAGTAGTTATATAGGATGGTGTATATAGACAGTAGTTATATAGGATGGTGTATATAGACAGTAGTTATATAGAATGGTGTGTATAGACAGTAGTTATATAGGATGGTGTGTATAGACAGTATAGACAGTAGTTATATAGGATGTGTGTATGTATAGACAGTAGTTATATAGGATGGTGTGTATAGACAGTTATATAGGATGGTGTGTATAGACAGTAGTTATATAGGATGGTGTATATAGACCGTAGTTATATAGGATGGTGTGTATAGACAGTAGTTATATAGGATGGTGTGCATAGACAGTAGTGATATAGGATGGTGTGTATAGACAGTATAGACAGTAGTTATATAGGATGGTGTGTATAGACAGTAGTTATATAGGATGGTGTGTATAGACAGTAGTTATATAGGATGGTGTGTATAGACAGTATAGACAGTAGTTATATAGGATGGTGTGTATAGACAGTAGTTATATAGGATGGTGTGTATAGACAGTAGTTATATAGGATGGTGTGTATAGACAGTAGTTATACAGGATGGTGTGTATAGACAGTAGTTATATAGGAAGGTGTGTATAGACAGTATAGACAGTAGTTATATAGGATGGTGTGTATAGACAGTAGTTATCTAGGATGGTGTGTATGGACAGTATAGACAGTAGTTATATAGGGATGGTGTATATAGACAGTATAGACAGTAGTTATATAGGATGGTGTATATAGACCGTAGTTATATAGGATGGTGTGTATAGACAGTAGTTATATAGGATGGTGTGTATAGACAGTAGTTATATAGGATGGTGTGCATAGACAGTAGTTATATAGGATGGTGTGTATAGACAGTATAGACAGTAGTTATATAGGATGGTGTGTATAGACAGTATAGACAGTAGTTATATAGGATGGTGTGTATAGACAGTAGTTATATAGGATGGTGTGTATAGACAGTATAGACAGTAGTTATATAGGATGGTGTGTATAGACAGTCGTTATATAGGATGGTGTGTATGGACAGTATAGACAGTAGTTATATAGGGATGGTGTGTATAGACAGTATAGACAGTAGTTATATAGGATGGTGTATATAGACCGTAGTTATATAGGATGGTGTGTATAGACAGTAGTTATATAGGATGGTGTGTATAGACAGTAGTTATATAGGATGGTGTGCATAGACAGTAGTTATATAGGATGGTGTGTATAGACAGTATAGACAGTAGTTATATAGGATGTGTGTATAGACAGTATAGACAGTAGTTATATAGGATGGTGTGTATAGACAGTAGTTATATAGGATGGTGTGTATAGACAGTATAGACAGTAGTTATATAGGATGGTGTGTATAGACAGTAGTTATATAGGATGGTGTGTATAGACAGTAGTTATATAGGATGGTGTGTATAGACAGTATAGACAGTAGTTATATGGGATGGTGTGTATAGACAGTAGTTATATAGGATGGTGTGTATAGACAGTAGTTATATAGGATGGTGTATATAGACAGTAGTTATACAGGATGGTGTGTATAGACAGTAGTTATATAGGATGGTGTGTATCGACAGTAGTTATATAGGATGGTGTGTATAGACAGTATAGACAGTAGTTATTTTGGATGGTGTGTATAGACAGTAGTTATTTAGGATGGTGTGTATAGACAGTATAGACAGTAGTTATATAGGATGGTGTGCATAGACAGTAGTTATATAGGATGGTGTGTATAGACAGTATAGACAGTAGTTTTATAGGATGGTGTGTATAGACAGTATAGACAGTAGTTATATAGGATGGTGTGTATAGACAGTAGTTATATAGGATGGTGTGTATAGACAGTATAGACAGTAGTTATATAGGATGGTGTGTATAGACAGTCGTTATATAGGATGGTGTGTATGGACAGTAGTTATACAGATAGTTATATAGGGATGGTGTGTATAGACAGTATAGACAGTAGTTATATAGGATGGTGTATATAGACCGTAGTAATATAGGATGGTGTGTATAGACAGTAGTTATATAGGATGGTGTGTATAGACAGTAGTTATATAGGATGGTGTGCATAGACAGTAGTTATATAGGATGGTGTGTATCGACAGTATAGACAGTAGTTATATAGGATGTGTATAGACAGTATAGACAGTAGTTATATAGGATGGTGTGTATAGACAGTAGTTATATAGGATGGTGTGTATAGACAGTATAGACAGTAGTTATATAGGATGGTGTGTATAGACAGTAGTTATATAGGATGGTGTGTATAGACAGTAGTTATATAGGATGGTGTGTATAGACAGTATAGACAGTAGTTATATAGGATGGTGTGTATAGACAGTAGTTATATAGGATGGTGTGTATAGACAGTAGTTATATAGGATGGTGTATATAGACAGTAGTTATACAGGATGGTGTGTATAGACAGTAGTTATATAGGATGGTGTGTATCGATGGTAGTTATATAGGATGGTGTGTATAGACAGTATAGACAGTAGTTATTTTGGATGGTGTGTATAGACAGTAGTTATTTAGGATGGTGTGTATAGACAGTATAGACAGTAGTTATATAGGATGGTGTGCATAGACAGTAGTTATATAGGATGGTGTGTATAGTATAGACAGTAGTTTTATAGGATGGTGTGTATAGACAGTATAGACAGTAGTTATATAGGATGGTGTGTATAGACAGTAGTTATATATGATGGTGTGCATAGACAGTAGTTATATAGGATGGTGTGTATAGACAGTATAGACAGTAGTTATATAGGATGGTGTGTATAGACAGTATAGACAGTAGTTATATAGGATGGTGTGTATAGACAGTAGGTATATAGGATGGTGTGTATAGACAGTAGTTATATAGGATGGTGTGTATAGACAGTATAGACAGTAGTTATATAGGATGGTGTGTATAGACAGTAGTTATATAGGATGGTGTGTATAGACAGTATAGACAGTAGTTATATAGGATGGTGTGTATAGACAGTATAGACAGTAGTTATATAGGATGGTGTGTATAGACAGTATAGACAGTAGTTATATAGGATGGTGTGTATAGACAGTATAGACAGTAGTTATATAGGGATGGTGTGTATAGACAGTAGTTATAAAGGATGGTGTGTATAGACAGTAGTTATATAGGATGGTGTGTATAGACAGTATAGACAGTAGTTATATAGGATGATGTGCATAGACAGTAGTTATATAGGATGGTGTGTATAGACAGTCGTTATATAGGATGGTGTGTATGGACAGTATAGACAGTAGTTATATAGGGATGGTGTGTATAGACAGTATAGACAGTAGTTATATAGGATGGTGTATATAGACCGTAGTAATATAGGATGGTGTGTATAGACAGTAGTTATATAGGATGGTGTGTATAGACAGTAGTTATATAGGATGGTGTGCATAGACAGTAGTTATATAGGATGGTGTGTATCGACAGTATAGACAGTAGTTATATAGGATGGTGTGTATAGACAGTATAGACAGTAGTTATATAGGATGGTGTGTATAGACAGTAGTTATATAGGATGGTGTGTATAGACAGTATAGACAGTAGTTATATAGGATGGTGTGTATAGACAGTAGTTATATAGGATGGTGTGTATAGACAGTAGTTATATAGGATGGTGTGTATAGACAGTATAGACAGTAGTTATATAGGATGGTGTGTATAGACAGTAGTTATATAGGATGGTGTGTATAGACAGTAGTTATATAGGATGGTGTATATAGACAGTAGTTATACAGGATGGTGTGTATAGACAGTAGTTATATAGGATGGTGTGTATCGATGGTAGTTATATAGGATGGTGTGTATAGACAGTATAGACAGTAGTTATTTTGGATGGTGTGTATAGACAGTAGTTATTTAGGATGGTGTGTATAGACAGTATAGACAGTAGTTATATGGGATGGTGTGCATAGACAGTAGTTATATAGGATGGTGTGTATAGACAGTATAGACAGTAGTTTATAGGATGGTGTGTATAGACAGTATAGACAGTAGTTATATAGGATGGTGTGTATAGACAGTAGTTATATATGATGGTGTGCATAGACAGTAGTTATATAGGATGGTGTGTATAGACAGTATAGACAGTAGTTATATAGGATGGTGTGTATAGACAGTATAGACAGTAGTTATATAGGATGGTGTGTATAGACAGTATAGACAGTAGTTATATAGGGATGGTGTGTATAGACAGTAGTTATAAAGGATGGTGTGTATAGACAGTAGTTATATAGGATGGTGTGTATAGACAGTAGGTATATAGGATGGTGTGTATAGACAGTAGTTATATAGGATGGTGTGTATAGACAGTATAGACAGTAGTTATATAGGATGGTGTGTATAGACAGTAGTTATATAGGATGGTGTGTATAGACAGTATAGACAGTAGTTATAGGATGGTGTGTATAGACAGTATAGACAGTAGTTATATAGGATGGTGTGTATAGACAGTATAGACAGTAGTTATATAGGGATGGTGTGTATAGACAGTAGTTATAAAGGATGGTGTGTATAGACAGTAGTTATATAGGATGGTGTGTATAGACAGTATAGACAGTAGTTATATAGGATGATGTGCATAGACAGTAGTTATATAGGATGGTGTGTATAGACAGTAGTTATATAGGATGGTGTGTATAGACAGTATAGACAGTAGTTATATAGGATGGTGTGTATAGACAGTATAGACAGTAGTTATTTTGGATGGTGTGTATAGACAGTAGTTATATAGGATGGTGTGTATAGACAGTATAGACAGTAGTTATATAGGATGGTGTGTATAGACAGTAGTTATATAGGATGGTGTGTATAGACAGTAGTTATATAGGATGGTGTATATAGACAGTAGTTATACAGGATGGTGTGTATAGACAGTAGTTATATAGGATGGTGTGTATATCGACAGTAGTTATATAGGATGGTGTGTATAGACAGTAGTTATTTAGGATGGTGTGTATAGACAGTATAGACAGTAGTTATATAGGATGGTGTGCATAGACAGTAGTTATATAGGATGGTGTGTATAGACAGTATAGACAGTAGTTATATAGGATGGTGTGTATAGACAGTAATTATATAGGATGGTGTGTATAGACAGCAGTTATATAGGATGGTGTGTATAGACAGTAGTTATATAGGATGGTGTATATAGACCGTAGTTATATAGGATGGTGTGTATAGACAGTAGTTATATAGGATGGTGTGCATAGACAGTAGTTATATAGGATGGTGTGTATAGACAGTATAGACAGTAGTTATATAGGATGGTGTGTATAGACAGTAGTTATATAGGATGGTGTGTATAGACAGTAGTTATATAGGATGGTGTGTATAGACAGTATAGACAGTAGTTATATAGGATGGTGTGTATAGACAGTAGTTATATAGGATGGTGTGTATAGACAGTAGTTATATAGGATGGTGTGTATAGACAGTAGTTATACAGGATGGTGTGTATAGACAGTAGTTATATAGGAAGGTGTGTATAGACAGTATAGACAGTAGTTATATAGGATGGTGTGTATAGACAGTAGTTATATAGGATGGTGTGTATGGACAGTATAGACAGTAGTTATATAGGGATGGTGTGTATAGACAGTATAGACAGTAGTTATATAGGATGGTGTATATAGACCGTAGTTATAGGATGGTGTGTATAGACAGTAGTTATATAGGATGGTGTGTATAGAACAGTAGTTATATGGGATGGTGTGCATAGACAGTAGTTATATAGGATGGTGTGTATAGACAGTATAGACAGTAGTTATATAGGATGGTGTGTATAGACAGTATAGACAGTAGTTATATAGGATGGTGTGTATAGACAGTAGTTATATAGGATGGTGTGTATAGACAGTATAGACAGTAGTTATATAGGATGGTGTGTATAGACAGTCGTTATACAGGATGGTGTGTATGGACAGTATAGACAGTAGTTATATAGGGATGGTGTGTATAGACAGTATAGACAGTAGTTATATAGGATGGTGTATATGGGACCGTAGTAATATAGGATGGTGTGTATAGACAGTAGTTATATAGGATGGTGTGTATAGACAGTAGTTATATAGGATAGTGTGCATAGACAGTAGTTATATAGGATGGTGTGTATAGACAGTATAGACAGTAGTTATATAGGATGGTGTGTATATAGACAGTATAGACAGTAGTTATATGGGGATGGTGTGTATAGACAGTAGTTATATAGGATGGTGTGTATAGACAGTAGTTATATAGGATGGTGTGTATAGACAGTATGAAAGTAATTTATATAGGATGGTGTGTATAGACAGTAGTTATATAGGATGGTGTGTATAGACAGTAGTTATATAGGATGGTGTATATAGACAGTAGTTATACAGGATGGTGTGTATAGACAGTAGTTATATAGGATGGTGTGTATAGACAGTATAGACATTAGTTATTTTGGATGGTGTGTATAGACAGTAGTTATTTAGGATGGTGTGTATAGACAGTATAGACAGTAGTTATATAGGATGATGTGCATAGACAGTAGTTATATAGGATGGTGTGTATAGACAGTATGAACAGTAGTTTTATAGGATGGTGTGTATAGACAGTATAGACAGTAGTTATATAGGATGGTGTGTATAGACAGTAGTTATATATGATGGTGTGCATAGACAGTAGTTATATAGGATGGTGTGTATAGACAGTATAGACAGTAGTTATATAGGATGGTGTGTATAGACAGTATAGACAGTAGTTTATATAGGATGGTGTGTATAGACAGTATAGACAGTAGTTATATAGGGATGGTGTGTATAGACAGTAGTTATATAGGATGGTGTGTATAGACAGTATAGACAGTAGTTATATAGGATGGTGTGTATAGACAGTATAGACAGTAGTTATATGATGGATGGTGTGTATAGACAGTAGTTATATAGGATGGTGTGTATAGACAGTATAGACAGTAGTTATATAGGATGGTGTATATAGACAGTAGTTATATAGGATGGTGTATATAGACAGTAGTTATATAGGATGGTGTGTATAGACAGTAGTTATATAGGATGGTGTGTATAGACAGTAGTTATATAGGATGGTGTGTATAGACAGTAGTTATATATAGGATGGTGTGTATAGACAGTATAGACAGTAGTTATATAGGATGGTGTGTATAGACAGTAGTTATATAGGATGGTGTGTATAGACAGTAGTTATATAGGATGGTGTGTATAGACAGTAGTTATATAGGATGGTGTGTATAGACAGTATAGACAGTAGTTATATAGGATGGTGTGCATAGACAGTAGTTATATAGGATGGTGTGTATAGACAGTAGTTATATAGGATGGTGTGTATAGACAGTATAGACAGTAGTTATATAGGATGGTGTGTATAGACAGTATAGACAGTAGTTATATAGGATGGTGTGTATAGACAGTATAGACAGTAGTTATATAGGATGGTGTGTATAGACAGTATAGACAGTAGTTATATAGGATGGTGTGTATAGACAGTATAGACAGTAGTTATATAGGATGGTGTGTATAGAGCAGTATAGACAGTAGTTATATAGGATGGTGTGCATAGACAGTAGTTATATAGGATGGTGTGTATAGACAGTATAGACAGTAGTTATATAGGATGGTGTGTATAGACAGTATAGACAGTAGTTATATAGGATGGTGTGTATAGACAGTAGTTATATAGGATGGTGTGCATAGACAGTAGTTATATAGGATGGTGTGTATAGACAGTATAGACAGTAGTTATATAGGATGGTGTGTATAGACAGTATAGACAGTAATTATATAGGATGGTGTGTATAGACAGTATAGACAGTAGTTATATAGGGATGGTGTGTATAGACAGTAGTTATAAAGGATGGTGTGTATAGACAGTATAGACAGTAGTTATAGGATGGTGTGTATGAAACAGTAGTTATATAGGATGTAATGTATAGACAGTAGTTATATAGGATGGTGTGTATAGACAGTAGTTATATAGGATGGTGTGTATAGACAGTAGTTATATAGGATGGTGTGTATAGACAGTATAGACAGTAGTTATATAGGATGGTGTGTATAGACAGTAGATGGTGTGTATAGACAGTATAGACAGTAGTTATATAGGATGGTGTGTATAGACAGTATAGACAGTAGTTATATAGGATGGTGTGTATAGACAGTAGTTATATAGGATGGTGTGTATAGACAGTAGTTATATAGGATGGTGTGTATAGACAGTATAGACAGTAGTTATACAGGATGGTGTGTATAGACAGTAGTTATATAGGATGGTGTATATAGACAGTAGTTATATAGGATGGTGTATATAGTCAGTAGTTATATAGGATGGTGTGTATAGACAGTAGTTATATAGGATGGTGTGTATAGACAGTATAGACAGTGGATTATATAGGATGGTGTATATAGACAGTAGTTATATAGGATGGTGTATATAGACAGTAGTTATATAGAATGGTGTGTATAGACAGTAGTTATATAGGATGGTGTGTATAGACAGTATAGACAGTAGTTATATAGGATGGTGTGTATAGACAGTATAGACAGTAGTTATATAGGATGGTGTGTATAGACAGTAGTTATATAGGATGGTGTGTATAGACAGTAGTTATATAGGATGGTGTATATAGACAGTAGTTATACAGGATGGTGTGTATAGACAGTAGTTATATAGGATGGTGTGTATCGATGGTAGTTATATAGGATGGTGTGTATAGACAGTATAGACAGTAGTTATTTTGGATGGTGTGTATAGACAGTAGTTATTTAGGATGGTGTGTATAGACAGTATAGACAGTAGTTATATAGGATGGTGTGCATAGACAGTAGTTATATAGGATGGTGTGTATAGACAGTATAGACAGTAGTTTTATAGGATGGTGTGTATAGACAGTATAGACAGTAGTTATATAGGATGGTGTGTATAGACAGTAGTTATATATGATGGTGTGCATAGACAGTAGTTATATAGGATGGTGTGTATAGACAGTATAGACAGTAGTTATATAGGATGGTGTGTATAGACAGTATAGACAGTAGTTATATAGGATGGTGTGTATAGACAGTATAGACAGTAGTTATATAGGGATGGTGTGTATAGACAGTAGTTATAAAGGATGGTGTGTATAGACAGTAGTTATATAGGATGGTGTGTATAGACAGTAGGTATATAGGATGGTGTGTATAGACAGTAGTTATATAGGATGGTGTGTATAGACAGTATAGACAGTAGTTATATAGGATGGTGTGTATAGACAGTAGTTATATAGGATGGTGTGTATAGACAGTATAGACAGTAGTTATATAGGATGGTGTGTATAGACAGTATAGACAGTAGTTATATAGGATGGTGTGTATAGACAGTATAGACAGTAGTTATATAGGGATGGTGTGTATAGACAGTAGTTATAAAGGATGGTGTGTATAGACAGTAGTTATATAGGATGGTGTGTATAGACAGTATAGACAGTAGTTATATAGGATGATGTGCATAGACAGTAGTTATATAGGATGGTGTGTATAGACAGTAGTTATATAGGATGGTGTGTATAGACAGTATAGACAGTAGTTATATAGGATGGTGTGTATAGACAGTATAGACAGTAGTTATTTTGGATGGTGTGTATAGACAGTAGTTATATAGGATGGTGTGTATAGACAGTATAGACAGTAGTTATATAGGATGGTGTGTATAGACAGTAGTTATATAGGATGGTGTGTATAGACAGTAGTTATATAGGATGGTGTATATAGACAGTAGTTATACAGGATGGTGTGTATAGACAGTAGTTATATAGGATGGTGTGTATCGACAGTAGTTATATAGGATGGTGTGTATAGACAGTAGTTATTTAGGATGGTGTGTATAGACAGTATAGACAGTAGTTATATAGGATGGTGTGCATAGACAGTAGTTATATAGGATGGTGTGTATAGACAGTATAGACAGTAGTTATATAGGATGGTGTGTATAGACAGTAATTATATAGGATGGTGTGTATAGACAGTAGTTATATAGGATGGTGTGTATAGACAGTAGTTATATAGGATGGTGTATATAGACCGTAGTTATATAGGATGGTGTGTATAGACAGTAGTTATATAGGATGGTGTGCATAGACAGTAGTTATATAGGATGGTGTGTATAGACAGTATAGACAGTAGTTATATAGGATGGTGTGTATAGACAGTAGTTATATAGGATGGTGTGTATAGACAGTAGTTATATAGGATGGTGTGTATAGACAGTATAGACAGTAGTTATATAGGATGGTGTGTATAGACAGTAGTTATATAGGATGGTGTGTATAGACAGTAGTTATATAGGATGGTGTGTATAGACAGTAGTTATACAGGATGGTGTGTATAGACAGTAGTTATATAGGAAGGTGTGTATAGACAGTATAGACAGTAGTTATGGGGATGGTGTGTATAGACAGTAGTTATATAGGATGGTGTGTATGGACAGTATAGACAGTAGTTATATAGGGATGGTGTGTATAGACAGTATAGACAGTAGTTATATAGGATGGTGTATATAGACCGTAGTTATATAGGATGGTGTGTATAGACAGTAGTTATATAGGATGGTGTGTATAGACAGTAGTTATATAGGATGGTGTGCATAGACAGTATTATATAGGATGGTGTGTATAGACAGTATAGACAGTAGTTATATAGGATGGTGTGTATAGACAGTATAGACAGTAGTTATATAGGATGGTGTGTATAGACAGTAGTTATATAGGATGGTGTGTATAGACAGTATAGACAGTAGTTATATAGGATGGTGTGTATAGACAGTCGTTATACAGGATGGTGTGTATGGACAGTATAGACAGTAGTTATATAGGGATGGTGTGTATAGACAGTATAGACAGTAGTTATATAGGATGGTGTATATAGACCGTAGTAATATAGGATGGTGTGTATAGACAGTAGTTATATGGGATGGTGTGTATAGACAGTAGTTATATAGGATGGTGTGCATAGACAGTAGTTATATAGGATGGTGTGTATAGACAGTATAGACAGTAGTTATATAGGATGGTGTGTATAGACAGTATAGACAGTAGTTATATAGGATGGTGTGTATAGACAGTAGTTATATAGGATGGTGTGTATAGACAGTAGTTATATAGGATGGTGTGTATAGACAGTATAGACAGTAGTTATATAGGATGGTGTGTATAGACAGTAGTTATATAGGATGGTGTGTATAGACAGTAGTTATATAGGATGGTGTATATAGACAGTAGTTATACAGGATGGTGTGTATAGACAGTAGTTATATAGGATGGTGTGTATAGACAGTATAGACATTAGTTATTTTGGATGGTGTGTATAGACAGTAGTTATTTAGGATGGTGTGTATAGACAGTATAGACAGTAGTTATATAGGATGATGTGCATAGACAGTAGTTATATAGGATGGTGTGTATAGACAGTATAGACAGTAGTTTTATAGGATGGTGTGTATAGACAGTATAGACAGTAGTTATATAGGATGGTGTGTATAGACAGTAGTTATATATGATGGTGTGCATAGACAGTAGTTATATAGGATGGTGTGTATAGACAGTATAGACAGTAGTTATATAGGATGGTGTGTATAGACAGTATAGACAGTAGTTATATAGGATGGTGTGTATAGACAGTATAGACAGTAGTTATATAGGGATGGTGTGTATAGACAGTAGTTATATAGGATGGTGTGTATAGACAGTATAGACAGTAGTTATATAGGATGGTGTGTATAGACAGTATAGACAGTAGTTATATAGGATGGTGTGTATAGACAGTAGTTATATAGGATGGTGTGTATAGACAGTATAGACAGTAGTTATATAGGATGGTGTATATAGACAGTAGTTATATAGGATGGTGTATATAGACAGTAGTTATATAGGATGGTGTGTATAGACAGTAGTTATATAGGATGGTGTGTATAGACAGTAGTTATATAGGATGGTGTGTATAGACAGTAGTTATATATAGGATGGTGTGTATAGACAGTATAGACAGTAGTTATATAGGATGGTGTGTATAGACAGTAGTTATATAGGATGGTGTGTATAGACAGTAGTTATATAGGATGGTGTGTATAGACAGTAGTTATATAGGATGGTGTGTATAGACAGTATAGACAGTAGTTATATAGGATGGTGTGCATAGACAGTAGTTATATAGGATGGTGTGTATAGACAGTAGTTATATAGGATGGTGTGTATAGACAGTATAGACAGTAGTTATATAGGATGGTGTGTATAGACAGTATAGACAGTAGTTATATAGGATGGTGTGTATAGACAGTATAGACAGTAGTTATATAGGATGGTGTGTATAGACAGTATAGACAGTAGTTATATAGGATGGTGTGTATAGACAGTATAGACAGTAGTTATATAGGATGGTGTGTATAGACAGTATAGACAGTAGTTATATAGGATGGTGTGCATAGACAGTAGTTATATAGGATGGTGTGTATAGACAGTATAGACAGTAGTTATATAGGATGGTGTGTATAGACAGTATAGACAGTAGTTATATAGGATGGTGTGTATAGACAGTAGTTATATAGGATGGTGTGCATAGACAGTAGTTATATAGGATGGTGTGTATAGACAGTATAGACAGTAGTTATATAGGATGGTGTGTATAGACAGTATAGACAGTAATTATATAGGATGGTGTGTATAGACAGTATAGACAGTAGTTATATAGGGATGGTGTGTATAGACAGTAGTTATAAAGGATGGTGTGTATAGACAGTATAGACAGTAGTTATATAGGATGGTGTGTATAGACAGTAGTTATATAGGATGGTGTGTATAGACAGTAGTTATATAGGATGGTGTGTATAGACAGTAGTTATATAGGATGGTGTGTATAGACAGTAGTTATATAGGATGGTGTGTATAGACAGTATAGACAGTAGTTATATAGGATGGTGTGTATAGACAGTAGTTATATAGGATGGTGTGTATAGACAGTATAGACAGTAGTTATATAGGATGGTGTGTATAGACAGTATAGACAGTAGTTATATAGGATGGTGTGTATAGACAGTAGTTATATAGGATGGTGTGTATAGACAGTAGTTATATAGGATGGTGTGTATAGACAGTATAGACAGTAGTTATACAGGATGGTGTGTATAGACAGTAGTTATATAGGATGGTGTATATAGACAGTAGTTATATAGGATGGTGTATATAGTCAGTAGTTATATAGGATGGTGTGTATAGACAGTAGTTATATAGGATGGTGTGTATAGACAGTATAGACAGTAGTTATATAGGATGGTGTATATAGACAGTAGTTATATAGGATGGTGTATATAGACAGTAGTTATATAGAATGGTGTGTATAGACAGTAGTTATATAGGATGGTGTGTATAGACAGTATAGACAGTAGTTATATAGGATGGTGTGCATAGACAGTAGTTATATAGGATGGTGTGTATAGACAGTAGTTATATAGGATGGTGTGTATAGACAGTATAGACAGTAGTTATATAGGATGGTGTGTATAGACAGTATAGACAGTAGTTATTTTGGATGGTGTGTATAGACAGTAGTTATATAGGATGGTGTGTATAGACAGTATAGACAGTAGTTATATAGGATGGTGTGTATAGACAGTAGTTATATAGGATGGTGTGTATAGACAGTAGTTATATAGGATGGTGTATATAGACAGTAGTTATACAGGATGGTGTGTATAGACAGTAGTTATATAGGATGGTGTGTATCGACAGTAGTTATATAGGATGGTGTGTATAGACAGTATAGACAGTAGTTATTTTGGATGGTGTGTATAGACAGTAGTTATTTAGGATGGTGTGTATAGACAGTAATTATATAGGATGGTGTGTATAGACAGTAGTTATATAGGATGGTGTGTATAGACAGTAGTTATATAGGATGGTGTATATAGACCGTAGTTATATAGGATGGTGTGTATAGACAGTAGTTATATAGGATGGTGTGCATAGACAGTATAGACAGTAGTTATATAGGATGGTGTGTATAGACAGTAGTTATATAGGATGGTGTGTATAGACAGTAGTTATATAGGATGGTGTGTATAGACAGTATAGACAGTAGTTATATAGGATGGTGTGTATAGACAGTAATTATGTAGGATGGTGTGTATAGACAGTAGTTATATAGGATGGTGTGCATAGACAGTAGTTATATAGGATGGTGTGTATAGACAGTAGTTATATAGGATGGTGTGTATAGACAGTATAGACAGTAGTTATATAGGATGGTGTGTATAGACAGTATAGACAGTAGTTATATAGGATGGTGTGTATAGACAGTAGTTATATAGGATGGTGTGTATAGACAGTAGTTATACAGGATGGTGTGTATAGACAGTAGTTATATAGGAAGGTGTGTATAGACAGTATAGACAGTAGTTATATAGGATGGTGTGTATAGACAGTATAGACAGTAGTTATATAGGATGGTGTATATAGACCGTAGTTATATAGGATGGTGTGTATAGACAGTAGTTATATAGGATGGTGTGTATAGACAGTAGTTATATAGGATGGTGTGCATAGACAGTAGTTATATAGGATGGTGTGTATAGACAGTATAGACAGTAGTTATATAGGATGGTGTGTATAGACAGTATAGACAGTAGTTATATAGGATGGTGTGTATAGACAGTAGTTATATAGGATGGTGTGTATAGACAGTATAGACAGTAGTTATATAGGATGGTGTGTATAGACAGTCGTTATATAGGATGGTGTGTATGGACAGTATAGACAGTAGTTATATAGGGATGGTGTGTATAGACAGTATAGACAGTAGTTATATAGGATGGTGTATATAGACCGTAGTAATATAGGATGGTGTGTATAGACAGTAGTTATATAGGATGGTGTGTATAGACAGTAGTTATATAGGATGGTGTGCATAGACAGTAGTTATATAGGATGGTGTGTATAGACAGTATAGACAGTAGTTATATAGGATGGTGTGTATAGACAGTATAGACAGTAGTTATATAGGATGGTGTGTATAGACAGTAGTTATATAGGATGGTGTGTATAGACAGTATAGACAGTAGTTATATAGGATGGTGTGTATAGACAGTAGTTATATAGGATGGTGTGTATAGACAGTAGTTATATAGGATGGTGTGTATAGACAGTATAGAGCAATGAGTTATATAGGATGGTGTGTATAGACAGTAGTTATATAGGATGGTGTGTATAGACAGTAGTTATATAGGATGGTGTATATAGACAGTAGTTATACAGGATGGTGTGTATAGACAGTAGTTATATAGGATGGTGTGTATCGACAGTAGTTATATAGGATGGTGTGTATAGACAGTATAGACAGTAGTTATTTTGGATGGTGTGTATAGACAGTAGTTATTTAGGATGGTGTGTATAGACAGTATAGACAGTAGTTATATAGGATGGTGTGCATAGACAGTAGTTATATAGGATGGTGTGTATAGACAGTATAGTCAGTAGTTTTATAGGATGGTGTGTATAGACAGTATAGACAGTAGTTATATAGGATGGTGTGTATAGACAGTAGTTATATATGATGGTGTGCATAGACAGTAGTTATATAGGATGGTGTGTATAGACAGTATAGACAGTAGTTATATAGGATGGTGTGTATAGACAGTATAGACAGTAGTTATATAGGATGGTGTGTATAGACAGTATAGACAGTAGTTATATAGGGATGGTGTGTATAGACAGTAGTTATAAAGGATGGTGTGTATAGACAGTAGTTATATAGGATGGTGTGTATAGACAGTAGGTATATAGGATGGTGTGTATAGACAGTAGTTATATAGGATGGTGTGTATAGACAGTAGTTATATAGGATGGTGTGTATAGACAGTAGTTATATAGGATGGTGTGCATAGACAGTAGTTATATAGGATGGTGTGTATAGACAGTATAGACAGTAGTTATATAGGATGGTGTGTATAGACAGTATAGACAGTAGTTATATAGGATGGTGTGTATAGACAGTAGTTATATAGGATGGTGTGTATAGACAGTATAGACAGTAGTTATATAGGATGGTGTGTATAGACAGTAGTTATATAGGATGGTGTGTATAGACAGTAGTTATATAGGATGGTGTGTATAGACAGTATAGACAGTAGTTATATAGGATGGTGTGTATAGACAGTAGTTATATAGGATGGTGTGTATAGACAGTAGTTATATAGGATGGTGTATATAGACAGTAGTTATACAGGATGGTGTGTATAGACAGTAGTTATATAGGATGGTGTGTATCGACAGTAGTTATATAGGATGGTGTGTATAGACAGTATAGACAGTAGTTATTTTGGATGGTGTGTATAGACAGTAGTTATTTAGGATGGTGTGTATAGACAGTATAGACAGTAGTTATATAGGATGGTGTGCATAGACAGTAGTTATATAGGATGGTGTGTATAGACAGTATAGTCAGTAGTTTTATAGGATGGTGTGTATAGACAGTATAGACAGTAGTTTATAGGATGGTGTGTATAGACAGTAGTTATATATGATGGTGTGCATAGACAGTAGTTATATAGGATGGTGTGTATAGACAGTATAGACAGTAGTTATATAGGATGGTGTGTATAGACAGTATAGACAGTAGTTATATAGGATGGTGTGTATAGACAGTATAGACAGTAGTTATATAGGGATGGTGTGTATAGACAGTAGTTATAAAGGATGGTGTGTATAGACAGTAGTTATATAGGATGGTGTGTATAGACAGTAGGTATATAGGATGGTGTGTATAGACAGTAGTTATATAGGATGGTGTGTATAGACAGTATAGACAGTAGTTATATAGGATGGTGTGTATAGACAGTAGTTATATAGGATGGTGTGTATAGACAGTATAGACAGTAGTTATATAGGATGGTGTGTATAGACAGTATAGACAGTAGTTATATAGGATGGTGTGTATAGACAGTAGTTATATAGGATGGTGTGTATAGACAGTAGTTATATAGGATGGTGTGTATAGACAGTATAGACAGTAGTTATATAGGATGGTGTATATAGACAGTAGTTATATAGGATGGTGTATATAGACAGTAGTTATATAGGATGGTGTGTATAGACAGTAGTTATATAGGATGGTGTGTATAGACAGTAGTTATATAGGATGGTGTGTATAGACAGTAGTTATATATAGGATGGTGTGTATAGACAGTATAGACAGTAGTTATATAGGATGGTGTGTATAGACAGTAGTTATATAGGATGGTGTGTATAGACAGTAGTTATATAGGATGGTGTGTATAGACAGTAGTTATATAGGATGGTGTGTATAGACAGTATAGACAGTAGTTATATAGGATGGTGTGCATAGACAGTAGTTATATAGGATGGTGTGTATAGACAGTAGTTATATAGGATGGTGTGTATAGACAGTATAGACAGTAGTTATATAGGATGGTGTGTATAGACAGTATAGACAGTAGTTATATAGGATGGTGTGTATAGACAGTATAGACAGTAGTTATATAGGATGGTGTGTATAGACAGTATAGACAGTAGTTATATAGGATGGTGTGTATAGACAGTATAGACAGTAGTTATATAGGATGGTGTGTATAGACAGTATAGACAGTAGTTATATAGGATGGTGTGTATAGACAGTATAGACAGTAGTTTATAGGATGGTGTGCATAGACAGTAGTTATATAGGATGGTGTGTATAGACAGTATAGACAGTAGTTATATAGGATGGTGTGTATAGACAGTATAGACAGTAGTTATATAGGATGGTGTGTATAGACAGTAGTTATATAGGATGGTGTGCATAGACAGTAGTTATATAGGATGGTGTGTATAGACAGTATAGACAGTAGTTATATAGGATGGTGTGTGTATAGACAGTATAGACAGTAGTTATATAGGATGGTGTGTATAGACAGTATAGACAGTAGTTATATAGGGATGGTGTGTATAGACAGTAGTTATAAAGGATGGTGTGTATAGACAGTATAGACAGTAGTTATATAGGATGGTGTGTATAGACAGTAGTTATATAGGATGGTGTGTATAGACAGTAGTTATATAGGATGGTGTGTATAGACAGTAGTTATATAGGATGGTGTGTATAGACAGTAGTTATATAGGATGGTGTGTATAGACAGTATAGACAGTAGTTATATAGGATGGTGTGTATAGACAGTAGTTATATAGGATGGTGTGTATAGACAGTATAGACAGTAGTTATATAGGATGGTGTGTATAGACAGTATAGACAGTAGTTTATAGGATGGTGTGTATAGACAGTAGTTATATAGGATGGTGTGTATAGACAGTAGTTATATAGGATGGTGTGTATAGACAGTATAGACAGTAGTTATACAGGATGGTGTGTATAGACAGTAGTTATATAGGATGGTGTATATAGACAGTAGTTATATAGGATGGTGTATATAGTCAGTAGTTATATAGGATGGTGTGTATAGACAGTAGTTATATAGGATGGTGTGTATAGACAGTATAGACAGTAGTTATATAGGATGGTGTATATAGACAGTAGTTATATAGGATGGTGTATATAGACAGTAGTTATATAGAATGGTGTGTATAGACAGTAGTTATATAGGATGGTGTGTATAGACAGTATAGACAGTAGTTATATAGGATGGTGTGCATAGACAGTAGTTATATAGGATGGTGTGTATAGACAGTAGTTATATAGGATGGTGTGTATAGACAGTATAGACAGTAGTTATATAGGATGGTGTGTATAGACAGTAGTTATATAGGATGGTGTGTATAGACAGTAGTTATATAGGATGGTGTGTATAGACAGTATAGACAGTAGTTATATAGGATGGTGTATATAGACAGTAGTTATATAGGATGGTGTATATAGACAGTAGTTATATAGAATGGTGTGTATAGACAGTAGTTATATAGGATGGTGTGTATAGACAGTATAGACAGTAGTTATATAGGATGGTGTGCATAGACAGTAGTTATATAGGATGGTGTGTATAGACAGTAGTTATATAGGATGGTGTGTATAGACAGTATAGACAGTAGTTATATAGGATGGTGTGTATAGACAGTATAGACAGTAGTTATTTTGGATGGTGTGTATAGACAGTAGTTATATCGGATGGTGTGTATAGACAGTATAGACAGTAGTTATATAGGATGGTGTGTATAGACAGTAGTTATATAGGATGGTGTGTATAGACAGTAGTTATATAGGATGGTGTGTATAGACAGTAGTTATATAGGATGGTGTGCATAGACAGTAGTTATATAGGATGGTGTGTATAGACAGTATAGACAGTAGTTATATAGGATGGTGTGTATAGACAGTATAGACAGTAGTTATATAGGATGGTGTGTATAGACAGTAGTTATATAGGATGGTGTGTATAGACAGTATAGACAGTAGTTATATAGGATGGTGTGTATAGACAGTCGTTATATAGGATGGTGTGTATGGACAGTATAGACAGTAGTTATATAGGGATGGTGTGTATAGACAGTATAGACAGTAGTTATATAGGATGGTGTATATAGACCGTAGTAATAAGGATGGTGTGTATAGACAGTAGTTATATAGGATGGTGTGTATAGACAGTAGTTATATAGGATGGTGTGCATAGACAGTAGTTATATAGGATGGTGTGTATAGACAGTATAGACAGTAATTATATAGGATGGTGTGTATAGACAGTATAGACAGTAGTTATATAGGATGGTGTGTATAGACAGTAGTTATATAGGATGGTGTGTATAGACAGTATGAACAGTAGTTATATAGGATGGTGTGTATAGACAGTAGTTATATAGGATGGTGTGTATAGACAGTAGTTATATAGGATGGTGTGTATAGACAGTATAGACAGTAGTTATATAGGGATGGTGTGTATAGACAGTATAGACAGTAGTTATATAGGATGGTGTATATAGACCGTAATTATATAGGATGGTGTGTATAGACAGTAGTTATATAGGATGGTGTGTATAGACAGTATAGACAGTAGTTATATAGGATGGTGTGTATAGACAGTAGTTATATAGGATGGTGTGTATAGACAGTATAGACAGTAGTTATATAGAGGATGGTGTGTATAGACAGTATAGACAGTAGTTATATAGGATGGTGTGTATAGACAGTATAGACAGTAGTTATATAGGATGGTGTGTATAGACAGTAGTTATATAGGATGGTGTGTATAGACAGTATAGACAGTAGTTATATAGGATGGTGTGTATAGACAGTAGTTATATAGGATGGTGTGTATAGACAGTAGTTATATAGGATGGTGTGTATGGACAGTATAGACAGTAGTTATATAGGGATGGTGTGTATAGACAGTATAGACAGTAGTTATATAGGATGGTGTATATAGACCGTAGTTATATAGGATGGTGTGTATAGACAGTAGTTATATAGGATGGTGTGTATAGACAGTATAGACAGTAGTTATATAGGATGGTGTGTATAGACAGTAGTTATATAGGATGGTGTGTATAGACAGTATAGACAGTAGTTATATAGGATGGTGTGTATAGACAGTATAGACAGTAGTTATATAGGGATGGTGTGTATAGACAGTAGTTATAAAGGATGGTGTGTATAGACAGTATAGACAGTAGTTATATAGGATGGTGTGTATAGACAGTAGTTATATAGGATGGTGTGTATAGACAGTAGTTATATAGGATGGTGTGTATAGACAGTAGTTATATAGGATGGTGTGTATAGACAGTAGTTATATAGGATGGTGTGTATAGACAGTATAGACAGTAGTTATATAGGATGGTGTGTATAGACAGTAGTTATATAGGATGGTGTGTATAGACAGTATAGACAGTAGTTATATAGGATGGTGTGTATAGACAGTATAGACAGTAGTTATATAGGATGGTGTGTATAGACAGTAGTTATAGAGGATGGTGTGTATAGACAGTAGTTATATAGGATGGTGTGTATAGACAGTGTAGACAGTAGTTATACAGGATGGTGTGTATAGACAGTAGTTATATAGGATGGTGTATATAGACAGTAGTTATATAGGATGGTGTATATAGTCAGTAGTTATATAGGATGGTGTGTATAGACAGTAGTTATATAGGATGGTGTGTATAGACAGTATAGACAGTAGTTATATAGGATGGTGTATATAGACAGTAGTTATATAGGATGGTGTATATAGACAGTAGTTATATAGAATGGTGTGTATAGACAGTAGTTATATAGGATGGTGTGTATAGACAGTATAGACAGTAGTTATATAGGATGGTGTGCATAGACAGTAGTTATATAGGATGGTGTGTATAGACAGTAGTTATATAGGATGGTGTGTATAGACAGTATAGACAGTAGTTATATAGGATGGTGTGTATAGACAGTATAGACAGTAGTTATTTTGGATGGTGTGTATAGACAGTAGTTATATAGGATGGTGTGTATAGACAGTAGTTATATAGGATGGTGTATATAGACAGTAGTTATACAGGATGGTGTGTATAGACAGTAGTTATATAGGATGGTGTGTATCGACAGTAGTTATATAGGATGGTGTGTATAGACAGTATAGACAGTAGTTATTTTGGATGGTGTGTATAGACAGTAGTTATTTAGGATGGTGTGTATAGACAGTAATTATATAGGATGGTGTGTATAGACAGTAGTTATATAGGATGGTGTGTATAGACAGTAGTTATATAGGATGGTGTATATAGACCGTAGTTATATAGGATGGTGTGTATAGACAGTAGTTATATAGGATGGTGTGCATAGACAGTATAGACAGTAGTTATATAGGATGGTGTGTATAGACAGTAGTTATATAGGATGGTGTGTATAGACAGTAGTTATATAGGATGGTGTGTATAGACAGTATAGACAGTAGTTATATAGGATGGTGTGTATAGACAGTAATTATATAGGATGGTGTGTATAGACAGTAGTTATATAGGATGGTGTGTATAGACAGTAGTTATATAGGATGGTGTGTATAGACAGTATAGACAGTAGTTATATAGGATGGTGTGTATAGACAGTAATTATATAGGATGGTGTGTATAGACAGTAGTTATATAGGATGGTGTGTATAGACAGTAGTTATATAGGATGGTGTATATAGACAGTAGTTATATAGGATGGTGTGTATAGACAGTAGTTATATAGGATGGTGTGCATAGACAGTAGTTATATAGGATGGTGTGTATAGACAGTATAGACAGTAGTTATATAGGATGGTGTGTATAGACAGTATAGACAGTAGTTATATAGGATGGTGTGTATAGACAGTATAGACAGTAGTTATATAGGGATGGTGTGTATAGACAGTAGTTATAAAGGATGGTGTGTATAGACAGTATAGACAGTAGTTATATAGGATGGTGTGTATAGACAGTAGTTATATAGGATGGTGTGTATAGACAGTAGTTATATAGGATGGTGTGTATAGACAGTAGTTATATAGGATGGTGTGTATAGACAGTATAGACAGTAGTTATATAGGATGGTGTGTATAGACAGTATAGACAGTAGTTATTTTGGATGGTGTGTATAGACAGTAGTTATATAGGATGGTGTGTATAGACAGTATAGACAGTAGTTATATAGGATGGTGTGTATAGACAGTAGTTATATAGGATGGTGTGTATAGACAGTATAGACAGTAGTTATATAGGATGGTGTGTATAGACAGTATAGACAGTAGTTATATAGGATGGTGTGTATAGACAGTAGTTATATAGGATGTGTGTATAGACAGTAGTTATATAGGATGGTGTGTATAGACAGTATAGACAGTAGTTATACAGGATGGTGTGTATAGACAGTAGTTATATAGGATGGTGTATATAGACAGTAGTTATATAGGATGGTGTATATAGTCAGTAGTTATATAGGATGGTGTGTATAGACAGTAGTTATATAGGATGGTGTGTATAGACAGTATAGACAGTAGTTATATAGGATGGTGTATATAGACAGTAGTTATATAGGATGGTGTATATAGACAGTAGTTATATAGATGGTGTGTATAGACAGTAGTTATATAGGATGGTGTGTATAGACAGTATATACAGTAGTTATATAGGATGGTGTGCATAGACAGTAGTTATATAGGATGGGTGTGTATAGACAGTAGTTATATAGGATGGTGTGTATAGACAGTATAGACAGTAGTTATATAGGATGGTGTGTATAGACAGTATAGACAGTAGTTATTTTGGATGGTGTGTATAGACAGTAGTTATATAGGATGTGTGTATAGACAGTATAGACAGTAGTTATATAGGATGGTGTGTATAGACAGTAGTTATATAGGATGGTGTGTATAGACAGTAGTTATATAGGATGGTGTATATAGACAGTAGTTATACAGGATGGTGTGTATAGACAGTAGTTATATAGGATGGTGATATCGACAGTAGTTATATAGGATGGTGTGTATAGACAGTATAGACAGTAGTTATTTTGGATGGTGTGTATAGACAGTAGTTATTTAGGATGGTGTGTATAGACAGTAATTGTATAGGATGGTGTGTATAGACAGTAGTTATATAGGATGGTGTGTATAGACAGTAGTTATATAGGATGGTGTATATAGACCGTAGTTATATAGGATGGTGTGTATAGACAGTAGTTATATAGGATGGTGCATAGACAGTAGTTATATAGGATGGTATAGACAGTATAGACAGTAGTTATATAGGATGGTGTGTATAGACAGTAGTTATATAGGATGGTGTGTATAGACAGTAGTTATATAGGATGGTGTGTATAGACAGTATAGACAGTAGTTATATAGGATGGTGTGTATAGACAGTAATTATATAGGATGGTGTGTATAGACAGTAGTTATATAGGATGGTGTGCATAGACAGTAGTTATATAGGATGGTGTGTATAGACAGTATAGACAGTAGTTATATAGGATGGTGTGTATAGACAGTAATTATATAGGATGGTGTGTATAGACAGTAGTTATATAGGATGGTGTGTATAGACAGTAGTTATATAGGATGGTGTATATAGACCGTAGTTATATAGGATGGTGTGTATAGACAGTAGTTATATAGGATGGTGTGCATAGACAGTAGTTATATAGGATGGTGTGTATAGACAGTATAGACAGTAGTTATATAGGATGGTGTGTATAGACAGTAGTTATATAGGATGGTGTGTATAGACAGTAGTTATATAGGATGGTGTGTATAGACAGTATAGACAGTAGTTATATAGGATGGTGTGTATAGACAGTAGTTATATAGGGATGGTGTGTATAGACAGTAGTTATATAGGATGGTGTGTATAGACAGTAGTTATACAGGATGGTGTGTATAGACAGTAGTTATATAGGATGGTGTGTATAGACAGTATAGACAGTAGTTATATAGGATGGTGTATATAGACCGTAGTTATATAGGATGGTGTGTATAGACAGTAGTTATATAGGATGGTGTGCATAGACAGTAGTTATATAGGATGGTGTATATAGACCGTAGTTATATAGGATGGTGTGTATAGACAGTAGTTATATAGGATGGTGTGCATAGACAGTAGTTATATAGGATGGTGTGTATAGACAGTATAGACAGTAGTTATATAGGATGGTGTGTATAGACAGTAGTTATATAGGATGGTGTGTATAGACAGTAGTTATATAGGATGGTGTGTATAGACAGTATAGACAGTAGTTATATAGGATGGTGTGTATAGACAGTAGTTATATAGGATGGTGTGTATAGACAGTAGTTATATAGGATGGTGTGTATAGACAGTAGTTATACAGGATGGTGTGTATAGACAGTAGTTATATAGAATGGTGTGTATAGACAGTATAGACAGTAGTTATATAGGATGGTGTGTATAGACAGTAGTTATATAGGATGGTGTGTATGGACAGTATAGACAGTAGTTATATAGGGATGGTGTGTATAGACAGTATAGACAGTAGTTATATAGGATGGTGTATATAGACCGTAGTTATATAGGATGGTGTGTATAGACAGTAGTTATATAGGATGGTGTGTATAGACAGTAGTTATATAGGATGGTGTGCATAGACAGTAGTTATATAGGATGGTGTGTATAGACAGTATAGACAGTAGTTATATAGGATGGTGTGTATAGACAGTATAGACAGTAGTTATATAGGATGGTGTGTATAGACAGTAGTTATATAGGATGGTGTGTATAGACAGTATAGACAGTAGTTATATAGGATGGTGTGTATAGACAGTCGTTATATAGGATGGTGTGTATGGACAGTATAGACAGTAGTTATATAGGGATGGTGTGTATAGACAGTATAGACAGTAGTTATATAGGATGGTGTATATAGACCGTAGTAATATAGGATGGTGTGTATAGACAGTAGTTATATAGGATGGTGTGTATAGACAGTAGTTATATAGGATGGTGTGCATAGACAGTAGTTATATAGGATGGTGTGTATAGACAGTATAGACAGTAGTTTATAGGATGGTGTGTATAGACAGTATAGACAGTAGTTATATAGGATGGTGTGTATAGACAGTAGTTATATAGGATGGTCTGTATAGACAGTATAGACAGTAGTTATATAGGATGGTGTGTATAGACAGTAGTTATATAGGATGGTGTGTATAGACAGTAGTTATATAGGATGGTGTGTATAGACAGTATAGACAGTAGTTATATAGGGATGGTGTGTATAGACAGTATAGACAGTAGTTATATAGGATGGTGTATATAGACCGTAGTTATATAGGATGGTGTGTATAGACAGTAGTTATATAGGATGGTGTGTATAGACAGTATAGACAGTAGTTATATAGGATGGTGTGTATAGACAGTAGTTATATAGGATGGTGTGTATAGACAGTATAGACAGTAGTTATATAGGATGGTGTGTATAGACAGTATAGACAGTAGTTATATAGGATGGTGTGTATAGACAGTATAGACAGTAGTTATATAGGATGGTGTGTATAGACAGTAGTTATATAGGATGGTGTGTATAGACAGTATAGACAGTAGTTATATAGGATGGTGTGTATAGACAGTAGTTATATAGGATGGTGTGTATAGACAGTAGTTATATAGGATGGTGTGTATGGACAGTATAGACAGTAGTTATATAGGGATGGTGTGTATAGACAGTATAGACAGTAGTTATATAGGATGGTGTATATAGACCGTAGTTATATAGGATGGTGTGTATAGACAGTAGTTATATAGGGATGGTGTGTATAGACAGTATAGACAGTAGTTATATAGGATGGTGTATATAGACCGTAGTAATATAGGATGGTGTGTATAGACAGTAGTTATATAGGATGGTGTGTATAGACAGTAGTTATATAGGATGGTGTGCATAGACAGTAGTTATATAGGATGGTGTGTATAGACAGTATAGACAGTAGTTATATAGGATGGTGTGTATAGACAGTATAGACAGTAGTTATATAGGATGGTGTGTATAGACAGTAGTTATATAGGATGGTCTGTATAGACAGTATAGACAGTAGTTATATAGGATGGTGTGTATAGACAGTAGTTATATAGGATGGTGTGTATAGACAGTAGTTATATAGGATGGTGTGTATAGACAGTATAGACAGTAGTTATATAGGGATGGTGTGTATAGACAGTATAGACAGTAGTTATATAGGATGGTGTATATGAACCAGTAGTTATATAGGATGGTGTGTATAGACAGTAGTTATATAGGATGGTGTGTATAGACAGTATAGACAGTAGTTATATAGGATGGTGTGTATAGACAGTAGTTATATAGGATGGTGTGTATAGACAGTATAGACAGTAGTTATATAGGATGTGTGTATAGACAGTATAGACAGTAGTTATATAGGATGGTGTGTATAGACAGTATAGACAGTAGTTATATAGGATGGTGTGTATAGACAGTAGTTATATAGGATGGTGTGTATAGACAGTATAGACAGTAGTTATATAGGATGGTGTGTATAGACAGTAGTTATATAGGATGGTGTGTATAGACAGTAGTTATATAGGATGGTGTGTATGGACAGTATAGACAGTAGTTATATAGGGATGGTGTGTATAGACAGTATAGACAGTAGTTATATAGGATGGTGTATATAGACCGTATTTATATAGGATGGTGTGTATAGACAGTAGTTATATAGGATGGTGTGTATAGACAGTATAGACAGTAGTTATATAGGATGGTGTGTATAGACAGTAGTTATATAGGATGGTGTGTATAGACAGTATAGACAGTAGTTATATAGGATGGTGTGTATAGACAGTAGTTATATAGGATGGTGTGTATAGACAGTAGTTATATAGGATGGTGTATATAGACAGTAGTTATACAGGATGTTGTGTATAGACAGTAGTTATATAGGATGGTGTGTATCGACAGTAGTTATATAGGATGGTGTGTATAGACAGTATAGACAGTAGTTATTTTGGATGGTGTGTATAGACAGTAGTTATATAGGATGGTGTGTATAGACAGTATAGACAGTAGTTATATAGGATGGTGTGTATAGACAGTAGTTATATAGGATGGTGTGTATAGACAGTAGTTATATAGGATGGTGTATATAGACAGTAGTTATACAGGATGTTGTGTATAGACAGTAGTTATATAGGATGGTGTGTATCGACAGTAGTTATATAGGATGGTGTGTATAGACAGTATAGACAGTAGTTATTTTGGATGGTGTGTATAGACAGTAGTTATATAGGATGGTGTGTATAGACAGTATAGACAGTAGTTATATAGGATGGTGTGTATAGACAGTAGTTATATAGGATGGTGTGTATAGACAGTAGTTATATAGGATGGTGTATATAGACAGTAGTTATACAGGATGGTGTGTATAGACAGTAGTTATATAGGATGGTGTGTATCGACAGTAGTTATATAGGATGGTGTGTATAGACAGTATAGACAGTAGTTATATAGGATGGTGTGTATAGACAGTAGTTATATAGGATGGTGTGTATAGACAGTATAGACAGTAGTTATATAGGATGGTGTGCATAGACAGTAGTTATATAGGATGGTGTGTATAGACAGTAGTTATATAGGATGGTGTGTATAGACAGTATAGACAGTAGTTATATAGGATGGTGTGTATAGACAGTATAGACAGTAGTTATTTTGGATGGTGTGTATAGACAGTAGTTATATAGGATGGTGTGTATAGACAGTATAGACAGTAGTTATATAGGATGGTGTGTATAGACAGTAGTTATATAGGATGGTGTGTATAGACAGTAGTTATATAGGATGGTGTATATAGACAGTAGTTATACAGGATGGTGTGTATAGACAGTAGTTATATAGGATGGTGTGTATCGACAGTAGTTATATAGGATGGTGTGTATAGACAGTATAGACAGTAGTTATTTTGGATGGTGTGTATAGACAGTAGTTATTTAGGATGGTGTGTATAGACAGTAATTGTATAGGATGGTGTGTATAGACAGTAGTTATATAGGATGGTGTGTATAGACAGTAGTTATATAGGATGGTGTATATAGACCGTAGTTATATAGGATGGTGTGTATAGACAGTAGTTATATAGGATGGTGTGCATAGACAGTAGTTATATAGGATGGTGTGTATAGACAGTATAGACAGTAGTTATATAGGATGGTGTGTATAGACAGTAGTTATATAGGATGGTGTGTATAGACAGTAGTTATATAGGATGGTGTGTATAGACAGTATAGACAGTAGTTATATAGGATGGTGTGTATAGACAGTAATTATATAGGATGGTGTGTATAGACAGTAGTTATATAGGATGGTGTGCATAGACAGTAGTTATATAGGATGGTGTGTATAGACAGTATAGACAGTAGTTATATAGGATGGTGTGTATAGACAGTAATTATATAGGATGGTGTGTATAGACAGTAGTTATATAGGATGGTGTGTATAGACAGTAGTTATATAGGATGGTGTATATAGACCGTAGTTATATAGGATGGTGTGTATAGACAGTAGTTATATAGGATGGTGTGCATAGACAGTAGTTATATAGGATGGTGTGTATAGACAGTATAGACAGTAGTTATATAGGATGGTGTGTATAGACAGTATAGACAGTAGTTATATAGGATGGTGTGTATAGACAGTATAGACAGTAGTTATATAGGGATGGTGTGTATAGACAGTAGTTATAAAGGATGGTGTGTATAGACAGTATAGACAGTAGTTATATAGGATGGTGTGTATAGACAGTAGTTATATAGGATGGTGTGTATAGACAGTATAGACAGTAGTTATATAGGATGGTGTGTATAGACAGTAGTTATATAGGATGGTGTGTATAGACAGTATAGACAATAGTTATATAGGATGGTGTGTATAGACAGTATAGACAGTAGTTATATAGGATGGTGTGTATAGACAGTAGTTATATAGGATGGTGTGTATAGACAGTAGTTATATAGGATGGTGTGTATAGACAGTATAGACAGTAGTTATACAGGATGGTGTGTATAGACAGTAGTTATATAGGATGGTGTATATAGACAGTAGTTTATAGGATGGTGTATATAGTCAGTAGTTATATAGGATGGTGTGTATAGACAGTAGTTATATAGGATGGTGTGTATAGACAGTATAGACAGTAGTTATATAGGATGGTGTATATAGACAGTAGTTATATAGGATGGTGTATATAGACAGTAGTTATATAGAATGGTGTGTATAGACAGTAGTTATATAGGATGGTGTGTATAGACAGTATAGACAGTAGTTATATAGGATGGTGTGCATAGACAGTAGTTATATAGGATGGTGTGTATAGACAGTAGTTATATAGGATGGTGTGTATAGACAGTATAGACAGTAGTTATATAGGATGGTGTGTATAGACAGTATAGACAGTAGTTATTTTGGATGGTGTGTATAGACAGTAGTTATATAGGATGGTGTGTATAGACAGTATAGACAGTAGTTATATAGGATGGTGTGTATAGACAGTAGTTATATAGGATGGTGTGTATAGACAGTAGTTATATAGGATGGTGTATATAGACAGTAGTTATACAGGTGGTGTGTATAGACAGTAGTTATAGGATGGTGTGTATCAGTAGTTATATAGGATGGTGTGTATAGACAGTATAGACAGTAGTTATTTTGGATGGTGTGTATAGACAGTAGTTATTTAGGATGGTGTGTATAGACAGTAATTGTATAGGATGGTGTGTATAGACAGTAGTTATATAGGATGGTGTGTATAGACAGTAGTTATATAGGATGGTGTATATAGACCGTAGTTATATAGGATGGTGTGTATAGACAGTAGTTATATAGGATGGTGTGCATAGACAGTAGTTATATAGGATGGTGTGTATAGACAGTATAGACAGTAGTTATATAGGATGGTGTGTATAGACAGTAGTTATATAGGATGGTGTGTATAGACAGTAGTTATATAGGATGTGTATAGACAGTATAGACAGTAGTTATATAGGATGGTGTGTATAGACAGTAATTATATAGGATGGTGTGTATAGACAGTAGTTATATAGGATGGTGTGCATAGACAGTAGTTATATAGGATGGTGTATAGACAGTATAGACAGTAGTTATATAGGATGGTGTGTATAGACAGTAATTATATAGGATGGTGTGTATAGACAGTAGTTATATAGGATGGTGTGTATAGACAGTAGTTATATAGGATGGTGTATATAGACCGTAGTTATATAGGATGGTGTGTATAGACAGTAGTTATATAGGATGGTGTGCATAGACAGTAGTTATATAGGATGGTGTGTATAGACAGTATAGACAGTAGTTATATAGGATGGTGTGTATAGACAGTAGTTATATAGGATGGTGTGTATAGACAGTAGTTATATAGGATGGTGTATAGACAGTATAGACAGTAGTTATATAGGATGGTGTGTATAGACAGTAGTTATATAGGATGGTGTGTATAGACAGTAGTTATATAGGATGGTGTGTATAGACAGTAGTTATACAGGATGGTGTGTATAGACAGTAGTTATATAGGATGGTGTGTATAGACAGTATAGACAGTAGTTATATAGGATGGTGTGTATAGACAGTAGTTATATAGGATGGTGTGTATGGACAGTATAGACAAGAAATAGTTATATAGGGATGGTGTGTATAGACAGTATAGACAGTAGTTATATAGGATGGTGTATATAGACCGTAGTTATATAGGATGGTGTGTATAGACAGTAGTTATATAGGATGGTGTGTATAGACAGTAGTTATATAGGATGGTGTGCATAGACAGTAGTTATATAGGATGGTGTGTATAGACAGTATAGACAGTAGTTATATAGGATGGTGTTAGACAGTATAGACAGTAGTTATATAGGATGGTGTGTATAGACAGTAGTTATATAGGATGGTGTGTATAGACAGTATAGACAGTAGTTATATATGATGGTGTGTATAGACAGTCGTTATATAGGATGGTGTGTATGGACAGTATAGACAGTAGTTATATAGGGATGGTGTGTATAGACAGTATAGACAGTAGTTATATAGGATGAATATATAGACAATAGTAATATAGGATGGTGTGTATAGACAGTAGTTATATAGGATGGTGTGTATAGACAGTAGTTATATAGGATGGTGTGCATAGACAGTAGTTATATAGGATGGTGTGTATAGACAGTATAGACAGTAGTTATATAGGATGGTGTGTATAGACAGTATAGACAGTAGTTATATAGGATGGTGTGTATAGACAGTAGTTATATAGGATGGTGTGTATAGACAGTATAGACAGTAGTTATATAGGATGGTGTGTATAGACAGTAGTTATATAGGATGGTGTGTATAGACAGTAGTTATATAGGATGGTGTGTATAGACAGTATAGACAGTAGTTATATAGGGATGGTGTGTATAGACAGTATAGACAGTAGTTATATAGGATGGTGTATATAGACCGTAGTTATATAGGATGGTGTGTATAGACAGTAGTTATATAGGATGGTGTGTATAGACAGTATAGACAGTAGTTATATAGGATGGTGTATAGACAGTAGTTATATAGGATGGTGTGTATAGACAGTATAGACAGTAGTTATATAGGATGGTGTGTATAGACAGTATAGACAGTAGTTATATAGGATGGTGTGTATAGACAGTATAGACAGTAGTTATATAGGATGGTGTGTATAGACAGTAGTTATATAGGATGGTGTGTATAGACAGTATAGACAGTAGTTATATAGGATGGTGTGTATAGACAGTAGTTATATAGGATGGTGTGTATAGACAGTAGTTATATAGGATGGTGTGTATGGACAGTATAGACAGTAGTTATATAGGGATGGTGTGTATAGACAGTATAGACAGTAGTTATATAGGATGGTGTATATAGACCGTAGTTATATAGGATGGTGTGTATAGACAGTAGTTATATAGGATGGTGTGTATAGACAGTATAGACAGTAGTTATATAGGATGGTGTGTATAGACAGTAGTTATATAGGATGGTGTGTATAGACAGTATAGACAGTAGTTATATAGGATGGTGTGTATAGACAGTAGTTATATAGGATGGTGTGTATAGACAGTAGTTATATAGGATGGTGTATATAGACAGTAGTTATACAGGATGTTGTGTATAGACAGTAGTTATATAGGATGGTGTGTATCGACAGTAGTTATATAGGATGGTGTGTATAGACAGTATAGACAGTAGTTATTTTGGATGGTGTGTATAGACAGTATAGACAGTAGTTATATAGGATGGTGTGTATAGACAGTATAGACAGTAGTTATATAGGATGGTGTGTATAGACAGTAGTTATAAAGGATGTGTGTGTATAGACAGTAGTTATATAGGATGGTGTATATAGACAGTAGTTATACAGGATGGTGTGTATAGACAGTAGTTATATAGGATGGTGTGTATCGACAGTAGTTATATAGGATGGTGTGTGTATAGACAGTAGTTATATAGGATGGTGTGTATAGACAGTAGTTATATATAGGATGGTGTGTATAGACAGTATAGACAGTAGTTATATAGGATGGTGTGTATAGACAGTAGTTATATAGGATGGTGTGTATAGACAGTAGTTATATAGGATGGTGTGTATAGGCAGTATAGACAGTAGTTATATAGGATGGTGTGTATAGACAGTAGTTATATAGGATGGTGTGTATAGACAGTAGTTATATAGGATGGTGTGTATAGACAGTATAGACAGTAGTTATATAGGATGGTGTGTATAGACAGTAGTTATATAGGATGGTGTGTATAGACAGTAGTTATATAGGATGGTGTGTATAGACAGTAGTTATACAGGATGGTGTGTATAGACAGTAGTTATATAGGATGGTGTGTATAGACAGTAGTTATATAGGATGGTGTGTATAGACAGTATAGACAGTAGTTATTTTGGATGGTGTGTATAGACAGTAGTTATTTAGGATGGTGTGTATAGACAGTAGTTGTATAGGATGGTGTGTATAGACAGTAGTTATATAGGATGGTGTATATAGACAGTAGTTATATAGGATGGTGTATATAGACCGTAGTTATATAGGATGGTGTGTATAGACAGTAGTTATATAGGATGGTGTGCATAGACAGTAGTTATATAGGATGGTGTGTATAGACAGTATAGACAGTAGTTATATAGGATGGTGTGTGTATAGACAGTAGTTATATAGGATGGGTGTGTATAGACAGTAGTTATATAGGATGGTGTGTATAGACAGTATAGACAGTAGTTATATAGGATGGTGTGTGTATAGACAGTAATTATATAGGATGGTGTGTATAGACAGTAGTTATATAGGATGGTGTGCATAGACAGTAGTTATATAGGATGGTGTGTATAGACAGTATAGACAGTAGTTATATAGGATGGTGTGTATAGACAGTAATTATATAGGATGGTGTGTATAGACAGTAGTTATATAGGATGGTGTGTATAGACAGTAGTTATATAGGATGGTGTATATAGACCGTAGTTATATAGGATGGTGTGTATAGACAGTAGTTATATAGGATGGTGTGTATAGACAGTAGTTATATAGGATGGTGTGTATAGACAGTATAGACAGTAGTTATATAGGATGGTGTGTATAGACAGTAGTTATATAGGATGGTGTGTATAGACAGTAGTTATATAGGATGGTGTGTATAGACAGTATAGACAGTAGTTATATAGGATGGTGTGTATAGACAGTAGTTATATAGGATGGTGTGTATAGACAGTAGTTATATAGGATGGTGTGTATAGACAGTAGTTATACAGGATGGTGTGTATAGACAGTAGTTATATAGGATGGTGTATAGACAGTATAGACAGTAGTTATATAGGATGGTGTGTATAGACAGTAGTTATATAGGATGGTGTGTATAGACAGTATAGACAGTAGTTATATAGGGATGGTGTGTATAGACAGTATAGACAGTAGTTATATAGGATGGTGTATATAGACCGTAGTTATATAGGATGGTGTGTATAGACAGTAGTTATATAGGATGGTGTGTATAGACAGTAGTTATATAGGATGGTGTGTATAGACAGTAGTTATATAGGATGGTGTGTATAGACAGTATAGACAGTAGTTATATAGGATGGTGTGTATAGACAGTATAGGATGGTGACAGTAGTTATATAGGATGGTGTGTATAGACAGTAGTTATATAGGATGGTGTGTATAGACAGTATAGACAGTAGTTATATAGGATGGTGTGTATAGACAGTCGTTATATAGGATGGTGTGTATGGACAGTATAGACAGTAGTTATATAGGGATGGTGTGTATAGACAGTATAGACAGTAGTTATATAGGATGGTGTATATAGACCGTAGTAATATAGGATGGTGTGTATAGACAGTAGTTATATAGGATGGTGTGTATAGACAGTAGTTATATAGGATGGTGTGCATAGACAGTAGTTATATAGGATGGTGTGTATAGACAGTATAGACAGTAGTTATATAGGATGGTGTGTATAGACAGTATAGACAGTAGTTATATAGGATGGTGTGTGTATAGACAGTAGTTATATAGGATGGTGTGTATAGACAGTATAGACAGTAGTTATATAGGATGGTGTGTATAGACAGTAGTTATATAGGATGGTGTGTATAGACAGTAGTTATATAGGATGGTGTGTATAGACAGTATAGACAGTAGTTATATAGGGATGGTGTGTATAGACAGTATAGACAGTAGTTATATAGGATGGTGTATATAGACCGTAGTTATATAGGATGGTGTGTATAGACAGTAGTTATATAGGATGGTGTGTATAGACAGTATAGACAGTAGTTATATAGGATGGTGTGTATAGACAGTAGTTATATAGGATGGTGTGTATAGACAGTATAGACAGTAGTTATATAGGATGGTGTGTATGTATAGACAGTAGTTATATAGGATGGTGTGTATAGACAGTATAGACAGTAGTTATATAGGATGGTGTGTATAGACAGTAGTTATATAGGATGGTGTGTATAGACAGTAGTTATATAGGATGGTGTGTATAGACAGTATAGACAGTAGTTATATAGGATGGTGTGTATAGACAGTATAGTTAGTTATATAGGATGGTGTGTATAGACCGTAGTTATATAGGATGGTGTGTATAGACAGTAGTTATATAGGATGGTGTGTATAGACAGTAGTTATATAGGATGGTGTGTATAGACAGTAGTTATATAGGATGGTGTGTATAGACAGTAGTTATATATAGGATGGTGTGTATAGACAGTATAGACAGTAGTTATATAGGATGGTGTGTATAGACAGTAGTTATATAGGATGGTGTGTATAGACAGTAGTTATATAGGATGGTGTATATAGACAGTAGTTATATAGGATGGTGTATATAGACAGTAGTTATATAGAATGGTGTGTATAGACAGTAGTTATATAGGATGGTGTGTATAGACAGTATAGACAGTAGTTATATAGGGTGGTGTGCATAGACAGTAGTTATATAGGATGGTGTGTATAGACAGTAGTTATATAGGATGGTGTGTATAGACAGTATAGACAGTAGTTATATAGGATGGTGTGTATAGACAGTATAGACAGTAGTTATATAGGATGGTGTGTATAGACAGTATAGACAGTAGTTATATAGGATGGTGTGTATAGACAGTATAGACAGTAGTTATATAGGATGGTGTGTATAGACAGTATAGACAGTAGTTATATAGGATGGTGTGCATAGACAGTAGTTATATAGGATGGTGTGTATAGACAGTATAGACAGTAGTTATATAGGATGGTGTGTATAGACAGTAGTTATATAGGATGGTGTGTATAGACAGTATAGACAGTAGTTATATAGGATGGTGTATATAGACAGTATAGACAGTAGTTATATAGGATGGTGTGTATAGACAGTAGTTATATAGGATGGTGTGTATAGACAGTAGTTATATATGATGGTGTGTATAGACAGTAGTTATATAGGATGGTGTGTATAGACAGTATAGACAGTAGTTATATAGGATGGTGTGTATAGACAGTATAGACAGTAGTTATATAGGATGGTGTGTATAGACAGTATAGACAGTAGTTATATAGGGATGGTGTGTATAGACAGTAGTTATAAAGGATGGTGTGTATAGACAGTAGTTATATAGGATGGTGTGTATAGACAGTATAGACAGTAGTTATATAGGATGGTGTGCATAGACAGTAGTTATATAGGATGGTGTGTATAGACAGTATAGACAGTAGTTATATAGGATGGTGTGTATAGACAGTAGTTATATAGGATGGTGTGTATAGACAGTATAGACAGTAGTTATATAGGATGGTGTATATAGACAGTATAGACAGTAGTTATATAGGATGGTGTGTATAGACAGTAGTTATATAGGATGGTGTGTATAGACAGTAGTTATATATAGGATGGTGTGTATAGACAGTATAGACAGTAGTTATATAGGATGGTGTGTATAGACAGTAGTTATATAGGATGGTGTGTATAGACAGTAGTTATATAGGATGGTGTATATAGACAGTAGTTATATAGGATGGTGTATATAGACAGTAGTTATATAGAATGGTGTGTATAGACAGTAGTTATATAGGATGGTGTGTATAGACAGTATAGACAGTAGTTATATAGGATGGTGTGCATAGACAGTAGTTATATAGGATGGTGTGTATAGACAGTAGTTATATAGGATGGTGTGTATAGACAGTATAGACAGTAGTTATATAGGATGGTGTGTATAGACAGTAGTTATATAGGATGGTGTATATAGACAGTATAGACAGTAGTTATATAGGATGGTGTGTATAGACAGTATAGACAGTAGTTATATAGGATGGTGTGTATAGACAGTATAGACAGTAGTTATATAGGATGTGTGTATAGACAGTATAGACAGTAGTTTATATAGGATGGTGTGTATAGACAGTATAGACAGTAGTTATATAGGATGGTGTGTATAGACAGTATAGACAGTAGTTATATAGGATGGTGTGTATAGACAGTATAGACAGTAGTTATATAGGATGGTGTGTATAGACAGTAGTTATATAGGATGGTGTGTATAGACAGTATAGACAGTAGTTATATAGGATGGTGTGTATAGACAGTAGTTATATAGGATGGTGTGTATAGACAGTATAGACAGTAGTTATATAGGATGGTGTGTATAGACAGTATAGACAGTAGTTATATAGGATGGTGTGTATAGACAGTAGTTATATAGGATGGTGTGTATAGACAGTATAGTTATATATGATGGTGTGTATAGACAGTAGTTATATAGGATGGTGTGTATAGACAGTATAGACAGTAGTTATATAGGATGGTGTGTATGTATAGACAGTAGTTATATAGGATGGTGTGTATAGACAGTATAGACCGTAGTAATATAGGATGGTGTGTATAGACAGTAGTTATATAGGATGGTGTGTATAGACAGTAGTTATATAGGATGGTGTGTATAGACAGTAGTTATATAGGATGGTGTGTATAGACAGTAGTTATATAGGATGGTGTGTATAGACAGTATAGACAGTAGTTATATAGGATGGTGTGTATAGACAGTAGTTATATAGGATGGTGTGTATAGACAGTAGTTATATAGGATGGTGTATATAGACAGTAGTTATATAGGATGGTGTGTATAGACAGTAGTTATATAGAATGGTGTGTATAGACAGTAGTTATATAGGATGGTGTGTATAGACAGTATAGACAGTAGTTATATAGGATGGTGTGTATAGACAGTAGTTATATAGGATGGTGTGTATAGACAGTAGTTATATAGGATGGTGTGTATAGACAGTATAGACAGTAGTTATATAGGATGGTGTGTATAGACAGTATAGACAGTAGTTATATAGGATGGTGTGTATAGACAGTATAGACAGTAGTTATATAGGATGGTGTGTATAGACAGTATAGACAGTAGTTATATAGGATGGTGTGTATAGACAGTATAGACAGTAGTTATATAGGATGGTGTGTATAGACAGTAGTTATATAGGATGGTGTGTATAGACAGTATAGACAGTAGTTATATAGGATGGTGTGTATAGACAGTAGTTATATAGGATGGTGTGTATAGACAGTATAGACAGTAGTTATATAGGATGGTGTGTATAGACAGTATAGACAGTAGTTATATAGGATGGTGTGTATAGACAGTAGTTATATAGGATGGTGTGTATAGACAGTAGTTATATAGGATGGTGTATAGACAGTAGTTATATAGGATGGTGTGTATAGACAGTATAGACAGTAGTTATATAGGATGGTGTGTATAGACAGTATAGACAGTAGTTATATAGGATGGTGTGTATAGACAGTATAGACAGTAGTTATATAGGGATGGTGTGTATAGACAGTAGTTATAAAGGATGGTGTGTATAGACAGTAGTTATATAGGATGGTGTGTATAGACAGTATAGACAGTAGTTATATAGGATGGTGTGCATAGACAGTAGTTATATAGGATGGTGTGTATAGACAGTATAGACAGTAGTTATATAGGATGGGGTGTATAGACAGTAGTTATATAGGATGGTGTGTATAGACAGTATAGACAGTAGTTATATAGGATGGTGTATATAGACAGTATAGACAGTAGTTATATAGGATGGTGTGTATAGACAGTAGTTATATAGGATGGTGTGTATAGACAGTATAGACAGTAGTTATATAGGATGGTGTGCATAGACAGTAGTTATATAGGATGGTGTGTATAGACAGTATAGACAGTAGTTATATAGGATGGTGTGTATAGACAGTAGTTATATAGGATGGTGTGTATAGACAGTATAGACAGTAGTTATATAGGATGGTGTATATAGACAGTATAGACAGTAGTTATATAGGATGGTGTGTATAGACAGTAGTTATATAGGATGGTGTGTATAGACAGTAGTTATATATGATGGTGTGCATAGACAGTAGTTATATAGGATGGTGTGTATAGACAGTATAGACAGTTGTTATATAGGATGGTGTGTATAGACAGTATAGACAGTAGTTATATAGGATGGTGTGTATAGACAGTATAGACAGTAGTTATATAGGGATGGTGTGTATAGACAGTAGTTATAAAGGATGTGTGTATGTATAGACAGTAGTTATATAGGATGGTGTGTATAGACAGTAGTTATATAGGATGGTGTGTATAGACAGTAGTTATATAGGATGGTGTGTATAGACAGTATAGACAGTAGTTATATAGGATGGTGTGTATAGACAGTAGTTATATAGGATGGTGTGTATAGACAGTATAGACAGTAGTTATATAGGATGGTGTGTATAGACAGTATAGACAGTAGTTATATAGGATGGTGTGTATAGACAGTATAGACAGTAGTTATATAGGATGGTGTATATAGACAGTAGTTATATAGGATGGTGTATATAGACAGTAGTTATATAGGATGGTGTGTATAGACAGTAGTTATATAGGATGGTGTGTATAGACAGTAGTTATATAGGATGGTGTGTATAGACAGTATAGACAGTAGTTATATAGGATGGTGTGTATAGACAGTATAGCCAGTAGTTATATAGGATGGTGTGTATAGACAGTAGTTATATAGGATGGTGTGTATAGACAGTAGTTATATAGGATGGTGTGTATAGACAGTAGTTATATAGGATGGTGTGTATAGACAGTATAGACAGTAGTTATATAGGATGGTGTGTATAGACAGTAGTTATATAGGATGGTGTGTATAGACAGTATAGACAGTAGTTATATAGGATGGTGTGTATAGACAGTATAGACAGTAGTTATATAGGATGGTGTATATAGACAGTATAGACAGTAGTTATATAGGATGGTGTATATAGACAGTAGTTATATAGGATGGTGTGTATAGACAGTAGTTATATAGGATGGTGTGTATAGACAGTAGTTATATAGGATGGTGTGTATAGACAGTAGTTATATATAGGATGGTGTGTATAGACAGTATAGACAGTAGTTATATAGGATGGTGTGTATAGACAGTAGTTATATAGGATGGTGTGTATAGACAGTAGGTATATAGGATGGTGTGTATAGACAGTAGTTATATAGGATGGTGTGTATAGACAGTATAGACAGTAGTTATATAGGATGGTGTGTATAGACAGTAGTTATATAGGATGGTGTGTATAGACAGTATAGACAGTAGTTATATAGGATGGTGTGTATAGACAGTATAGACAGTAGTTATATAGGATGGTGTGTATAGACAGTATAGACAGTAGTTATATAGGATGGTGTATATAGACAGTAGTTATATAGGATGGTGTATATAGACAGTAGTTATATAGGATGGTGTGTATAGACAGTAGTTATATAGGATGGTGTGTATAGACAGTAGTTATATAGGATGGTGTGTATAGACAGTATAGACAGTAGTTATATAGGATGGTGTGTATAGACAGTATAGACAGTAGTTATATAGGATGGTGTGTATAGACAGTAGTTATATAGGATGGTGTGTATAGACAGTAGGTATATAGGATGGTGTGTATAGACAGTAGTTATATAGGATGGTGTGTATAGACAGTATAGACAGTAGTTATATAGGATGGTGTGTATAGACAGTAGTTATATAGGATGGTGTGTATAGACAGTATAGACAGTAGTTATATAGGATGGTGTGTATAGACAGTATAGACAGTAGTTATATAGGATGGTGTGTATAGACAGTATAGACAGTAGTTATATAGGATGGTGTATATAGACAGTAGTTATATAGGATGGTGTATATAGACAGTAGTTATATAGGATGGTGTGTATAGACAGTAGTTATATAGGATGGTGTGTATAGACAGTAGTTATATATAGGATGGTGTGTATAGACAGTATAGACAGTAGTTATATAGGATGGTGTGTATAGACAGTATAGCCAGTAGTTATATAGGATGGTGTGTATAGACAGTAGTTATATAGGATGGTGTGTATAGACAGTATAGACAGTAGTTATATAGGATGGTGTACATAGACAGTAGTTATATAGGATGGTGTAAATAGACAGTAGTTATATAGGATGGTGTGTATAGACAGTAGTTATATAGGATGGTGTGTATAGACAGTAGTTATATATAGGATGGTGTGTATAGACAGTAGTTATATAGGATGGTGTGTATAGACAGTAGTTATATAGGATGGTGTGTATAGACAGTAGTTATATAGGATGGTGTATATAGACAGTAGTTATATAGGATGGTGTATATAGACAGTAGTTATATAGAATGGTGTGTATAGACAGTAGTTATATAGGATGGTGTGTATAGACAGTATAGACAGTAGTTATATAGGATGGTGTGTATAGACAGTAGTTATATAGGATGGTGTGTATAGACAGTAGTTATATAGGATGGTGTGTATAGACAGTATAGACAGTAGTTATATAGGATGGTGTGTATAGACAGTATAGACAGTAGTTATATAGGATGGTGTGTATAGACAGTATAGACAGTAGTTATATAGGATGGTGTGTATAGACAGTATAGACAGTAGTTATATAGGATGGTGTGTATAGACAGTATAGACAGTAGTTATATAGGATGGTGTGCATAGACAGTAGTTATATAGGATGGTGTGTATAGACAGTATAGACAGTAGTTATATAGGATGGTGTGTATAGACAGTAGTTATATAGGATGGTGTGTATAGACAGTATAGACAGTAGTTATATAGGATGGTGTATATAGACAGTATAGACAGTAGTTATATAGGATGGTGTGTATAGACAGTAGTTATATAGGATGGTGTGTATAGACAGTATAGACAGTAGTTATATAGGATGGTGTGTATAGACAGTAGTTATATAGGATGGTGTGTATCGACAGTAGTTATATAGGATGGTGTGTATAGACAGTATAGACAGTAGTTATTTTGGATGGTGTGTATAGACAGTAGTTATTTAGGATGGTGTGTATAGACAGTATAGACAGTAGTTATATAGGATGGTGTGTATAGACAGTAGTTATATAGGATGGTGTGTATAGACAGTATAGACAGTAGTTATATAGGATGGTGTGTATAGACAGTAGTTATAAAGGATGGTGTGTATAGACAGTAGTTATATAGGATGGTGTGTATAGACATTAGTTATATAGGATGGTGTGTATAGACAGTAGTTATATAGGATGGTGTGTATAGACAGTATAGACAGTAGTTATATAGGATGGTGTGTATAGACAGTAGTTATATAGGATGGTGTGTATAGACAGTATATGGTGTGACAGTAGTTATAAAGGATGGTGTGTATAGACAGTAGTTATATAGGATGGTGTGTATAGACAGTAGTTATATAGGATGGTGTGTATAGACAGTAGTTATACAGGATGGTGTGTATAGACAGTAGTTATATAGGATGGTGTGTATAGACAGTAGTTATATAGGATGGTGTGTATAGACAGTAGTTATATAGGTTGCATGGTGGTATGTTGCTGGTTGCAGGGTGGTATGCAGGGTGGTATGCTGCTGATTGCAGGGTGGTATGCTGCTGGTTCAGGGTGGTATACTGCTGGTTGCAGGGTGGTATGCTAATGGTTCAGAGTGGTATGCTGCTGGTTGCAGGGTGGTATGCAGGGTGGTATGCTAATGGTTCAGAGTGGTATGCTGCTGGTATGCAGGGTGGTATGCTGCTGGTTGCAGGGTGGTATGCTGCTGGTTGCAGGGTGGTATGCTGCTGGTTGCAGGGTGGTATGCAGAGTGGTATGCTGCTGGTTGCAGGGTGGTATGCTGCTGGTTGCAGGGTGGTATGCTGCTGGTATGCAGAGTGGTATGCTGCTGGTTGCAGGGTGGTATGCTGCTGGTTGCAGGGTGGTATGCTGCTGGTTCAGGGTGGTATGCTGCTGGTTGCAGGGTGGTATTCTGCTGGTTGCAGGGTGGTATGCTGCTGGTATGCTGCTGGTTCAGGGTGGTATGCTGCTGGTTCAGGGTGGTATGCTGCTGGTATGCAGGGTGGTATGCTGCTGGTATGCAGGGTGGTATGCTGCTGGTTGCAGGGTGGTATGCTGCTGGTTGCAGGGTGGTATGCTGCTGGTTGCAGGGTGGTATGCAGGGTGGTATGCTGCTAGTTGCAGGGTGGTATGCTGCTGGTTGCAGGGTGGTATGCAGGGTGGTATGCAGGGTGGTATGCTGCTGGTTGCAGGGTGGTATGCTGCTGGATGCAGGGTGGTATGCTGCTGGTTGCAGGGTGGTATGCAGGGTGGTATGCTTCTGGTTGCAGGGTGGTATGCAGGGTGGTATGCTGCTGGTTGCAGGGTGGTAATGCTGCTGGTTGCAGGGTAGTATGCTGCTGGTTGCAGGGTGGTATGCAGGGTGGTATGCAGGGTGGTATGCTGCTGGTTGCAGGGTGGTATGCTGCTGGGTCAGGGTGGAATGCAGGGTGGTATGCTGCTGGTTCAGGGAGGTATGCTGCTACTTCAGGGTGGTATGCAGGGTGGTATGCTGCTGGTTGCAGGGTGCTATGCTGCTGGTTGCAGGGTGGTATGCAGGGTGGTATGCTGCTGGTTGCAGGGTGGTATGCTCCTGGTTCAGGGTGGTATGCTGTTGGCAGTCAGTTATTATCCATATAGGACTCTAAGCAACCATAGGCTCTCTTCCAACCTGGCCCTGGTATGGACTAACAACCAACTCTGTACATCTGCTGTTAAATCACAGGGACTCCAGTGACCTACATTCACCATGCACACCAAGGTTATGAATCTTTCACAAACACCTGCCATAGAAATAACGTCCTCTTCCCTGCCTCGCTTGAAACATTTATAACTTCCTCGATCTGTGCTGAGGGGCTAGCAGAAGATCTGAGTGGTGCTGCCTACTCTCTGAGAGTGTGTGAGGGACCTGAGTGGTGCTGCCTACTCTCTGAGAGTGTGTGAGGGACCTGAGTGGTGCTGCCTACTCTCTGAGAGTGTGTGAGGGACCTGAGTGGTGCTGCCTACTCTTTGAGAGTGTGTGAGGGACCTGAGTGGTGCTGCCTACTCTCTGAGAGTGTGTGAGGGACCTGAGTGGTGCTGCCTACTCTCTGAGAGTGTGTGAGGGACCTGAGTGGTGCTGCCTACTCTCTGAGAGTGTGTGAGGGAGCTGAGTGGTGCTGCCTACTCTCTGAGAGTGTGTGAGGGAGCTGCGTGGTGCTGCCTACTCTCTGAGAGTGTGTGAGGGACCTGAGTGGTGCTGCCTACTCTCTGAGAGTGTGTGAGGGACCTGAGTGGTGCTGCCTACTCTCTGAGAGTGTGTGAGGGAGCTGAGTGGTGCTGCCTACTCTCTGAGAGTGTGTGAGGGACCTGAGTGGTGCTGCCTACTCTCTGAGAGTGTGTGAGGGACCTGAGTGGTGCTGCCTACTCTCTGAGAGTGTGTGAGGGAGCTGCGTGGTGCTGCCTACTCTCTGAGAGTGTGTGAGGGAGCTGCGTGGTGCTGCCTACTCTCTGAGTGTTTCTATATTTTTGACTGTTTTGTTTCTATCCTCTGTCTATCGTGACCTATTTAGCTTAATTACTGTAAAATGGGTCTGTTTGTGGATCAATGATTTCTCTTCAGTTGTATGTTTCTAGTAGTGACCACTAGATCGTTGCCCTAGGGCTGTGATCTATCGACTGACAGTGACAATCCCATCAGGACCATAGATCTCTGTTTGTGTAATGCACCATTTCCCTTTGTGTACAACAATCTGTTCTGTATCAGTTAGTCAGAGCTAGAGTCATAGTCAGAGCTAGAGTCATAGTCAGAGCTAGAGTCATAGTCATAGCTAGAGTCAGAGTCATAGTCAGAGCTAGAGTCATAGTCAGAGCTAGAGTCATAGTCAGAGCTAGAGTCAGAGTCATAGCTAGAGTCAGAGTCATAGCTAGAGTCATAGTCAGAGCTAGAGTCATAGTCATAGCTAGAGTCATAGTCATAGCTAGAGTCAGAGTCATAGTCAGAGCTAGAGTCATAGTCAGAGCTAGAGTCATAGCTAGAGTCTGAGTCATAGCTAGAGTCCGAATCATAGCTAGAGTCAGAGTCATAGTCATAGCTAGAGTCATAGCTAGAGTCAGAGTCATAGTCAGAGCTAGAGTCATAGTCAGAGCTAGAGTCATAGCTAGAGTCTGAGTCATAGCTAGAGTCCGAATCATAGTCAGAGCTAGAGTCATAGCTAGAGTCAGAGTCAGAGCTAGAGTCATAGTCAGAGCTAGAGTCATAGCTAGAGTCATATCTAGAGTCATAGTCAGAGCTAGAGTCATAGCTAGAGTCAGAGTCATAGTCAGAGCTAGAGTCATAGTCAGAGCTAGAGTCATAGCTAGAGTCTGAGTCATAGCTAGAGTCCGAATCATAGCTAGAGTCAGAGTCATAGCTAGAGTCAGAGCTAGAGTCTGAGTCATAGTCATAGCTAGAGTCAGAGTCATAGTCAGAGTCATAGCTAGAGTCTGAGTCAGAGTCAGAGTCATAGTCAGAGCTAGAGTCATAGTCAGAGCTAGAGTCATAGCTAGAGTCTGAGTCATAGTCAGAGCTAGAGTCAGAGCTAGAGTCAGAGTCATAGTCAGAGCTAGAGTCATAGTCAGAGCTAGAGTCATAGCTAGAGTCTGAGTCATAGTCAGAGCTAGAGTCATAGTCAGAGCTAGAGTCATAGCTAGAGTCTGAGTCATAGCTAGAGTCCGAATCATAGCCAGAGTCATAGTCATAGCTAGAGTCATAGCTAGAGTCATAGCTAGAGTCATAGCTAGAGTCATAGTCATAGCTAGAGTCATAGCTAGAGTCATAGCTAGAGTCAGAGTCATAGCTAGAGTCATAGCTAGAGTCAGAGTCCGAATCATAGCTAGAGTCCGAGTCATAGCTAGAGTCCGAGTCATAGCTAGAGTCCGAGTCATAGCTAGAGTCATAGCTAGAGTCCGAGTCATAGCTAGAGTCCGAGTCATAGCTAGAGTCAGAGTCATCGCTAGAGTCATAGCTAGAGTCATAGTCAGAGCTAGAGTCATAGCTAGAGTCTGAGTCATAGCTAGAGTCTGAGTCATAGCTAGAGTCAGAGTCATAGCTAGAGTCCGAGTCATAGCTAGAGTCATTGTCAGCGTCTTAGCTAGAGTCATAGTCAAAATCATAGCTAGAGTCCGAGTCATAGCTAGAGTCATTGTCAGAGTCATAGCTAGAGTCATTGTCAGAGTCATAGCTAGAGTCATAGTCAGAGCTAGAGTCCGAGTCATAGCTAGAGTCATTGTCAGAGTCCTAGTCAGAGTCATAGTCAGAGCTAGAGTCATAGTCAGAGTCAGAGCTAGAGTCATAGTCAGAGTCATAGCTAGAATCATAGTCAGAGCTAGAGTCATAGTCAGAGTCATAGCTAGAGTTATAGCTATAGCTAGAGTCATTGTCAGATTCATAGCTAGAGTCCGAGTCATAGCTAGAGTCAGAGTCAGAGTCAGAGTCATTGTCAGAGTCAGAGTCAGAGTCAGATTCATAGCTAGAGTCAGAGTCATAGCTAACGTCAGACTCATAGTTAGTCATTGTCAGAGTCATAGCTAGAGTCAGAGTCATAGCTAGAGTCATAGTCAGAGTCATAGCTAGAGTCCGAGTCATAGCTAGAGTCAGAGTCATTGTCAGAGTCAGAGTTAGAGCTAGAGTCAGAGTCAGATTCATAGCTAGAGTCAGAGTCATAGCTAACGTCAGACTCATAGTTAGTAATTGTCAGAGTCATAGCTAGAGTCATTTTCAGAGTCAGAGTCATTGTCAGAGTCAGAGTCATAGCTAGAGTCAGAGTCATAGTCAGAGTCAGAGTCATCACAACCTTTCTTTTCCTTGAACCCTAATCTGTTTAATCTTTTTTTCATTCCTTTCTGTTTAGTTCTACAATCAGTACAACAACAATCTGTTCTGTATCGGTTTGTAATAGCTACAGTCAGAGTCATAGTCAGAGCTAGAGTCATAGCTAGAGTCATAGCTAGAGTCATAGTCATAGCTAGAGTCTGAGTCAGAGCTAGAGTCTGAGTCATAGCTAGAGTCCGAGTCATAGCTAGAGTCATAGTCATAGCTAGAGTCATAGCTAGAGTCCGAGTCATAGCTAGAGTCCGAGTCATAGCTAGAGTCAGAGTCATAGTCAGAGCTAGAGTCATAGCTAGAGTCCGAGTCATAGCTAGAGTCAGAGTCATAGTCAGAGCTAGAGTCATAGCTAGAGTCAGAGTCATAGTCAGAGCTAGAGTCATAGCTAGAGTCCGAGTCAGAGCTAGAGTCATTGTCAGAGTCATAGCTAGTGCCATAGTCAGAGTCATAGCTAGAGTCATTGTCAGAGTCATAGCTAGAGTCATAGTCAGAGCTAGAGTCCGAGTCATAGCTAGAGTCCGAGTCATAGCTAGAGTCATAGCTAGAGTCCGAGTCATGGCTAGAGTCCGAGTCATAGCTAGAGTCCGAGTCATAGCTAGAGTCATTGTCAGAGTCATAGCTAGAGTCACAGTCAGAGCTAGAGTCATAGTCAGAGCTAGAGTCATAGTCAGAGTCATAGCTAGAGTCATAGTCAGAGTCAGAGCTAGAGTCATAGTCAAAGTTATAGCTAGAGTCATTGTCAGAGTCATAGCTAGAGTCAGAGTCATAGCTAGAGTCATTGTCAGAGTCATAGCTAGAGTCAGAGTCATTGTCAGAGTCAATGTCAGAGTCAGAGTCAGAGCTAGAGTCAGAGTCAGATTCATAGCTAGAGTCAGAGTCATAGCTAGAGTCATTTTCAGAGTCAGAGTCATTTTCAGAGTTATAGTCATTGCTAGAGTCAGAGTCATAGCAGAGTCAGAGTCAGTCATCACAACCTTTCTTTTCCTTGAACCCTAATCTGTTTAATCTTTTTTAATTCCTTTCTGTTTAGTTCTACAATCAGTACAACAACAATCTGTTCTGTATCAGTTTGTCATAGCTAGAGTCCGAGTCATAGTAAGAGCTAGAGTCATAGTCAGAGCTAGAGTCATAGCTAGAGTCTGAGTCATAGCTAGAGTCCGAATCATAGCTAGAGTCATAGTCAGAGTCATAGTAAGAGCTAGAGTCATAGCTAGAGTCCGAGTCATAGCTAGAGTCCGAGTCATAGCTAGAGTCCGAGTCATAGCTAGAGTCATAGCTAGAGTCCGAGTCATGGCTAGAGTCCGAGTCATAGCTAGAGTCATTGTCAGAGTCATAGCTAGAGTCATAGTCAGAGCTAGAGTCCGAGTCATAGCTAGAGTCATTGTCAGAGTCCTAGTCAGAGTCAGAGTCAGAGCTAGAGTGATAGTCAGAGTTATAGCTCTGAGAGTCATTGTCAGTCATAGCTAGAGTCAGAGTCATAGCTAGAGTCATAGTCAGATTCATAGCTAGAGTCAGAGTTAGAGTCGTAGCTAGAGTCATAGTGCCTACTCTCTAGAGTCATTGTCAGTCATAGGAGTCAGAGTCATAGCTAGAGTCAGAGTCATAGCTAGAGTCATTGTCAGAGTCAGAGTCATTGTCAGAGTCAGAGTCCGAGTCATAGCTAGAGTCAGAGTCCGAGTCATAGCTAGAGTCAGAGTCATAGCTAGAGTCAGAGTCATAGCTAGAGTCAGAGTCAGTCACCACAACCTTTCTTTTCCTTGAACCCTAATCTGTTTAATCTTTTTTTCATTCCTTTCTGTTTAGTTCTACAATCAGTACAACAACAATCTGTTCTGTATCGGTTTGTAATAGGACCAGAGTCATAGTCAGAGCTAGAGTCATAGCTAGAGTCATAGCTAGAGTCATAGCTCTGAGAGTCATAGTGCTAGAGTCTGAGTCAGCTAGAGTCTGCTAGAGTCATAGCTAGAGTCCGAGTCATAGCTAGAGTCATAGCTAGAGTCAGAGTCATAGCTAGAGTCAGAGTCAGTCACCACAACCTTTCTTTTCCTTGAACCCTAATCTGTTTAATCTTTTTTTCATTCCTTTCTGTTTAGTTCTACAATCAGTACAACAACAATCTGTTCTGTATCGGTTTGTAATAGCTACAGTCAGAGTCATAGTCAGAGCTAGAGTCATAGCTAGAGTCATAGCTAGAGTCATAGCTAGAGTCATAGTCAGAGCTAGAGTCAGATTCATAGCTAGAGTCAGAGTCATAGCTAACGTCAGACTCATAGTTAGTCATTGTCAGAGTCATAGCTAGAGTCAGAGTCATAGCTAGAGTCATAGTCAGAGTCTGCTAGAGTGAGTCATAGCTAGAGTGAGTCATTGTCAGAGTCAGAGTTAGAGCTAGAGTCAGAGTCAGATTCATAGCTAGAGTCAGAGTCATAGCTAACGTCAGACTCATAGTTAGTAATTGTCAGAGTCATAGCTAGAGTCATTTTCAGAGTCAGAGTCATTGTCAGAGTCAGAGTCATAGCTAGAGTCAGAGTCATAGTCAGAGTCAGAGTCATCACAACCTTTCTTTTCCTTGAACCCTAATCTGTTTAATCTTTTTTTCATTCCTTTCTGTTTAGTTCTACAATCAGTACAACAACAATCTGTTCTGTATCGGTTTGTAATAGCTACAGTCAGAGTCATAGTCAGAGCTAGAGTCATAGCTAGAGTCATAGCTAGAGTCATAGTCATAGCTAGAGTCATAGTCAGAGCTAGAGTCTGAGTCATAGCTAGAGTCCGAGTCATAGCTAGAGTCCGAGTCATAGCTAGAGTCATAGCTAGAGTCCGAGTCATAGCTAGAGTCCGAGTCATAGCTAGAGTCCGAGTCATAGCTAGAGTCAGAGTCATAGTCAGAGCTAGAGTCATAGCTAGAGTCCGAGTCATAGCTAGAGTCAGAGTCATAGTCAGAGCTAGAGTCATAGCTAGAGTCAGAGTCATAGTCAGAGCTAGAGTCATAGCTAGAGTCCGAGTCAGAGCTAGAGTCATTGTCAGAGTCATAGCTAGTGCCATAGTCAGAGTCATAGCTAGAGTCATTGTCAGAGTCATAGCTAGAGTCATAGTCAGAGCTAGAGTCCGAGTCATAGCTAGAGTCCGAGTCATAGCTAGAGTCATAGCTAGAGTCATAGCTAGAGTCCGAGTCATGGCTAGAGTCCGAGTCATAGCTAGAGTCATTGTCAGAGTCATAGCTAGAGTCACAGTCAGAGCTAGAGTCATAGTCAGAGCTAGAGTCATAGTCAGAGTCATAGCTAGAGTCATAGTCAGAGTCAGAGCTAGAGTCATAGTCAAAGTTATAGCTAGAGTCATTGTCAGAGTCATAGCTAGAGTCAGAGTCATAGCTAGAGTCATTGTCAGAGTCATAGCTAGAGTCAGAGTCATTGTCAGAGTCAATGTCAGAGTCAGAGTCAGAGCTAGAGTCAGAGTCAGATTCATAGCTAGAGTCAGAGTCATAGCTAGAGTCATTTTCAGAGTCAGAGTCATTTTCAGAGTTAGAGTCATTGCTAGAGTCAGAGTCATAGTCAGAGTCAGAGTCAGTCATCACAACCTTTCTTTTCCTTGAACCCTAATCTGTTTAATCTTTTTTAATTCCTTTCTGTTTAGTCAACAAGTCATAGCTAGAGTCCGAGTCATAGTCAGAGCTAGAGTCATAGTCAGAGCTAGAGTCATATAGAGTCTGAGTCATAGCTAGAGTCCGAATCATAGCTAGAGTCATAGTCAGAGTCATAGTAAGAGCTAGAGTCATAGCTAGAGTCCGAGTCATAGCTAGAGTCCGAGTCATAGCTAGAGTCCGAGTCATAGCTAGAGTCATAGCTAGAGTCCGAGTCAGTAGTCATAGCTAGAGTCATTGTCAGAGTCATAGCTAGAGTCAGTCAGAGCTAGAGTCTGAGTCATAGCTAGAGTCATTGTCAGAGTCCTAGTCAGAGTCAGAGTCAGAGCTAGAGTGATAGTCAGAGTTATAGTAAGAGTCATTGAGTCATAGCTAGAGTCAGAGTCATAGCTAGAGTCATAGTCAGATTCATAGCTAGAGTCAGAGTTAGAGTCGTAGCTAGAGTCATAGTTATAGCTAGAGTCATTGTCAGTCATAGCTAGAGTCAGAGTCATAGCTAGAGTCAGAGTCATAGCTAGAGTCATTGTCAGAGTCAGAGTCATTGTCAGAGTCAGAGTCAGAGTCATAGCTAGAGTCAGAGTCCGAGTCATAGCTAGAGTCAGAGTCATAGCTAGAGTCAGAGTCATAGCTAGAGTCAGAGTCAGTCACCACAACCTTTCTTTTCCTTGAACCCTAATCTGTTTAATCTTTTTTCATTCCTTTCTGTTTAGCAATCAGTACAACAACAATCTGTTCTGTATCGGTTTGTAATAGCTACAGTCAGAGTCATAGTCAGAGCTAGAGTCATAGCTAGAGTCATAGCTAGAGTCATAGCTAGAGTCATAGTCAGAGCTAGAGTCTGAGTCATAGCTAGAGTCCGAGTCATAGCTAGAGTCCGAGTCATAGCTAGAGTCATAGCTAGAGTCCGAGTCATAGCTAGAGTCATTGTCAGAGTCATAGCTAGAGTCATAGTCAGAGTCATAGTAAGAGCTAGAGTCATAGCTAGAGTCCGAGTCATAGCTAGAGTCCGAGTCATAGCTAGAGTCCGAGTCATAGCTAGAGTCATAGCTAGAGTCCGAGTCATGGCTAGAGTCCGAGTCATAGCTAGAGTCATTGTCAGAGTCATAGCTAGAGTCATAGTCAGAGCTAGAGTCCGAGTCATAGCTAGAGTCATTGTCAGAGTCCTAGTCAGAGTCAGAGTCAGAGCTAGAGTGATAGTCAGAGTTATAGCTATAGCAAGAGTCATTGTCAGTCATAGCTAGAGTCAGAGTCATAGCTAGAGTCATAGTCAGATTCATAGCTAGAGTCAGAGTTAGAGTCGTAGCTAGAGTCATAGTTATAGCTAGAGTCATTGTCAGTCATAGCTAGAGTCAGAGTCATAGCTAGAGTCAGAGTCATAGCTAGAGTCATTGTCAGAGTCAGAGTCATTGTCAGAGTCAGAGTCCGAGTCATAGCTAGAGTCAGAGTCCGAGTCATAGCTAGAGTCAGAGTCATAGCTAGAGTCAGAGTCATAGCTAGAGTCAGAGTCAGTCACCACAACCTTTCTTTTCCTTGAACCCTAATCTGTTTAATCTTTTTTTCATTCCTTTCTGTTTAGTTCTACAATCAGTACAACAACAATCTGTTCTGTATCGGTTTGTAATAGAGTCAGTCATAGTCAGAGCTAGAGTCATAGCTAGAGTCATAGCTAGAGTCATAGCTAGAGTCATAGTCAGAGCTAGAGTCTGAGTCATAGCTAGAGTCCGAGTCATAGCTAGAGTCCGAGTCATAGCTAGAGTCATAGCTAGAGTCCGAGTCATAGCTAGAGTCATTGTCAGAGTCATAGCTAGAGTCATAGTCAGAGCTAGAGTCCGAGTCATAGCTAGAGTCATTGTCAGAGTCCTAGTCAGAGTCAGAGTCAGAGCTAGAGTGATAGTCAGAGTTATAGCTATAGCAAGAGTCATTGTCAGTCATAGCTAGAGTCAGAGTCATAGCTAGAGTCATAGTCATTGTCAGAGTCAGAGTTAGTCGTAGCTAGAGAGTCAGAGTCATTGTCAGTCATAGCTAGAGTCAGAGTCATAGCTAGAGTCAGAGTCATAGCTAGAGTCATTGTCAGAGTCAGAGTCATCAGAGCTAGAGTCATAGCTTTCAGAGTCCGAGTCATAGCTAGAGTCAGAGTCATAGCTAGAGTCAGAGTCATAGCTAGAGTCAGAGTCAGTCACCACAACCTTTCTTTTCCTTGAACCCTAATCTGTTTAATCTTTTTTTCATTCCTTTCTGTTTAGTTCTACAATCAGTACAACAACAATCTGTTCTGTATCGGTTTGTAATAGCTACAGTCAGAGTCATAGTCAGAGCTAGAGTCATAGCTAGAGTCATAGCTAGAGTCATAGCTAGAGTCATAGTCAGAGCTAGAGTCTGAGTCATAGCTAGAGTCCGAGTCATAGCTAGAGTCCGAGTCATAGCTAGAGTCATAGCTAGAGTCCGAGTCATAGCTAGAGTCCGAGTCATAGCTAGAGTCAGAGTCATAGTCAGAGCTAGAGTCATAGCTAGAGTCCGAGTCATAGCTAGAGTCCGAGTCATAGCTAGAGTCAGAGTCATAGTCAGAGCTAGAGTCAGAGTCATAGTCAGAGCTAGAGTCATAGCTAGAGTCCGAGTCATACCTAGAGTCATTGTCAGAGTCATAGCTAGAGTCATAGTCAGAGCTAGAGTCCGAGTCATAGCTAGAGTCCGAGTCATAGCTAGAGTCATAGCTAGAGTCATAGCTAGAGTCCGAGTCATGGCTAGAGTCCGAGTCATAGCTAGAGTCCGAGTCATAGCTAGAGTCATTGTCAGAGTCATAGCTAGAGTCACAGTCAGAGCTAGAGTCATAGTCAGAGCTAGAGTCATAGTCAGAGTCATAGCTAGAGTCATAGTCAGAGTCAGAGCTAGAGTCATAGTCAGAGTTATAGCTAGAGTCATTGTCAGAGTCATAGCTAGAGTCAGAGTCATAGCTAGAGTCATTGTCAGAGTCATAGCTAGAGTCAGAGTCATTGTCAGAGTCAA
>NC_088411.1:46877542-46885042 GCF_034236695.1 Oncorhynchus nerka
TGAGCGGACCTCAGACCTCACAACCATAAAGGGCAATTGGTTTAATAACCGATTCAAGTATTTTTAGCCAAATCCTAATTGGTATGTTTAATTTTATGTTTCGTTTGATGGCATAGAAGGCCCTTCTTGCCTTGTCTCTCAGATCGTTCACAGCTTTGTGGAAGTTACCTGTGGCGCTGATGTTTAGGCCAAGGTATGTATAGTTTGTTGTGTGCTCTAGGGCAACGGTGTCTAGATGGAATTTGTATTTGTAGAGTCTGAAGACATTTGACTTCATATTCTAGTAGGGTGAGGCCGGGTGCTGCAGGCTGTTCTAGTGTCCTTGCCCATTTGTGTGTAATGAGGGTTGCCAGGACGGTGGATAGTAGCCCAGCGCCGCCGATCGCCGGGGAGTGGGAGTGGATTTTGCAGAATTGCAGCAAACTTGCTTTATAACGGCAACATTTTCTCTCCGCCCTGTGGCAAAATGAGCAGACTTCCAGGAAATTAACTTTAAAACATGAATATATGTTTTGCTTGCAAGGTGGGTGGTGGATACGAAGGTGGGAACCATGGTGCCATACACAATGTGACATGTCCCCTTCAGCGTAGACTGGGCCGCTAAACAGCTGCTAATTACCTCGGCAAATTACTGCCGAACCACTGAGCTAGACCTATATCACTTTGGCCTAATGTCAAAACAGTAAAACTTATTGGCCTTTTCACATATGTTCAGTTATTGCTTGGTAAGGGAGAGAGTTCCTGTTGAACACCTTAATGCAAAGGATTTGGGTTGCTATGGATTCTGGTTACTATGGATTCTGGTTACTATGGATTCTGGTTACTATGGATTCTGGTTACTATGGATTCTGGGTACTATGGATTCTGGGTACCATGAATTGTGGTTACTATAGATCCTGTTTACAGAGGATTATGGTTTCTATGGATCATATGGATTATGGTTACAATGAGTGCTAGTTACTATGGATCATGGATCCTATGGATCATGGTTACTATGGATCATGGATCCTATGGATCATGGTTACTATGGATCATGGTTACTATGGATCCTATGGATTATGGTTACTATGGATCATGGTTACTATGGATCATGGTTACTATGGATCCTATGGATTATGGTTACTATGTATCATGGTTACTATGGATCATGGTTACTATGGATCCTATGGATCATGGCTACTATTGATCATGGTTACTATGTATCATGGTTACTATGTATCATGGTTACTATGTATCATGGTTACTATGGATCATGGTTACTATGGATCATGGTTACCCTGGATCATGGTTACTATGGATCATGGTTACTATGGATCCTATGGATCATGGTTACTATGGATCATGGTTACTATGGATCATGGTTACTATGGATCATGGTTACTATGGATCCTATGGATTATGGTTACTCCATCTTCATGTAGACTAGCACAGATACCCAACTCGCTGTCACTGAAAAACAGTTCAGCTTTAATTTCCTATGGAAATCTAGAAGATGTAGTTTTTTCTGGGAAAAAGACCATCACAGAGGACTTCTCCTTGTTCTCCATCTCTGCTGTGACCTCTGCCCCCAGGGGAAGTCCAGATTATTCAACAGGTTTTCGGTTTTTTACCATCGACTGATGCCTGTAATGACAGCAGGTTGAATTAACAGGGGCTCATATGATCCTGCTGTTGTCTGATCCATGTGTTCCTGTGAGTGTGTGTGTGTGTGTGTGTGTGTGTGTGTGTGTGTGTGTGTGTGTGTGTGTGTGTGTGTGTGTGTGTGTGTGTGTGTGTGTGTGTGTGTGTGTGTGAGTGTGTGTGTGTGTGTGTGTGTGTGTGTGTGTGTGTGTGTGTGTGTGTGTGTGTGTGTGTCCTGTGTGTGTGTGTGTGTGTGTTTCAGTGTGGTGTGTGTGTGTGTGAGTGTGTGTGTGTGTGTTCCTGTGAGTGTGTGTGGTGTGTTTCAGGGTGGTGTGTGTGTGTGTGTGTTCCTGTGAGTGTGTGTGGTGTGTTTCAGGGTGGTGTGTCTGGACCCTTGTCTGTCTGGCTGGTTGTTATGGATCCATATTCATGATTATTTAATCTGTCTCCATGCTCACAGTCGGCGTGACTGACTTCCCCTGATTCCTCCAGTCCTCCCCCTTAACTCATCGTGTTATCTGATGATTAGCGCGTGTGTGTGTGTGTGTGTGTGTGTGTGTGTGTGTGTGTGTGTGTGTGTGTGTGTGTGTGTGTGTGTGTGTGTGTGTGTGTGTGTGTGTGTGTGTGTGTGTGTTTTATTGTGTGTGTGCTGTGTGTGTGTGTGTGTGTGTGTGTGTGTGTGTGTTCAGAGGAAGGAGCTTCTTTCTCCACATCTGTTTTATTGAACAATGGAGGTAAATATTCTGATCTCTGTTGGATACAACCTGCAGTAAATATTCTAGACTGGCTGTAGTGTCTGTGTTCTGTAGACTGGCTGTAGTGTCTGTGTTCTGTAGACTGGCTGTAGTGTCTGTGTTCTGTAGACTGGCTGTAGTGTCTGTGTTCTGTAGACTGGCTGTAGTGTCTGTGTTCTGTAGACTGGCTGTAGTGTCTGTGTTCTGTAGACTGGCTGTAGTGTCTGTGTTCTGTAGACTGGCTGTAGTGTCTATTGTTCTGTAGACTGGCTGTAGTGTCTGTGTTCTGTAGACTGGCTGTAGTGTCTGTGTTCTGTAGACTAGACTGGCTGTAGTGTCTGTGTTCTGTAGACTGGCTGTAGTGTCTGTGTTCTGTAGACTGGCTGTAGTGTCTGTGTTCTGTAGACTGGCTGTAGTGTCTGTGTTCTGTAGACTGGCTGTAGTGTCTGTGTTCTGTAGACTGGCTGTAGTGTCTGTGTTCTGTAGACTGGCTGTAGTGTCTGTTGTTCTGTAGACTGGCTGTAGTGTCTGTGTTCTGTAGACTGGCTGTAGTGTCTGTGTTCTGTAGACTGGCTGTAGTGTCTGTTGTTCTGTAGACTGGCTGTAGTGTCTGTGTTCTGTAGACTGGCTGTAGTGTCTGTGTTCTGTAGACTGGCTGTAGTGTCTGTGTTCTGTAGACTGGCTGTAGTGTCTGTGTTCTGTAGACTGGCTGTAGTGTCTGTGTTCTGTAGACTGGCTGTAGTGTCTGTGTTCTGTAGACTGGCTGTAGTGTCTATTATTCTGTAGACTGGCTGTAGTGTCTGTGTTCTGTAGACTGGCTGTAGTGTCTGTGTTCTGTAGACTGGCTGTAGTGTCTGTGTTCTGTAGACTGGCTGTAGTGTCTGTGTTCTGTAGACTGGCTGTAGTGTCTGTTGTTCTGTAGACTGGCTGTAGTGTCTGTGTTCTGAAGACTGACAGTAGTGTCTGTGTTCTGTAGACTGGCTGTAGTGTCTGTTGTTCTGTAGACTGGCTGTAGTGTCTGTGTTCTGTAGACTGGCTGTAGTGTCTGTGTTCTGTAGACTGGCTGTAGTGTCTGTGTTCTGTAGACTGGCTGTAGTGTCTGTGTTCTGTAGACTGGCTGTAGTGTCTGTGTTCTGTAGACTGGCTGTAGTGTCTGTGTTCTGTAGACTGGCTGTAGTGTCTATTGTTCTGTAGACTGGCTGTAGTGTCTGTGTTCTGTAGACTGGCTGTAGTGTCTGTGTTCTGAAGACTGGCTGTAGTGTCTGTGTTCTGTAGACTGGCTGTAGTGTCTGTGTTCTGTAGACTGGCTGTAGTGTCTGTGTTCTGTAGACTGGCTGTAGTGTCTGTGTTCTGTAGACTGGCTGTAGTGTCTGTTGTTCTGTAGACTGGCTGTAGTGTCTGTGTTCTGTAGACTGGCTGTAGTGTCTGTGTTCTGTAGACTGGCTGTAGTGTCTATTGTTCTGTAGACTGGCTGTAGTGTCTGTGTTCTGTAGACTGGCTGTAGTGTCTGTGTTCTGTAGACTGGCTGTAGTGTCTGTGTTCTGTAGACTGGCTGTAGTGTCTGTGTTCTGTAGACTGGCTGTAGTGTCTGTGTTCTGTAGACTGGCTGTAGTGTCTGTGTTCTGTAGACTGGCTGTAGTGTCTTGTTCTGTAGACTGGCTGTAGTGTCTGTGTTCTGTAGACTGGCTGTAGTGTCTGTGTTCTGTAGACTGGCTGTAGTGTCTGTGTTCTGTAGACTGGCTGTAGTGTCTGTGTGTCTGTTCTGAAGACTGGCTGTAGTGTCTGTGTTCTGTAGACTGGCTGTAGTGTCTGTGTTCTGTAGACTGGCTGTAGTGTCTGTGTTCTGTAGACTGGCTGTAGTGTCTGTGTTCTGAAGACTGGCTGTAGTGTCTGTGTTCTGTAGACTGGCTGTAGTGTCTGTGTTCTGTAGACTGGCTGTAGTGTCTGTGTTCTGTAGACTGGCTGTAGTGTCTGTGTTCTGTAGACTGGCTGTAGTGTCTGTGTTCTGTAGACTGGCTGTAGTGTCTGTGTTCTGTAGACTGGCTGTAGTGTCTATTGTTCTGTGTGGCTATTATTCTGTAGACTGGCTGTAGTGTCTGTTGTTCTGTAGACTGGCTGTAGTGTCTGTGTTCTGTAGACTGGCTGTAGTGTCTAGTGTTCTGAAGACTGGCTGTAGTGTCTGTGTTCTGTAGACTGGCTGTAGTGTCTGTGTTCTGTAGACTGGCTGTAGTGTCTGTTGTTCTGTAGACTGGCTGTAGTGTCTATTGTTCTGTAGACTGGCTGTAGTGTCTGTGTTCTGTAGACTGGCTGTAGTGTCTATTGTTCTGTAGACTGGCTGTAGTGTCTGTGTTCTGTAGACTGGCTGTAGTGTCTGTGTTCTGTAGACTGGCTGTAGTGTCTGTGTTCTGTAGACTGGCTGTAGTGTCTGTGTTCTGTAGACTGGCTGTAGTATTCTGTAGACTGGCTGTAGTGTCTGTGTTCTGTAGACAGGCTGTAGTGTCTGTGTTCTGTAGACTGGCTGTAGTGTCTATTGTTCTGTAGACTGGCTGTAGTGTCTGTTGTTCTGTAGACTGGCTGTAGTGTCTGTGTTCTGTAGACTGGCTGTAGTGTCTATTGTTCTGTAGACTGGCTGACTGGCTGTAGTGTCTGTGTTCTGTAGACTGGCTGTAGTGTCTGTGTTCTGTAGACTGGCTGTAGTGTCTGTGTTCTGTAGACTGGCTGTAGTGTCTGTGTTCTGTAGACTGGCTGTAGTGTCTGTGTTCTGTAGACTGGCTGTAGTGTCTGTGTTCTGTAGACTGGCTGTAGTGTCTGTGTTCTGTAGACTGGCTGTAGTGTCTGTGTTCTGTAGACTGGCTGTAGTGTCTGTGTTCTGTAGACTGGCTGTAGTGTCTGTGTTCTGTAGACTGGCTGTAGTGTCTGTGTTCTGTAGACTGGCTGTAGTGTCTGTGTTCTGTAGACTGGCTGTAGTGTCTATTGTTCTGTAGACTGGCTGTAGTGTCTGTGTTCTGTAGACTGGCTGTAGTGTCTGTGTTCTGTAGACTGGCTGTAGTGTCTGTGTTCTGTAGACTGGCTGTAGTGTCTGTGTTCTGTAGACTGGCTGTAGTGTCTGTGTTCTGTAGACTGACAGTAGTGTCTGTGTTCTGATGACTGGCTGTAGTGTCTGTGTTCTGTAGACTGGCTGTAGTGTCTGTGTTCTGTAGACTGGCTGTAGTGTCTGTGTTCTGTAGACTGGCTGTAGTGTCTGTGTTCTGTAGACTGGCTGTAGTGTCTATTGTTCTGTAGACTGGCTGTAGTGTCTGTGTTCTGTAGACTGGCTGTAGTGTCTGTGTTCTGTAGACTGGCTGTAGTGTCTGTGTTCTGTAGACTGGCTGTAGTGTCTGTGTTCTGTAGACTGGCTGTAGTGTCTATTGTTCTGTAGACTGGCTGTAGTGTCTGTGTTCTGTAGACTGGCTGTAGTGTCTGTGTTCTGTAGACTGGCTGTAGTGTCTGTGTTCTGTAGACTGGCTGTAGTGTCTATTGTTCTGTAGACTGGCTGTAGTGTCTGTGTTCTGTAGACTGGCTGTAGTGTCTGTGTTCTGTAGACTGGCTGTAGTGTCTGTGTTCTGTAGACTGGCTGTAGTGTCTATTATTCTGTAGACTGGCTGTAGTGTCTATTGTTCTGTAGACTGGCTGTAGTGTCTGTGTTCTGTAGACTGGCTGTAGTGTCTATTATTCTGTAGACTGGCTGTAGTGTCTATTGTTCTGTAGACTGGCTGTAGTGTCTGTGTTCTGTAGACTGGCTGTAGTGTCTGTGTTCTGTAGACTGGCTGTAGTGTCTATTGTTCTGTAGACTGGCTGTAGTGTCTGTGTTCTGTAGACTGGCTGTAGTGTCTGTGTTCTGTAGACTGGCTGTAGTGTCTGTGTTCTGTAGACTGGCTGTAGTGTCTGTGTTCTGTAGACTGGCTGTAGTGTCTGTGTTCTGTAGACTGGCTGTAGTGTCTGTGTTCTGTAGACTGGCTGTAGTGTCTGTGTTCTGTAGACTGGCTGTAGTGTCTGTGTTCTGTAGACTGGCTGTAGTGTCTGTGTTCTGTAGACTGGCTGTAGTGTCTGTGTTCTGTAGACTGGCTGTAGTGTCTGTGTTCTGTAGACTGGCTGTAGTGTCTGTGTTCTGTAGACTGGCTGTAGTGTCTGTGTTCTGTAGACTGGCTGTAGTGTCTGTTGTTCTGTAGACTGGCTGTAGTGTCTGTGTTCTGTAGACTGGCTGTAGTGTCTGTGTTCTGTAGACTGGCTGTAGTGTCTGTGTTCTGTAGACTGGCTGTAGTGTCTGTGTTCTGTAGACTGGCTGTAGTGTCTGTGTTCTGAAGACTGGCTGTAGTGTCTGTGTTCTGAAGACTGACAGTAGTGTCTGTGTTCTGTAGACTGGCTGTAGTGTCTGTGTTCTGTAGACTGGCTGTAGTGTCTGTGTTCTGTAGACTGGCTGTAGTGTCTGTGTTCTGTAGACTGGCTGTAGTGTCTATTGTTCTGTAGACTGGCTGTAGTGTCTGTGTTCTGAAGACTGACAGTAGTGTCTGTGTTCTGTAGACTGGCTGTAGTGTCTGTGTTCTGTAGACTGGCTGTAGTGTCTGTGTTCTGTAGACTGGCTGTAGTGTCTGTGTTCTGTAGACTGGCTGTAGTGTCTGTGTTCTGTAGACTGGCTGTAGTGTCTGTGTTCTGTAGACTGGCTGTAGTGTCTGTGTTCTGTAGACTGGCTGTAGTGTCTGTGTTCTGTAGACTGGCTGTAGTGTCTGTGTTCTGTAGACTGGCTGTAGTGTCTGTGTTCTGTAGACTGGCTGTAGTGTCTGTGTTCTGAAGACTGGCTGTAGTGTCTGTGTTCTGAAGACTGACAGTAGTGTCTGTGTTCTGTAGACTGGCTGTAGTGTCTGTGTTCTGTAGACTGGCTGTAGTGTCTGTGTTCTGTAGACTGGCTGTAGTGTCTGTGTTCTGTAGACTGGCTGTAGTGTCTGTGTTCTGTAGACTGGCTGTAGTGTCTGTGTTCTGAAGACTGGCTGTAGTGTCTGTGTTCTGAAGACTGGCTGTAGTGTCTGTGTTCTGTAGACTGGCTGTAGTGTCTGTGTTCTGTAGACTGGCTGTAGTGTCTGTGTTCTGTAGACTGGCTGTAGTGTCTGTG
>NC_088411.1:46890042-46910042 GCF_034236695.1 Oncorhynchus nerka
TTATAGACCTGGTTATAGACCTGGACATAACACTGTTTCAGCTGGTTATAGACCTGGACATAACACTGTTTCAGCTGGTTATAGACCTGGTTATAGACCTGGACATAACACTGTTTCAGCTGGTTATAGACCTGGTTATAGACCTGGACATAACACTGTTTCAGCTGGTTATAGACCTGGTTATAGACCTGGACATAACACTGTTTCAGCTGGTTATAGCCTGGACATAACACTGTTTCAGCTGGTTATAGACCTGGACATAACACTGTTTCAGCTGGTTATAGACCTGGTTATAGACCTGGACATAACACTGTTTCAGCTGGTTATAGACCTGGTTATAGACCTGGACATAGTACTGTTTCAGCTGGTTATAGACCTGGACATAACACTGTTTCAGCTGGTTATAGACCTGGACATAACACTGTTTCGGCTGGTTATAGACCTGGTTATAGCCTGGACATAACACTGTTTCAGCTGGTTATATACCTGGTTATAGCCTGGACATAGTACTGTTTCAGCTGGTTATAGCCTGGACATAACACTGTTTCAGCTGGTTATAGACATGGACATAACACTGTTTCAGCTGGTTATAGACCTGGACATAACACTGTTTCAGCTGGTTATAGACCTGGACATAACACTGTTTCAGCTGGTTATAGACCTGGACATAACACTGTTTCAGCTGGTTATAGACCTGGACATAACACTGTTTCAGCTGGTTATAGACCTGGACATAACACTGTTTCAGCTGGTTATAGACCTGGTTATAGCCTGGACATAGTACTGTTCCACCTGGTTATAGACCTGGTTATAGACCTGGACATAACACTGTTTCAGCTAGTTATAGACCTGGACATAACACTGTTTCAGCTGGTTATAGACCTGGACATAACACTGTTTCAGCTGGTTATAGACCTGGTTATAGCCTGGACATAGTACTGTTCCACCTGGTTATAGACGTGGTTATAGACCTGGACATAACACTGTTTCAGCTGGTTATAGACCTGGACATAAGACTGTTTCAGCTGGTTATAGACCTGGTTATAGACCTGGACATAGTACTGTTTCAGCTGGTTATAGACCTGGTTATAGACCTGGACATAACACTGTTTCAGCTGGTTATAGACCTGGTTATAGACCTGGACATAACACTGTTTCAGCTGGTTATAGACCTGGTTATAGACCTGGACATAACACTGTTTCAGCTGGTTATAAACCTGGACATAACACTGTTTCAGCTGGTTATAGACCTGGTTATAGACCTGGACATAACACTGTTTCAGCTGGTTATAGACCTGGACATAACACTGTTTCAGCTGGTTATAGACCTGGACATAACACTGTTTCAGCTGGTTATAGACCTGGACATAACACTGTTTCAGCTGGTTATAGACCTGGTTATAGACCTGGACATAACACTGTTTCAGCTGGTTATAGACCTGGACATAACACTGTTTCAGCTGGTTATAGCCTGGACATAGTACTGTTTCAGCTGGTTATAGACCTGGACATAACACTGTTTCAGCTGGTTATAGACCTGGTTATAGACCTGGACATAGTACTGTTTCAGCTGGTTATAGACCTGGTTATAGACCTGGACATAACACTGTTTCAGCTGGTTATAGACCTGGTTATAGACCTGGACATAACACTGTTTCAGCTGGTTATAAACCTGGACATAACACTGTTTCAGCTGGTTATAGACCTGGTTATAGACCTGGACATAACACTGTTTCAGCTGGTTATAGACCTGGACATAGTACTGTTTCAGCTGGTTATAAACCTGGACATAACACTGTTTCAGCTGGTTATAGACCTGGTTATAGACCTGGACATAACACTGTTTCAGCTGGTTATAAACCTGGACATAACACTGTTTCAGCTGGTTATAGACCTGGTTATAGACCTGGACATAACACTGTTTCAGCTGGTTATAGACCTGGCCATAGTACTGTTTCAGCTGGTTATAGACCTGGTTATAGACCTGGACATAACACTGTTTCAGCTGGTTATAGATCTGGACATAACACTGTTTCAGCTGGTTATAGACCTGGTTATATACCTGGACATAACACTGTTTCAGCTGGTTATAGACCTGGTTATAGACCTGGACATAACACTGTTTCAGCTGGTTATAGACCTGGTTATAGACCTGGACATAACACTGTTTCAGCTGGTTATATACCTGGACATAACACTGTTTCAGCTGGTTATATACCTGGACATAACACTGTTTCAGCTGGTTATAGACCTGGTTATAGACCTGGACATAACACTGTTTCAGCTGGTTATAGACCTGGTTATAGACCTGGCCATAGTACTGTTTCAGCTGGTTATAGCCTGGACATAGTACTGTTTCAGCTGGTTATAGACCTGGACATAACACTGTTTCAGCTGGTTATAGACCTGGTTATAGACCTGGACATAACACTGTTTCAGCTGGTTATAGATCTGGACATAACACTGTTTCAGCTGGTTATAGACCTGGTTATAGACCTGGACATAACACTGTTTCAGCTGGTTATAGACCTGGTTATAGACCTGGACATAACACTGTTTCAGCTGGTTATAGATCTAGACATAACACTGTTTCAGCTGGTTATAGACCTGGTTATAGACCTGGACATAACACTGTTTCAGCTGGTTATAGACCTGGACATAACACTGTTTCAGCTGGTTATAGACCTGGTTATAGATCTGGACATAACACTGTTTCAGCTGGTTATAGACCTGGTTATAGACCTGGACATAACACTGTTTCAGCTGGTTATAGACCTGGTTATAGACCTGGACATAACACTGTTTCAGCTGGTTATAGATCTGGACATAACACTGTTTCAGCTGGTTATAGACCTGGTTATAGACCTGGACATAACACTGTTTCAGCTGGTTATAGACCTGGTTATAGACCTGGACATAACACTGTTTCAGCTGGTTATAGACCTGGTTATAGACCTGGACATAACACTGTTTCAGCTGGTTATAGACCTGGACATAACACTGTTTCAGCTGGTTATAGACCTGGCCATAGTACTGTTTCAGCTGGTTATAGACCTGGTTATAGACCTGGACATAACACTGTTTCAGCTGGTTATAGACCTGGTTATAGACCTGGACATAACACTGTTTCAGCTGGTTATAGACCTGGACATAACACTGTTTCAGCTGGTTATAGACCTGGACATAACACTGTTTCGGCTGGTTATAGACCTGGTTATAGCCTGGACATAGTACTGTTCCACCTGGTTATAGACCTGGTTATAGACCTGGACATAACACTGTTTCATCTGGTTATAGACCTGGACATAACACTGTTTCAGCTGGTTATAGATCTGGACATAACACTGTTTCAGCTGGTTATAGATCTGGACATAACACTGTTTCAGCTGGTTATAGACCTGGCCATAGTACTGTTTCAGCTGGTTATAGACCTGGTTATAGACCTGGACATAACACTGTTTCAGCTGGTTATAGACCTGGACATAACACTGTTTCAGCTGGTTATAGACCTGGACATAACACTGTTTCAGCTGGTTATAAACCTGGACATAACACTGTTTCAGCTGGTTATAGACCTGGTTATAGACCTGGACATAACTCTGTTTCATCTGGTTATAGACCTGGACATAACACTGTTTCAGCTGGTTATAGACCTGGTTATAGACCTGGACATAACACTGTTTCAGCTGGTTATAGACCTGGTTATAGACCTGGACATAACACTGTTTCAGCTGGTTATATACCTGGACATAACACTGTTTCAGCTGGTTATATACCTGGACATAACACTGTTTCAGCTGGTTATAGACCTGGTTATAGACCTGGACATAACACTGTTTCAGCTGGTTATAGACCTGGTTATAGACCTGGCCATAGTACTGTTTCAGCTGGTTATAGACCTGGACATAACACTGTTTCAGCTGGTTATAGACCTGGTTATAGACCTGGACATAACTCTGTTTCACCTGGTTATAGACCTGGACATAGTACTGTTTCAGCTGGTTATAAACCTGGACATAACACTGTTTCAGCTGGTTATAGACCTGGTTATAGACCTGGACATAACACTGTTTCAGCTGGTTATAGACCTGGTTATAGACCTGGCCATAGTACTGTTTCAGCTGGTTATAGACCTGGTTATAGACCTGGACATAACACTGTTTCAGCTGGTTATAGACCTGGACATAACACTGTTTCAGCTGGTTATAGATCTGGACATAACACTGTTTCAGCTGGTTATAGACCTGGTTATAGACCTGGACATAACACTGTTTCAGCTGGTTATAGACCTGGTTATAGACCTGGACATAACACTGTTTCAGCTGGTTATAGACCTGGTTATAGACCTGGACATAACACTGTTTCAGCTAGTTATAGCCTGGACATAACACTGTTTCATCTGGTTATAGACCTGGACATAACACTGTTTCAGCTGGTTATAGACCTGGTTATAGACCTGGACATAACACTGTTTCAGCTGGTTATAGACCTGGTTATAGACCTGGACATAACACTGTTTCAGCTGGTTATATACCTGGACATAACACTGTTTCAGCTGGTTATATACCTGGACATAACACTGTTTCAGCTGGTTATAGACCTGGTTATAGACCTGGACATAACACTGTTTCAGCTGGTTATAGACCTGGTTATAGACCTGGCCATAGTACTGTTTCAGCTGGTTATAGCCTGGACATAGTACTGTTTCAGCTGGTTATAGACCTGGACATAACACTGTTTCAGCTGGTTATAGACCTGGTTATAGATCTGGACATAACACTGTTTCAGCTGGTTATAGATCTAGACATAACACTGTTTCAGCTGGTTATAGACCTGGTTATAGCTGGTTATAGACCTGGACATAACACTGTTTCAGCTGGTTATAGACCTGGACATAGACCTGGACATAACACTGTTTCAGCTGGTTATAGACCTGGTTATAGACCTGGACATAACACTGTTTCAGCTGGTTATAGACCTGGTTATAGACCTGGACATAACACTGTTTCAGCTGGTTATAGACCTGGTTATAGACCTGGACATAACACTGTTTCAGCTGGTTATAGATCTGGACATAACACTGTTTCAGCTGGTTATAGACCTGGTTATAGACCTGGACATAACACTGTTTCAGCTGGTTATAGACCTGGACATAACACTGTTTCAGCTGGTTATAGACCTGGTTATAGATCTGGACATAACACTGTTTCAGCTGGTTATAGACCTGGACATTACTGTTTCAGCTGGACCTGGACATAACACTGTTTCAGCTGGTTATAGACCTGGTTATAGACCTGGACATAACACTGTTTCAGCTGGTTATAGACCTGGTTATAGACCTGGACCATAACACTGTTTCAGCTGGTTATAGACCTGGACATAACACTGTTTCAGCTGGTTATAGACCTGGCCTGGTTATAGTAACACTGTTTCAGCTGGTTATAGACCTGGTTATAGACCTGGACATAACACTGTTTCAGCTGGTTATAGACCTGGTTATAGACCTGGCCATAGTACAGCTGTTTCTGGTTATAGCTGGTTTCAGCTGGTTATAGACCTGGACATAACACTGTTTCAGCTGGTTATAGACCTGGTTATAGACCTGGACATAACACTGTTTCAGCTGGTTATAGACCTGGTTATAGACCTGGACATAACACTGTTTCAGCTGGTTATAGACCTGGTTATAGACCTGGACATAACACTGTTTCAGCTGGTTATAGACCTGGACATAACACTGTTTCAGCTGGTTATAGATCTGGACATAACACTGTTTCAGCTGGTTATAGATCTGGACATAACACTGTTTCAGCTGGTTATAGACCTGGTTATAGACCTGGACATAACACTGTTTCAGCTGGTTATAGACCTGGTTATAGACCTGGACATAACACTGTTTCAGCTGGTTATAGACCTGGACATAACACTGTTTCAGCTGGTTATAGACCTGGACATAACAGCTGGTTTCAGCTGGTTATAGACCTGGACATAACACTGTTTCAGCTGGTTATAGACCTGGTTATAGACCTGGACATAACTCTGTTTCAGCTGGTTATAGACCTGGACATAGTACTGTTTCAGCTGGTTATAAACCTGGACATAACACTGTTTCAGCTGGTTATAGACCTGGTTATAGACCTGGACATAACACTGTTTCAGCTGGTTATAGACCTGGTTATAGACCTGGCCATTGTACTGTTTCAGCTGGTTATAGACCTGGTTATAGACCTGGACATAACACTGTTTCAGCTGGTTATAGACCTGGACATAACACTGTTTCAGCTGGTTATAGACCTGGACATAACACTGTTTCAGCTGGTTATAAACCTGGACATAACACTGTTTCAGCTGGTTATAGACCTGGTTATAGACCTGGACATAACACTGTTTCAGCTGGTTATAGACCTGGTTATAGACCTGGACATAACACTGTTTCAGCTGGTTATAGACCTGGACATAACACTGTTTCAGCTGGTTATATACCTGGACATAACACTGTTTCAGCTGGTTATAGACCTGGTTATAGACCTGGACATAACACTGTTTCAGCTGGTTATAAACCTGGTTATAGACCTGGCCATAGTACTGTTTCAGCTGGTTATAGACCTGGACATAACACTGTTTCAGCTGGTTATAGACCTGGTTATAGACCTGGACATAACTGTTTCTGGTTTCACCTGGTTATAGACCTGTTTCAGGACATAGTACTGTTTCAGCTGGTTATAAACCTGGACATAACACTGTTTCAGCTGGTTATAGACCTGGTTATAGACCTGGACATAACACTGTTTCAGCTGGTTATAGACCTGGTTATAGACCTGGCCATAGTAACACTGTTTCAGCTGGTTATAGACCTGGTTATAGACCTGGACATAACACTGTTTCAGCTGGTTATAGACCTGGACATAACACTGTTTCAGCTGGTTATAGATCTGGACATAACACTGGCTGGTTATAGACCTGGACCTGGACATAACACTGTTTCAGCTGGTTATAGACCTGGTTATAGACCTGGACATAACACTGTTTCAGCTGGTTATAGACCTGGTTATAGACCTGGACATAACACTGTTTCAGCTAGTTATAGCTGGTTACTGTTTCAACCTGGACATAACACTGTTTCATCTGGTTTATAGACCTGGACATAACACTGTTTCAGCTGGTTATAGACCTGGTTATAGACCTGGACATAACACTGTTTCAGCTGGTTATAGACCTGGTTATAGACCTGGACATAACACTGTTTCAGCTGGTTATATACCTGGACATAACACTGTTTCAGCTGGTTATATACCTGGACATAACACTGTTTCAGCTGGTTATAGACCTGGTTATAGACCTGGACATAACACTGTTTCAGCTGGTTATAGACCTGGTTATAGACCTGGCCATAGTACTGTTTCAGCTGGTTATAGCCTGGACATAGTACTGTTTCAGCTGGTTATAGACCTGGACATAACACTGTTTCAGCTGGTTATAGACCTGGTTATAGATCTGGACATAACACTGTTTCAGCTGGTTATAGATCTAGACATAACACTGTTTCAGCTGGTTATAGACCTGGTTATAGACCTGGACATAACACTGTTTCAGCTGGTTATAGACCTGGTTATAGACCTGTTATAGACCTGGACATAACACTGTTTCAGCTGGTTATAGACCTGGACATAACACTGTTTCAGCTGGTTATAGACCTGGCCATAGTACTGTTTCAGCTGGTTATAGACCTGGTTATAGACCTGGACATAACACTGTTTCAGCTGGTTATAGACCTGGTTATAGACCTGGCCATAGTACTGTTTCAGCTGGTTATAGACCTGGTTATAGACCTGGACATAACACTGTTTCAGCTGGTTATAGACCTGGTTATAGACCTGGACATAACACTGTTTCGGCTGGTTATAGACCTGGTTATAGCCTGGACATAGTACTGTTCCACCTGGTTATAGACCTGGTTATAGACCTGGACATAACACTGTTTCATCTGGTTATAGACCTGGTTATAGACCTGGACATAACACTGTTTCAGCTGGTTATAGACCTGGACATAACACTGTTTCAGCTGGTTATAGATCTGGACATAACACTGTTTCAGCTGGTTATAGACCTGGCCATAGTACTGTTTCAGCTGGTTATAGACCTGGTTATAGACCTGGACATAACACTGTTTCAGCTGGTTATAGACCTGGACATAACACTGTTTCAGCTGGTTATAGACCTGGACATAACACTGTTTCAGCTGGTTATAGACCTGGACATAACACTGTTTCAGCTGGTTATAGACCTGGTTATAGACCTGGACATAACTCTGTTTCAGCTGGTTATAGACCTGGACATAGTACTGTTTCAGCTGGTTATAAACCTGGACATAACACTGTTTCAGCTGGTTATAGACCTGGTTATAGACCTGGACATAACACTGTTTCAGCTGGTTATAGACCTGGTTATAGACCTGGCCATAGTACTGTTTCAGCTGGTTATAGACCTGGTTATAGACCTGGACATAACACTGTTTCAGCTGGTTATAGACCTGGACATAACACTGTTTCAGCTGGTTATAGATCTGGACATAACACTGTTTCAGCTGGTTATAGACCTGGTTATAGACCTGGACATAACACTGTTTCAGCTGGTTATAGACCTGGTTATAGACCTGGACATAACACTGTTTCAGCTGGTTATAGATCTGGTTATAGACCTGGACATAACACTGTTTCAGCTAGTTATAGCCTGGACATAACACTGTTTCATCTGGTTATAGACCTGGACATAACACTGTTTCAGCTGGTTATAGACCTGGTTATAGACCTGGACATAACACTGTTTCAGCTGGTTATAGACCTGGTTATAGACCTGGACATAACACTGTTTCAGCTGGTTATATACCTGGACATAACACTGTTTCAGCTGGTTATATACCTGGACATAACACTGTTTCAGCTGGTTATAGACCTGGACATAACACTGTTTCAGCTGGTTATAGACCTGGTTATAGACCTGGCCATAGTACTGTTTCAGCTGGTTATAGACCTGGACATAACACTGTTTCAGCTGGTTATAGACCTGGTTATAGACCTGGACATAACTGTTTCTGTTTCACCTGGTTATAGACCTGGACATAAGTACTGTTTCGAGCTTATATAAACCTGGACATAACACTGTTTCAGCTGGTTATAGACCTGGTTATAGACCTGGACATAACACTGTTTCAGCTGGTTATAGACCTGGTTATAACACTGTTTCAGCTGGTTTATATACCTGGACATAACACTGTTTCAGCTGGTTATAGACCTGGTTATAGACCTGGACATAACACTGTTTCAGCTGGTTATAGACCTGGTTATAGACCTGGCCATAGTACTGTTTCAGCTGGTTATAGCCTGGACATAACACTGTTTCAGCTGGTTATAGACCTGGTTATAGACCTGGACATAACACTGTTTCAGCTGGTTATAGACCTGGACATAACACTGTTTCAGCTGGTTATAGCTGGTTATAGACCTGGCCATAGTACTGTTTCACCTGGTTATAGACCTGGACATAACACTGTTTCAGCTGGTTATAGACCTGGTTATAGACCTGGACATAACACTGTTTCAGCTGGTTATAGACCTGGTTATAGACCTGGACATAACACTGTTTCAGCTGGTTATAGACCTGGTTATAGACCTGGACATAACACTGTTTCGGCTGGTTATAGACCTGGTTATAGCCTGGACATAGTACTGTTCCACCTGGTTATAGACCTGGTTATAGACCTGGACATAACACTGTTTCATCTGGTTATAGACCTGGACATAACACTGTTTCAGCTGGTTATAGACCTGGCCATAGTACTGTTTCAGCTGGTTATAGACCTGGTTATAGACCTGGACATAACACTGTTTCAGCTGGTTATAGACCTGGACATAACACTGTTTCAGCTGGTTATAGACCTGGACATAACACTGTTTCAGCTGGTTATAGACCTGGTTATAGACCTGGACATAACTCTGTTTCAGCTGGTTATAGACCTGGACATAGTACTGTTTCAGCTGGTTATAAACCTGGACATAACACTGTTTCAGCTGGTTATAGACCTGGTTATAGACCTGGACATAACACTGTTTCAGCTGGTTATAGACCTGGTTATAGACCTGGCCATAGTACTGTTTCAGCTGGTTATAGACCTGGTTATAGACCTGGACATAACACTGTTTCAGCTGGTTATAGACCTGGACATAACACTGTTTCAGCTGGTTATAGATCTGGACATAACACTGTTTCAGCTGGTTATAGACCTGGTTATAGACCTGGACATAACACTGTTTCAGCTGGTTATAGACCTGGTTATAGACCTGGACATAACACTGTTTCAGCTAGTTATAGCCTGGACATAACACTGTTTCATCTGGTTATAGACCTGGACATAACACTGTTTCAGCTGGTTATAGACCTGGTTATAGACCTGGACATAACACTGTTTCAGCTGGTTATAGACCTGGTTATAGACCTGGACATAACACTGTTTCAGCTGGTTATATACCTGGACATAACACTGTTTCAGCTGGTTATATACCTGGACATAACACTGTTTCAGCTGGTTATAGACCTGGTTATAGACCTGGACATAACACTGTTTCAGCTGGTTATAGACCTGGTTATAGACCTGGCCATAGTACTGTTTCAGCTGGTTATAGACCTGGACATAACACTGTTTCAGCTGGTTATAGACCTGGTTATAGACCTGGACATAACTCTGTTTCACCTGGTTATAGACCTGGACATAGTACTGTTTCAGCTGGTTATAAACCTGGACATAACACTGTTTCAGCTGGTTATAGACCTGGTTATAGACCTGGACATAACACTGTTTCAGCTGGTTATAGACCTGGACATAACACTGTTTCAGCTGGTTATATACCTGGACATAACACTGTTTCAGCTGGTTATAGACCTGGTTATAGACCTGGACATAACACTGTTTCAGCTGGTTATAGACCTGGTTATAGACCTGGCCATAGTACTGTTTCAGCTGGTTATAGCCTGGACATAGTACTGTTTCAGCTGGTTATAGACCTGGACATAACACTGTTTCAGCTGGTTATAGACCTGGTTATAGATCTGGACATAACACTGTTTCAGCTGGTTATAGACCTGGTTATAGACCTGGACATAACACTGTTTCAGCTGGTTATAGACCTGGTTATAGACCTGGACATAACACTGTTTCAGCTGGTTATAGACCTGGACATAACACTGTTTCATCTGGTTATAGACCTGGACATAACACTGTTTCAGCTGGTTATAGACCTGGCCATAGTACTGTTTCAGCTGGTTATAGACCTGGTTATAGACCTGGACATAACACTGTTTCAGCTGGTTATAGACCTGGACATAACACTGTTTCAGCTGGTTATAGACCTGGACATAACACTGTTTCAGCTGGTTATAGACCTGGACATAACACTGTTTCAGCTGGTTATAGACCTGGACATAGTACTGTTTCAGCTGGTTATAGATGATATGTTTTAAATGGTTTGGATCATAAAACATGTTTGAGCTGCCTCATTTATACTCCGTTCCAAGATCTTCGACACTGTTGACCATCACATTCTCATTCAATAGTCTGCTGAAGTCGGCCTGGTTTGACAATGATCTGTGAGACAGGACTCAATGTGTAGTATCTCTGACTGTGTTCATTTTAGTCTGCTGGATATTATGAAAGGTATTCTGCAGGGTTCTTTACTGTTTATAGAAATAATATCGGTCTATTTAAAGAAAAAGAAAAAGTAATATTCATCTGTATGAAGACGACACTGTTATATTGATCCAACTGTTGACTTGGCTGTTAGCGCTTCAACCTGAACTTGTTACCTCACAGAAAAGCCCTGGTTGGTTTAAAACATGTTCTCATGGACTACATACATGCAGAAAGCCCTGGTTGGTTTAAAACATGTTCTCATGGGACTACATACATGCAGAAAGCCCTGGTTGGTTTAAAACATGTTCTCATGGGACTACATACATGCAGAAAGCCCTGGTTGGTTTAAAACATGTTCTCATGGACTATATACATGCAGAAAGCCCTGGTTTGTTTAAAACATGTTCTCATGCAGAAAGCCCTGGTTGGTTTAAAACATGTTCTCATGGGACTACATACATGCAGAAAGCCCTGGTTTGTTTAAAACATGTTCTCATGGGACTACATACATGCAGAAAGCCCTGATTGGTTTAAAACATGTTCTCATGGGACTACATACATGCAGAAAGCCCTGATTGGTTTAAAACATGTTCTCATGGGACTACATACATGTTGTTCTCTCGTTCTCTACAGAATGTTCCAGATGAACTACATATTTATTCACTGGATGGTTCTCCCATCGATCAGGTTCCCGTCTACAAATATCTGGGTATCTGGATTGACAAAGATTTCATGTTTTAAAAGACATACGGATGAGCTAGTTCAAATTTTTTTAAATAGATATTTCCTCTCCCTAAATAGCAGGAAGTAGATTGTTCAGTCAACTTCCTGCCAGTTCTTGATTATGGTGACACCATTTTACCAGATTGCAGCAGCCACTACTCTTAACCCTTTGTATGCCGTCTACCAAAGCACCATTCGTTTCATCACAGGTGACCGTTTTAATACTCCTCACTGCTTCCTGTATCAACAGCTGAACCTCACTTAAAGTCCCGTAGATCAATGCATTACTCCCTGTCTGTTTACAACGCCCTGCTACACAAACAACTTACCGAACCTCATTGCTAACATATGAAATAATGAGATACCAAACCTGTTCACAGGGTTGGTTAACTCTTGAGGTCCCAAAGGGTCTCCCCGGAATTAAGTAAATCTACTTTTAGTTCCACATTTTTGGAATCACTTACATTAACATTAGTTCCGTTTGGATTCCCTGGTTCCGTTTGGATTCCCTGGTTCCGTTTGGATTCCCTGGTTCTGTTTGGATTCCCTGGTTCCGTTTGGATTCCCTGGTTCCGTTTGGATTCCCTGGTTCTGTTTGGATTCCCTGGTTCCGTTTGGATTCCCTGGTTCTGTTTGGATTCCCTGGTTCCGTTTGGATTCCCTGGTTCTGTTTGGATTCCCTGGTTCTGTTTGGATTCCCTGGTTCCGTTTGGATTCCCTGGTTCCGTTTGGATTCCCTGGTTCTGTTTGGATTCCCTGGTTCCGTTTGGATTCCCTGGTTCTGTTTGGATTCCCTGGTTCCGTTTGGATTCCCTAGTTCTGTTTGGATTCCCTGGTTCCGTTTGGATTCCCTGGTTCTGTTTGGATTCCCTGGTTCACTTACATTAACATTCGTTCCGTTTGGATTCCCTGGTGCCACTAGGGCAGTTTAAAGCCCTGACGATGTATGAGTTCACTGAGCTGTGCATTTGTTTTGATTGATTGATAGATTTAGTAACTAGTTTCTGATGCTGTGATGTTCTGGAGTATCGTACTGTTATTGGATCTGATAGATGTAGTAACTAGTTTCTGATGCTGTGATGTTCTGGAGTATCGTACTGTTATTGGATCTCGTTCCAGTGAAAATGAGACCCTGGTGGTGTCATGTCTCCTCCCCTTCACACCATGGTCCTTTATGAGGTCTACAGTGATACTGAGTCTCTCTCTCTCTGTCCTATAGGAGCTCAGACTCTGACGGAGCGTTCGAGACGCCAGAGTCGACCACCCCTGTCAAGTCCCCCACGGAGACAGACCCTCATACCCAGCTGCTGACCTTGGAAGACACCGGTGAGAGAGACTCGTGCACATTCATAGAGAGGGAGAGGGAGAGAGAGAGAGAGAGGCACACACACACAGAGAGAGAAAGACACACACACACACACAGAGAGAGAAAGACACACACACACACACGGAGAGAGAGAGAGACACGCACACACACACACAGAGAGAGAGAGACACACACAGAGAGAGAGAGACACACACAGAGAGAGACACACACACACACACGGAGAGAGAGAGACAGAGAGAGAGAGACACACACACACACACACACACGGAGAGAGAGAGACACACACACGCACAGAGAGAGAGAGAGACACACAGAGAGACACACACAGAGAGACATAGATTTAGAATGCCCTCTGCTGGTGACTACTGGTACTTCAAATATAGAAGTTTTCTCTGTTCAGTCATTCAGACCAGCATCACAGAGCTGCTAACAGATATAAGCAGGTCTTATCTATGCAGGAAAGATTCAGCCATTCATCACAATGTTCGTTTGTGTTTTACTGATTGGCTGGGAGGTTGTGATGAAATATTCAGAGCTCATTCATCAATTTAATTAGTCTAAAACCAGACACATCCTTCATCATCATCTCTCTCTCTTTCTCTCTCTCTGTCTCTCTCTATCTCCCTCTCTCAATTCAATTCAATTTAAGGGCTTTATTGGCATGGGTAAAATGTGTTGACATTGCCAAAGCAAGTGAAATATATAATAAACAAATGTACAAATGTACATTACACATACAAACATTTCAAAAGAATAAAGACATTTCAAATGTCATATTATGTGTATATACATCTTCACCTACTGTATATATACAGTGTTGTACAGTCGCTCTCTCTCTCTCTCTCAATAACATTTTAGGGCTTTATTGGCATGGAAACATATGTTTCTCTCTCTCTCTCAAACGAATACAACTAACAAGCATCAGAAGAATGTAATTTCTCTCTCTCATTCAAACACCATATCGGGATTGTGTCATGACTATATATTACCTATCATTTTTATGTCTCTGTTCCTCCAGGTCTTGGCTGTGACTCTGAGGCAGACGGTGAACCCGGGTCAGAGGCTAAAGGTCACCATGGTAGCTCCCTGTCCATAGTCTTTGACGAGGACAAGCCCATAGCTGCTAGCGGAGCGTATAACCTAGACCAGCTCATAGCTGCTGCTGCTGCTGCTGCTGAGGCCCAGAGCCGATCAACTCTAACCCGCTCTCTGAGCCTCCAGGCTGGGGAGCTAGACGGCGGAGGATCCTCCATCTCAATCGGAGACTCCCGTCCCTTAGCTGAGGCCTTTAGTGTTGACTGTGGTACTGAGAGTGCTCCAGGGACTCTCCGCAGACCCTCCAAGAAGGGGCCTCTCCGCCCAGGCGGCTCCCTGAAAAAGAAGCCTCTCCCCAGGCAGAGCTCTAACCTAGAGAGCCCCCAACTGCCGTCCTCTGGAACCACACCGGAGCTGGAGAAGAGTGCCGAGCCCACCAGAGCAGCCAGACCCCTATTGGACTCTGAGGATCTGGAAGTAGGAGGAGTCACAGTAGACTCCGCCTCTCTCACTGAAGAGACCAATCACACTAGCCCAGAGACAAATAATCAACTAATCCTGGCCCCTACTTCTACTCTGACCCCGACCCCAGCTATCTCTATACCCAACCGACAGGAGGACACCCCCATCTCCGTGCCGGAGGCTCCCCCAGGCAGCGAAGGCTCTCCCCTCAGTGGGACCTACAAATGGGACCCAGACAACTTTGAAGACATCGACCCGTTCAACAACTCCCCGCCGTTGGGTAGTAAGGGAGGCGTGCTGTCCGTTGTCTCTAACCCCCCAGAGCACCCTAACGCCGAGCCAACTCTTCCCTCAACCAGCCCCCCTATTCGAACCTCAGGGGCGGTCAGACTGGAGTTTGACTATTCTGAGGAGACCCTCGAGGAGCCTCCCAAGGCCTCTCCACCACCCAAGAAGCTGGGCAAAAAAGCAGGCTCCAAGGTCTGTCTGTCAAAGGGTTGCAAAATTCTATTAACTTTCCCTGATCTTCCAGAAATCCCAGTTGGATTTTGACTCTAGTCTGTCATCACGTTTAGTGCTCTCCTTGGTCTTCATGTTTAATCTGTGTGTTTTATTTTTATTTTACTGATGATATTGCTGACTACGTAAAGTTACTTTGGAGTGTTTTGAAAAGCGCTGAAAATGAATAGACTGTATCATTATTAATATGATGTATATTTTTTTAATAATATCAGATGCCTCTAAGGAAGCCCAGGATGGGTCTGAAGAAGGCCGTCCAGCCCCCATCTGAACCCCTAGACAACAGCCTAATCCCCGATGACATCCCCGTCTCTAAGCCCTCCTATAACTCTGACCCGGCTCAGTGGGACGACCCGTTCGGCTCTAACAGCGGGATCCTTATCTCTCCCGAGCTGAACAAACCCTCCTATAGTTCTGACACCTTCAATGAGTCAGCTGTCAACTCCTTCAAGGGTTCGTCCAATAGGACGGCTGCGTTTCCACCCAAGGCTGCCTCTGGCTCCGCCTCTTTCGAGGTGTCGGCCAATGACGACGAGGTTGATAACGATAACGATGAAGTTAGGGAGCTGGAGGACCACAACCAGAACAAACCGGCCAAGACCAAGATGAAACCAATCAAATCGTAAGTTTAAATATTATTAGGTAATTTCACGTTGTCATTTGTTTATGTGTTTCTATTTTTATATTTAGTACTGAATTCTTTTAGCTGTGTGTGTGTGTGTGTGTGTGTGTGTGTGTGTGTGTGTGTGTGTGTGTGTGTGTGTGTGTGTGTGTGTGTGTGTGTGTGTGTGTGTGTGTGTGTGTGTGTTTTGTTATCTCTCTATCCAAATTGGGAGAGAGAATGTGTTTGTCTGTCTGTGCCACCTGTCTCTCTGTCACCTGTCTGTCTCTCTGTCTCCTGTCTGTCTCTCTGTCTCCTGTCTGTCTCTCTGTCACCTGTCTGTCTCTCTGTCTCCTGTCTGTCTCTCTATCACCTGTCTGTCTTTCTGTCTCCTGTCTGTCTCTCTGTCACCTGTCTGTTTCTCTGTCTCCTGTCTGTCTCTCTGTCTCCTGTCTGTCTCTCTATCACCTGTCTGTCTCTCTGTCTCCTGTCTGTCTCTCTGTCTCCTGTCTGTCTCTCTGTTACCTGTCTGTCTCTCTGTCTCCTGTCTCCTGTCTGTCTCTCTATCACCTGTCTGTCTCTCTGTCACCTGTCTGTCTCTCTGTCACCTGTCTGTCTCTCTGTCTCCTGTCTGTCTCTCTATCACCTGTCTGTCTCTCTGTCACCTGTCTGTCTCTCTGTCACCTGTCTGTCTCTCTGTCTCCTGTCTGTCTCTCTATCACCTGTCTGTCTCTCTGTCACTTGTCTTGTCTGTCTCTGTCACCTGTCTGTCTCTCTGTCTCCTGTCTGTCTCTCTATCACCTGTCTGTCTCTGTCACCTCTCTGTGTCCTGTCTGTCTCTCTGTCACCTGTCTGTCTCTCTGTCACCTGTCTGTGTGTTCTCGTGTGCCACAGGAAGTCGAAGGGTTCATCTCTGTGTCCTGTCTGTCTCTCTGTGTCCTGTCTGTCTCTCTGTCACCTGTCTGTGTGTTCTCGTGTGCCACAGGAAGTCGAAGGGTTCCTCTCTGTGTCCTGTCTGTCTCTCTGTGTCCTGTCTGTCTCTCTGTCTCCTGTCTGTCTCTCTGTCACCTGTCTGTCTCTCTGTCACCTGTCTGTCTCTCTGTGTCCTGTCTGTCTCTCTGTCACCTGTCTGTGTGTTCTCGTGTGCCACAGGAAGTCGAAGGGTTCCTCTCTGTGTCCTGTCTGTCTCTTTGTGTCCTGTCTGTCTCTCTGTCTCCTGTCTGTCTCTCTGTTAACTGTCTGTCTCGCTGTCACCTGTCTGTCTCTCTGTCACCTGTCTGTCTCTCTGTCACCTGTCTGTCTCTCTGTCACCTGTCTGTCTCTCTGTCACCTGTCTGTCTCTCTGTCTCCTGTCTGTCTCTCTATCACCTGTCTGTCTCTCTGTCACCTGTCTGTCTCTCTGTCACCTGTCTGTCTCTCTGTCTCCTGTCTGTCTCTCTGTCACCTGTCTGTCTCTCTGTCACCTGTCTGTCTCTCTGTCTCCTGTCTGTCTCTCTGTCTCCTGTCTGTCTCTCTGTCACCTGTCTGTCTCTCTGTCACCTGTCTGTCTCTCTGTCACCTGTCTGTCTCTCTCTCCTGTCTGTCTCTCTGTCTCCTGTCTGTCTCTCTGTCACCTGTCTGTCTCTCTGTCACCTGTCTGTCTGTCTGTCTCCTGTCTGTCTCTCTGTCACCTGTCTGTCTCTCTGTCACCTGTCTGTCTCTCTGTCTCCTGTCTGGCTCTCTGTCACCTGTCTGTCTCTCTGTCTCCTGTCTGTCTCTCTGTCTCCTGTCTGTCTCTCTGTCACCTGTCTGTCTCTCTGTCTCCTGTCTGTCTCTCTGTCACCTGTCTGTCTCTCTGTCACCTGTCTGTCTCTCTGTCTCCTGTCTGTCTCTCTGTGTCCTGTCTGTGTGTTCTCGTGTGCCACAGGAAGTCGAAGGGTTCCTCTCTGTGTCCTGTCTGTCTCTCTGTGTCCTGTCTGTCTCTCTGTCACCTGTCTGTGTGTTCTCGTGTGCCACAGGAAGTCGAAGGGTTCCTCTCTGTGTCCTGTCTGTCTCTCTGTGTCCTGTCTGTCTCTCTGTCTCCTGTCTGTCTCTCTGTCACCTGTCTGTCTCTCTGTCACCTGTCTGTCTCTCTGTGTCCTGTCTGTCTCTCTGTCACCTGTCTGTGTGTTCTCGTGTGCCACAGGAAGTCGAAGGGTTCCTCTCTGTGTCCTGTCTGTCTCTCTGTGTCCTGTCTGTCTCTCTGTCTCCTGTCTGTCTCTCTGTTACCTGTCTGTCTCTCTGTCTCTTGTCTGTCTCTCTATCACCTGTCTGTCTCTATGTCACCTGTCTGTCTCTCTGTCACATGTCTGTCTCTCTGTGTCCTGTCTGTCTCTCTGTCACCTGTCTGTCTCTCTGTCACCTGTCTGTCTCTCTGTCACCTGTCTGTCTCTCTGTCTCCTGTCTGTCTCTCTGTGTCCTGTCTGTGTGTTCTCGTGTGCCACAGGAAGTCGAAGGGTTCCTCTCTGTGTCCTGTCTGTCTCTCTGTGTCCTGTCTGTCTCTCTGTCACCTGTCTGTGTGTTCTCGTGTGCCACAGGAAGTCGAAGGGTTCCTCTCTGTGTCCTGTCTGTCTCTCTGTGTCCTGTCTGTCTCTCTGTCTCCTGTCTGTCTCTCTGTCACCTGTCTGTCTCTCTGTCACCTGTCTGTCTCTCTGTGTCCTGTCTGTCTCTCTGTCACCTGTCTGTGTGTTCTCGTGTGCCACAGGAAGTCGAAGGGTTCCTCTCTGTGTTGTCTGTTGTAAGTACAGAAATGGCAGCAGGCCTTTTTTGACCTCTAACTGTTTATGTAAATAATGTTTCAGTTTTTCTAAACATCCTACTCTCAGAGAGAGCATGTAGCCCCGTCGTGCTCATCTCCTTCTAACTTTCCCCAAATTCACAAGTTCTCCTGAAATTCTGGGAATCTTCCCAACCAGGACTTCTGGAAAACATGGGACATTTTTCAACCCTGTCCTCCTCCCTATTAACACAACAGTAACATAAAGACAACCAATTATAGAAGCTCTACCATGCAAAACCAACCAATCAGAGAAGCTCTACCATGCAAAACCATGCAAAACCAACCAATCAGAGAAGCTCTACCATGCAAAACCAACCAATCAGAGAAGCTCTACCATGCAAAACCAACCAATCAGAGAAGCTCAACCATGCAAAACCAACCAATCAGAGAAGCTCTACCATTTTCTTCAATGGGCATCCTGCCATATAAATGTAACCTGTCTTGTACAGGTGCACCCCTTCTCCAAGGGAAAGAGAACATTCACACGGTAGCACCTCCTCTATTGAGGAGCAACAGAGGTTAGTCGTGGTCACACTGAGGAGCAGTGCATCTGTGTGGTCTAGGTTGGTTGAAGATACCTGGGTTTAGACTTAGGGTTGTCACAATACCCGTATTGTGGAAGGGAAACCAAAAAAACATGAAGCAGAATTCATTTGTGGAAGAAATACAGTCCTAATGTTGGAAACACACAGATTCGCATTTGTTTATTTTGAAAGCTACTGTACAGAACACAATGGGCCCGGTTCGCTTGGCATTACCCGGTGCCACAGTTGGACTAATGGGCACCGAGCAAAACAAACTCGCTCACTATTTTACAAAAGTAGGTCTTAAAGGACTATAGAGTGAAATCTGC
>NC_088411.1:46915042-46927542 GCF_034236695.1 Oncorhynchus nerka
CTCCATCAGTGTCCGACTATCTTCCCTTTCTGTCTCTAACTCAATCTTTTCTGTTGTCTCCATCAGTGTCCGACTATCTTCCCTTTCTGTCTCTAACTCAGTCTTTTCTGTTGTCTCCATCAGTGTCCGACTATCTTCCCTTTCTGTCTCTAACTCAGTCTTTTCTCCATCTTCCCTATTTCTGTCTCTAACTCAGTCTTTTCTCCATCAGTGTCCGACTATCTTCCCTTTCTGTCTCTAACTCAGTCTTTTCTCCATCAGTGTCCGACTATCTTCCCTTTCTGTCTCTAACTCAGTCTTTTCTCCATCAGTGTCCGACTATCTTCCCTTTCTGTCTCTAACTCAGTCTTTTCTCCATCAGTGTCCGACTATGAGATTGAGTACATGGGAAAGATTGTCTCTTCTTCATCGGTGAGTATCTATCCACAGTCAGATAGGAAGGTTCCTCTTCATCTTCTCTTGAGAGCCATGTCTGCCTACGGCGGCCTTTCTCAATAGCAAGGCTATGCTCACTGAGTCTGTACATAGTCAAAGCTTCCCTTAAGTTTGGGTCAGTCACAGTGGTAAGGTATTTTACCACAGTGGTCAGGTATTTTACCACAGTGGTAAGGTATTTTACCACAGTGGTTAGGTGTTTTTCCACAGTGGTCAGGTATTTTACCACAGTGGTCAGGTGTTTTTCCACAGTGGTCAGGTATTTTACCACAGTGGTCAGGTATTTTACCACAGTGGTTAGGTATTTTACCACAGTGGTTAGGTATTTTACCACAGTGGTTAGGTATTTTACCACAGTTGTCAGGTATTTTTCCACAGTGGTCAGGTATTTTACCACAGTGGTCAGGTATTTTTCCACAGTGGTCAGGTATTTTTCCACAGTGGTCAGGTATTTTACCACAGTGGTCAGGTGTTTTACCACAGTGGTTAGGTATTTACCACAGTGGTCAGGTATTTTTCCACAGTGGTTAGGTATTTTACCACAGTGGTCAGGTGTTTTACCACAGTGGTTAGGTATTTACCACAGTGGTTAGGTATTTTACCACAGTGGTTAGGTATTTTACCACAGTGGTCAGGTGTTTTACCACAGTGGTCAGGTGTTTTACCACAGTAGTTAGGTATTTACCACAGTGGTCAGGTATTTTTCCACAGTGGTTAGGTATTTTACCACAGTGGTCAGGTGTTTTACCACAGTGGTTAGGTATTTACCACAGTGGTCAGGTATTTTTCCACAGTGGTTAGGTATTTTACCACAGTGGTCAGGTGTTTTTCCACAGTGGTTAGGTATTTTACCACAGTGGTCAGGTGTTTTACCACAGTGGTTAGGTATTTACCACAGTGGTCAGGTGTTTTACCACAGTGGTTAGGTATTTACCACAGTGGTCAGGTATTTTTCCACAGTGGTTAGGTATTTTACCACAGTGGTCAGGTGTTTTACCACAGTGGTTAGGTATTTACCACAGTGGTCAGGTGTTTTACCACAGTGGTTAGGTATTTACCACAGTGGTCAGGTATTTTTCCACAGTGGTTAGGTATTTTACCACAGTGGTCAGGTGTTTTACCACAGTGGTTAGGTATTTACCACAGTGGTCAGGTGTTTTACCACAGTGGTTAGGTATTTACCACAGTGGTCAGGTGTTTTTCCACAGTGGTCAGGTATTCTGCCACTGTGTACTCTCTGTTTAGGGCCAACTAGCATTCTATTTCGCTCTGATTTTTGTTAATTATTTCCAATGTGTCAAGTAATTGTCTTTTTGTTTTCTCATGATTTGGTTGGGTCTAATTGTATTAATGTCCTCTCCTACTCTCTCTCTCTCTCTCTCTCTCCCCTACTCTATCTGTCTCTCTGTCTCTCTCTCTCTCTCTCTCTCTCTCTCTCTCTCCCCTACTCTATCTGTCTCTCTGTCTCTCTCTCTCTCTCTCTCTCTCCCCTACTCTATCTGTCTCTCTGTCTCTCTCTGTCTCTCTCTCTCTCCCCTACTCTATCTGTCTCTCTGTCTCTCTCTGTCTCTCTCTCTCTCCCCTTCTCTATCTCTCTCTCTCTCTCTCTCTCTCCCCTACTCTATCTCTCTCCTCTCTCTCTCTCTCTCTCTCTATCTCTCTCTCTCTCTCCCCTACTCTATCTCTCTCACTCTCACGCTCTCTCCCCTACTCTATCTCTCTCTCTCCCCTACTCTCCCTCTCTCATCTCTCACACTCTCTCTCCCCTACTCTATCTCTCTCACTCTCTCTCTCTCCCCTACTCTATCTCTCACACTCTCTCTCTCTCCCCTACTCTATCTCACACTCTCTCTCTCTCTCCCCTACTCTATCTCTCACACTCTCTCTCTCTCCCCTACTCTCTCTCACACTCTCTCTCTCTCTCTCTCCCCTGCTCTCTCTCTCACACTCTCTCTCTCTCCCCTGCTCTCTCTCTCACACTCTCTCTCTCTCTCCCCTACTCTATCTCTCACACTCTCTCTCTCTCTCCCTGCTCTATCTCTCACACACTCACTCTCTCTCCCCTCTCTCTTTCTCACACTCCTGCCCTCTCTCCCCTACTCTATCTCTCACACTCTCACGCTCGCTCTCACTCACACACACACACACTCTGTCTTTCTCACACACTCCTGCCCTCTCTCACACTCTCTCTATCTCTCACACTCTCACGCTCGCTCTCACTCACACACACACACTCTCTGTCTTTCTCACACACTCCTGCCCTCTCTCACACTCTCTCTCTCTCCCCTGCTCTCTCTCTCACACTCTCACGCTCTCTCCCCTACTCTATCTCTCACACTCTCACGCTCTCTCTCACTCACACACACACACTCTCTGTCTTTCTCACACACTCCTGCCCTCTCTCACACTCTCTCTATCTCTCACACTCTCACGCTCGCTCTCACTCACACACACACACACACTCTGTCTTTCTCACACACTCCTGCCCTCTCTCACACTCTCTCTATCTCTCACACTCTCACGCTCTCTCTCACTCACACACACACACACACACTCTCTGTCTTTCTCACACACTCCTGCCCTCTCTCACACTCTCTCTCTCTCTCTCCATCCTCTGTCTGTGAAGAAACCTTCTGCTCTCTACTTGAAGCTGGACTCTGTGACAGACCCTAACCACAGATCAGAACCGAACTCTCCCTGCACAGGGTACAACACACTGAGACACACACACACACACACACACACACACACACACACACACACACACACACACACACACACACACACACCCTTTAGTCACACACAATAATCAACATGAGCACTGCATTTTAAAGTCATTAGTAATTAGTTCTAAATGTCATTCAGATTTAGAAGGGTATGCCGAACAACATTTCACTATCCCGTTCTAGTCACTAATGTAATGCTTCTACCACACAGAGATCCTGTCTGTTCTCCTCAACATCCCTCCTTCCTTCTCTCCCTCTCTCTAGGAGCTTTGAGGAGATAGAGGCCCAGATCACAGCCCAGATGAAGACCCCGGTGCTGGGCTCTCGGCCCGGTCCGGAGTGGTCCGCTGGAGAGAAGGAGAAGACCAGGAAGAGAGAGAGCCGGTCACTCAGCCGGACACAGAGCACAGACAGGGATCATGGACTGGTGAGTCACAATACCGAACTCTCTGGTTGTCAATCAATACGTTTGGGGGGGGAATGGATCAATACACCTGATGAAATGACTGTGTGTTTCTCGTCGTCTTCCATATCCATGCTCTTTGTGTCAGGCTCGTCTCAGAATACAACGTTACGACACGTTTTCTTTCCCAGTTTGCTGTGCCGTGACCTCTCAACTCTGTCCGTGTCATGTGTACAGTAGAGGGCGACAGTGCCAACCCTAAATACTGTATGGCCTCCAGTGTAGATGGTACCCCGGTTAAACGTTCAAATCCCTGGCTTAAGTTAACTTCCATAAAGGTAACTACCATAAACTACCTACCGGTCAGCAGGAAACAACTCATACCTCCGTCTCAGCAACTCAGCCCCTCCCAACCTTCTGCTGACACTGCCCAAAGCTTTGCTGTGCAATGCTGACCCCCTCCTCACCCCCTCCTCACCTCGCTTCTGACCCCGCCTCTCACCCCCTCCTCACCTCGCATCTGACCCCCTCCTCACCCCCTCCTCACCCCCTCCTCACCTCGCTTCTGACCCCGCTCCCCACCCCCTCCTCACCCCCTCCTCACCTCGCGTCTGACCCCGCTCCTCACCCCCTCCTCACCTCGCTTCTGACCCCGCTTCTGACACCCTCCTCACCCCCTCCTCACCTCGCTTCTGACCCCCTCATCTGACCCCGCCTCTGACCCCCTCCTCACCCCCTCCTCACCTCACTTCTGACCCCGCTTCTGACCCCCTCCTCACCCCCTCCTCACCCCGCTTCTGACCCCGCTCCTCGCCCCCTCCTCACCACGCTCCTCGCCCCCTCCTCACCCCGCTCCTCGCCCCTCCTCACCCCCTCCTCGCCCCCTCCTCACCACGCTCCTCGCCCCCTCCTCACCGCGCTCCTCGCCCCCTTCCGCCTCCCTGCTGCCACACCCTGTACTGTAGCTACCCACCCAGGGCCCTATGGAGGTCCCATCCCCAGACGCACCTCACTTAACCAGGCTGTCTGAGTTCCCTGACCCCCTGGTGCACCTGGAGGCTGTGGAGGCTGACCTGGCAGAGACCAACCCCCCTGCCTTCGCCCTCAAACTACAGGTGTGTTGATTAGAGTCCTCCCTCGCGTGTCAACCAGCTTCCTGTTGGACCATCTCTATCGTATTAATGAATTATCATGATTATTGATTTAGATTATTGATTTATCATGGTTATATTATTGATTTATCATAGTTATATTATTGATTTATCATGGTTATATTATTGATTTATATTATTGATTTATCATGGTTATATTATTGATTTATCATGGTTATATTATTGATTTATCATGGTTATATTATTGATTTATATTATTGATTTATCATGGTTATATTATTGATTTATCATGGTTATATTATTGATTTATCATGGTTATATTATTGATTTATCATGGTTATATTATTGATTTATCATAGTTATATTATTGATTTATCATGGTTATATTATTGATTTATCATAGTTATATTATTGATTTATCATGGTTATATTATTGATTTATCATGGTTATATTATTGATTTATCATGGTTATATTATTGATTTATCATAGTTATATTATTGATTTATCATGGTTATATTATTGATTTATCATGGTTATATTATTGATTTATATTATTGATTTATCATGGTTATATTATTGATTTATATTATTGATTTATCATAGTTATATTATTGATTTATCATGGTTATATTATTGATTTATCATGGTTATATTATTGATTTATATTATTGATTTATCATAGTTATATTATTGATTTATCATGGTTATATTATTGATTTATCATAGTTATATTATTGATTTATCATGGTTATATTATTGATTTATATTATTGATTTATCATAGTTATATTATTGATTTATCATGGTTATATTATTGATTTATCATAGTTATATTATTGATTTATCATGGTTATATTATTGATTTATCATAGTTATATTATTGATTTATATTATTGATTTATCATGGTTATATTATTGATTTATCATAGTTATATTATTGATTTATCATAGTTATATTATTGATTTATCATGGTTATATTATTGATTTATCATAGTTATATTATTGATTTATCATAGTTATATTATTGATTTATCATAGTTATATTATTGATTTATCATGGTTATATTATTGATTTATATTATTGATTTATCATGGTTATATTATTGATTTATCATAGTTATATTATTGATTTATCATGGTTATATTATTGATTTATCATGGTTATATTATTGATTTATCATGGTTATATTATTGATTTATCATAGTTATATTATTGATTTATCATGGTTATATTATTGATTTATCATGGTTATATTATTGATTTATATTATTGATTTATCATGGTTATATTATTGATTTATCATGGTTATATTATTGATTTATCATAGTTATATTATTGATTTATCATGGTTATATTATTGATTTATCATAGTTATATTATTGATTTATCATAGTTATATTATTGATTTATCATAGTTATATTATTGATTTATATTATTGATTTATATTATTGATTTATCATGGTTATATTATTGATTTATATTATTGATTTATCATGGTTATATTATTGATTTATATTATTGATTTATCATAGTTATATTATTGATTTATCATAGTTATATTATTGATTTATATTATTGATTTATCATGGTTATATTATTGATTTATATTATTGATTTATCATGGTTATATTATTGATTTATCATGGTTATATTATTGATTTATCATGGTTATATTATTGATTTATCATAGTTATATTATTGATTTATCATAGTTATATTATTGATTTATCATGGTTATATTATTGATTTATCATAGTTATATTATTGATTTATCATAGTTATATTATTGATTTATCATAGTTATATTATTGATTTATCATAGTTATATTATTGATTTATCATAGTTATATTATTGATTTATCATAGTTATATTATTGATTTATCATGGTTATATTATTGATTTATCATAGTTATATTATTGATTTATCATAGTTATATTATTGATTTATCATAGTTATATTATTGATTTATCATAGTTATATTATTGATTTATCATAGTTATATTATTGATTTATCATAGTTATATTATTGATTTATCATGGTTATATTATTGATTTATCATGGTTATATTATTGATTTATCATGGTTATATTATTGATTTATCATGGTTATATTATTGATTTATATTATTGATTTATCATGGTTATATTATTGATTTATATTATTGATTTATCATAGTTATATTATTGATTTATATTATTGATTTATCATGGTTATATTATTGATTTATCATAGTTATATTATTGATTTATATTATTGATTTATCATAGTTATATTATTGATTTATATTATTGATTTATCATAGTTATATTATTGATTTATCATAGTTATATTATTGATTTATCATAGTTATATTATTGATTTATCATAGTTATATTATTGATTTATCATGGTTATATTATTGATTTATCATGGTTATATTATTGATTTATCATGGTTATATTATTGATTTATCATGGTTATATTATCATGGTTATATTATTGATTTATATTATTGATTTATATTATTGATTTATCATGGTTATATTATTGATTTATCATGGTTATATTATTGATTTATCATGGTTATATTATTGATTTATCATAGTTATATTATTGATTTATCATGGTTATATTATTGATTTATCATAGTTATATTATTGATTTATCATGGTTATATTATTGATTTATATTATTGATTTATCATAGTTATATTATTGATTTATATTATTGATTTATCATAGTTATATTATTGATTTATATTATTGATTTATCATGGTTATATTATTGATTTATCATAGTTATATTATTGATTTATCATAGTTATATTATTGATTTATCATGGTTATATTATTGATTTATCATGGTTATATTATTGATTTATCATAGTTATTATTGATTTATTGATTTATATTATTGATTTATCATAGTTATATTATTGATTTATATTATTGATTTATCATGGTTATATTATTGATTTATCATAGTTATATTATTGATTTATCATAGTTATATTATTGATTTATCATGGTTATATTATTGATTTATCATGGTTATATTATTGATTTATCATAGTTATATTATTGATTTATCATGGTTATATTATTGATTTATCATAGTTATATTATTGATTTATCATAGTTATATTATTGATTTATCATGGTTATATTATTGATTTATCATGGTTATATTATTGATTTATCATGGTTATATTATTGATTTATCATAGTTATATTATTGATTTATCATGGTTATATTATTGATTTATCATGGTTATATTATTGATTTATCATGGTTATATTATTGATTTATATTATTGATTTATCATAGTTATATTATTGATTTATCATGGTTATATTATTGATTTATATTATTGATTTATCATAGTTATATTATTGATTTATATTATTGATTTATCATGGTTATATTATTGATTTATCATAGTTATATTATTGATTTATCATGCTAACACTATTGGTGTTTGAGGATGAGTGTGTGTCCTCACTGTCTCTGCCTCTCTTCATTTTCACCCTGGTGTCTAGTCAGTTTCCTTTACCTTAGCTACTCCATTACTTTCATTGAGCTTCCTTTTATCTACATTATGTTAGCCTGTTAAGTGTTGACTACTGTATGTGTGTGTGACTGTTTGTTGATCTGTGAGTGTGTGTGGGTACTATAGGTGGGAAGTAAGTAGCCTCAACTTCTGGTTCTCTTTATGTCTCCTCCTCCTCCCTCTGGCCACACCCTCCCTTCTCCCACTCCTCCCCCTTCCTCCTCCCTCCTGCAACACCCTTCCTCCTCCTCCCTATGGCCACACCCTTCCTCCTCCTCCCTCTGGCCACACCCTCCCTTCTCCCACTCCTCCCACTCACCCGTCCCCCCGTCCCCCCGTCCTACCTGCGTCTCAGGAGGAACTGGTTCTAGCTGCTCTGAGGATAGAGGCTCTGCAGGTAGCCAAACACATCTCAGACAGCCCCTCCCTCTCCACTGTCACCCCCCAGGTACTGAGCTGAACCAGCCTGCACCTGTACCTGCTCACCGTGTGTGTGTGTGTCGATGTGTGACTGTGAGAGCAGCATGAGCGTGTCTTAGCCTGCCCCCCACCTTTAGTAACACCATTGTGTGAGCCCATGGCCGTTACTCAACAATAACAATAATTAATTGCTGCTGCCTCTCCTTGTATTTCCCCACCTAACACGGCTTGTAGCCCCTGACCTGTGACCCCTAACCCCTGAATTCCAATCACCAGCTTTCCTGAAACAATCAGCAGAAAAGAGCACTGGGCCTTTTCTCTCCTTTGTATGAAACCCATCCATGCATGTTGCCTGTTGGCCTGATCAGGAAAGGCTTCGATAAACACGAAGGTGACTTGGGGATATGGTTGACTTCATCTGGGTCAGCCACCATCTGATAACGTCACGTTATCCTCATTCCTAGGGTTTGCACAATTCCGGTAACTTTCACCAAAATTCCCAGGTTTTCCAGAAATCCTGTTTGGAGGAATCGGGATTTCCACCTGCTTATTCTATCTTTATTCCGGGACTCTTCCAACACTGATTTCTGGAAAACTTGGGAATTTTGGTGAAAGCTACTGGAAATTTGCAAAACCTACTCATCAATCTGTAGTCATTCCTCAATCAAATGGGAGTCATTATTTATGATGATATACTGTTGTTTTTCTGGTAAATAACAACAACTAACAACAACACTGATGAACACAACAGGGTCATGCCAGATGTGCTGAAAGTGAGGTCTGTTGGGTAGGTCAACACATAACCTCATTTCAGGTTGAATGTCCGCAGAAAGAAGGTTCATTGACGCCTGGTTGAAGGTTTGGAGAAGGTGCGAGATTTCACAACTTGATTTGAGATGTTTCATCACCCTGAAAGTAATCTACGGTCCACCACTGGTCTCTTGGACTTCCCACCCCTACAGGAGGCAGGTTCCGCTCAGCCTCCCTCTACCAAGTCCAAGCTCTTCTCTGTCCTGGCACCCCAATGGTGGAACCAGCTTCCCCCTGATGCTAGGACAGTAGAGTTCTGCCCATCTTCCCCCCTGATGCTAGGACAGCAGATTCCCTGCCCATCTTCCCCCTAATGCTAGGACAGCAGATTCCCTGTCCATCTTCCCCCTGAAGCTAGGACAGCAGTCCCTGTCCATCTTCCCCCTGATGCTAGGACAGCAGAGTCCCTGTCCATCTTCCCCCTGAAGCTAGGACAGCAGTCCCTGTCCATCTTCCCCCTGAAGCTAGGACAGCAGAGTCCCTGTCCATCTTCCCCCTGATGCTAGGACAGTAGAGTCCCTGTTCATCTTCCCCCTGATGCTAGGAAAGCAGAGTCCATCTTCCCCCTGATGCTAGGACAGCAGAGGCCCTGTCCATCTTCCCCCCTGATGCTAGGACAGCAGAGTCCATCTTCCCCCTGAAGCTAGGACAGTAGATCCCTGTCCATCTTCCCCCTGATGCTAGGACAGCAGAGTCCCTGTCCATCTTCCCCTGATGCTAGGACAGTAGAGTCCCTGTTCATCTTCCCCTGATGCTAGGAAAGCAGAGTCCATCTTCCCCTGATGCTAGGACAGCAGAGGCCCTGTCCATCTTCCCCCTGATGCTCCAGTCCATCTTCCCCTGATGCTAGGACAGTAGAGTCCCTGTTCATCTTCCCCTGATGCTAGGAAAGCAGAGTCCATCTTCCCCTGATGCTAGGACAGCAGAGGCCCTGTCCATCTTCCCTGATGCTAGGACAGCAGAGTCCATCTTCCCCCTGAAGCTAGGACAGTAGATCCCTGTCCATCTTCCCCCTGATGCTAGGACAGCAGAGTCCCTGTCCATCTTCCCCCTGATGCTAGAAAAGCAGAGTCCATCTTCCCCTGATGCTAGGACAGCAGAGTCCCTGTCAATCTTCCCCCTGATGCTAGAACAGCAGAGTCCCTGTCCATCTTCCCCCTGATGCTAGGACAGCAGAGTCTATCTTCCCCCTGATGCTAGAACAGCAGAGTCCCTGTCCATCTTCCCCCTGATGCTAGGTCAGTAGAGTCCCTGTCCATCTTCCCCCTGACGCTAGGGTAGCAGAGTCCATCTTCCCCCCTGATGCTAGGAAAGCAGAGTCCATCTTCCCCCTGATGCTAGGACAGCAGAGTCCCTGTCCATCTTCCCCCTGATGCTAGGACAGCAGAGTCCATCTTCCCCCTGATGCTAGGACAGCAGAGGCCCTGTCAATCTTCCCCCTGATGCTAGGACAGCAGAGTCCCTGTCCATCTTCCCCCTGAAGCTAGGACAGCAGAGTCCCTGTCCATCTTCCCCCCTGAAGCTAGGACAGCAGAGTCTTCCCGAAAGGACCTGAAACCCTACCTCTGTCTATTCCCATGTCTCTTCCCCACTCCTCTTCCTCCCATCTCGTCTCTGTCTCACGCTGTCTGATGTTTCACCACTCTTCTTCCTCCTCTTCCTCCTCTTCCTCCCATCTCGTCTCTGTCTCACGCTGTCTGATGTTTCACCACTCCTCTTCCTCCTCTTCCTCCCATCTCGTCTCTGTCTCACGCTGTCTGATGTTTCACCACTCCTCTTCCTCCTCTTCCTCCTCTTCCTCCCATCTCGTCTCTGTCTCACGCTGTCTAATGTTTCACCACTCCTCTTCCTCCTCTTCCTCCTCTTCCTCCCATCTCGTCTCTGTCTCACGCTGTCTGATGTTTCACCACTCCTCTTCCTCCTCTTCCTCCTCTTCCTCCCATCTCGTATCTGTCTCACACTGTCTGACGTTTCACCACTCCTCTTCCTCCTCTTCCTCCTCTTCCTCCCATCTCGTCTCTGTCTCACACTGTCTGATGTTTCACCACTCCTCTTCCTCCTCTTCCTCCCATCTCGTATCTGTCTCACGCTGTCTGATGTTTCACCACTCCTCTTCCTCCTCTTCCTCCTCTTCCTCCCATCTCGTCTCTGTCTCACGCTGTCTGATGTTTCACCACTCCTCTTCCTCCTCTTCCTCCTCTTCCTCCCATCTCGTCTCTGTCTCACGCTGTCTGATGTTTCACCACTCTTCTTCCTCCTCTTCCTCCTCTTCCTCCCATCTCGTCTCTGTCTCACACTGTCTGATGTTTCACCACTCTTCTTCCTCCTCTTCCTCCTCTTCCTCCCATCTCGTCTCTGTCTCACGCTGTCTGATGTTTCACCACTTCCCTCTTCCTCCTCTTCCTCCTCTTCCTCCCATCTCGTCTCTGTCTCACGCTGTCTAATGTTTCACCACTCCTCTTCCTCCTCTTCCTCCTCTTCCTCCCATCTCGTCTCTGTCTCACGCTGTCTGATGTTTCACCACTCCTCTTCCTCCTCTTCCTCCTCTTCCTCCCATCTCGTATCTGTCTCACGCTGTCTGACGTTTCACCACTCCTCTTCCTCCTCTTCCTCCTCTTCCTCCCATCTCTTCCTCACACCTGATGTTTCTCTTCCTCCTCTTCCTCCCATCTCGTATCTGTCTCACGCTGTTTGATGTTTCACCACTCCTCTTCCTCCTCTTCCTCCTCTTCCTCCCATCTCGTCTCTGTCTCACGCTGTCTGATGTTTCACCACTCTTCTTCCTCCTCTTCCTCCTCTTCCTCCCATCTCGTCTCTGTCTCACACTGTCTGATGTTTCACCACTCTTCTTCCTCCTCTTCCTCCTCTTCCTCCCATCTCGTCTCTGTCTCACGCTGTCTGATATTTCACCACTCCTCTTCCTCCTCTTCCTCCCATCTCGTCTCTGTCTCACGCTGTCTGATGTTTCACCACTCCTCTTCCTCCTCTTCCTCCTCTTCCTCCCATCTCGTCTGTGTCTCACACTGTCTGATGTTTCCCCACTCCACAGTCCCTCCTC
>NC_088411.1:46932542-47035042 GCF_034236695.1 Oncorhynchus nerka
ACACCTTGTCTTTCTCTTCTCCACCCTTCCACCCTTCAGTGTCCAGTTTATCAGGAACACCTTGTCTTTCTCTTCTCCACCCTTCTACACTCAGTGTCCAGTTTATCGGACCCCCATAGGCCTATATATATTTATATATATATTTTTCGATAAGGTTTGTAATCACAATTGACATATTATTATATATATATTTTACCATCTAAGATGACTGGGAACACGTTCTCATTTACAGCAACGACCTGGGGAATAGTTACAGGGGAGAGGAGGGGGGATGAATGAGCCAATTGTAAACTGGGGATTATTAGGTGACCGTGAATACCTAGGATAGGATAAAGTAATCCTTCTCACTCCCCCCTCCCCCTTAAAAGATTTAGATGCACTATTGTAAAGTGGCTGTTCCACTGGATGTCTTAAGGTGAACGCACCAATTTGTAAGTCGCTCTGGATAAGAGCGTCTGCTAAATGACTTAAATGTAAATGTAATGTAAATGTAATGTATGTGAGGGCCAGATTGGGAATTTAGCCAGGACACCGGGGTTCACACCTCTACTCTTACGATAAGTGCCATGGGATCTTTAATGACCTCAGAGAGTCAGGACACCGGGGTTCACACCTCTACTCTTACGATAAGTGCCATGGGATCTTTAATGACCTCAGAGAGTCAGGACACCCGTTTAACGTCCCATCCAAAAGACGGGACCCGACACAGGGTGCAATCACTGCCCAGGGGCATTGGGATATTTTTTGGACCAGAGGAAAGAGTGCCTCCTACTGGCCCTCCAACACCACTTCCAGCAGCATCTGGTCTCCCATCCAGGAACTGAACAGGACCAACCCTGCTTAGCTTCAGAAGCAAGCCAGCAGTGGTATGCAGGGTGGTATGCTGCTGGTTGCAGGGTGGTAATGCTGCTGGTTGCAGGGTGGTATGCTGCTGGTTGCAGGGTGGTATGCTGCTGGTTGCAGGGTGGTATGCTGCTGGTTGCAGGGTGGTATGCTGCTGGTTGCAGGGTGGTATGCTGCTGGTTGCAGGGTGGTATGCTGCTGGTTGCAGGGTGGTATTCTGCTGGTTGCAGGGTGGTAATGCTGCTGGTATGCAGGGTGGTATGCTGCTGGTTGCAGGGTGGTAATGCTGCTGGTATGCAGGGTGGTATGCTGCTGGTTGCAGGGTGGTATGCAGGGTGGTAATGCTGCTGGTATGCAGGGTGGTAATGCTGCTGGTATGCAGGGTGGTAATGCTGCTGGTATGCAGGGTGGTAATGCTGCTGGTTGCAGGGTGGTATGCAGGGTGGTAATGCTGCTGGTATGCAGGGTGGTAATGCTGCTGGTTGCAGGGTGGTAATGCCGCTGGTTGCAGGGTGGTAATGCTGCTGGTTGCAGGGTGGTAATGCTGCTGGTTGCAGGGCGGTAATGCCGCTGGTATGCAGGGTGGTAACGCTGCTGGTCGCATGGTGGTAATGCTGCTGCTATGCAGTGTGGTAATGCTGCTGGTTGCAGGGTGGTAATGCTGCTGGTTGCAGGGTGGTAATGCTGCTGCTATGCAGTGTGGTAATGCTGCCGGTATGCAGTGTGGTAATGCTGCTGGTTGCAGGGTGGTAATGCTGCTGGTTGCAGGGTGGTAATGCTGCTGGTTGCATGGTGGTAATGCTGCTGCTGGTTGCAGGGTGGTAATGATGCTGGTATGCAGGGTGGTATGCTGCTGGTTGCAGGGTGGTATGCTGCTGGTTGCAGGGTGGTAATGCTGCTGGTATGCAGGGTGGTATGCTGCTGGTTGCAGGGTGGTATGCTGCTGGTTGCAGGGTAGTATGCTGCTGGTTGCAGGGTGGTATGCTGCTGGTTGCAGGGTGGTATGCTGCTGGTTGCAGGGTGGTATGCTGCTGGTTGCAGGGTGGTATGCTGCTGGTTGCAGGGTGGGAATGCTGCTGGTATGCAGGGTGGTATGCTGCTGGTTGCAGGGTGGTAATGCTGCTGGTATGCAGGGTGGTATGCTGCTGGTTGCAGGGTGGTATGCAGGGTGGTAATGCTGCTGGTATGCAGGGTGGTAATGCTGCTGGTATGCAGGGTGGGAATGCTGCTGGTATGCAGGGTGGTAATGCTGCTGGTTGCAGGGTGGTATGCAGGGTGGTAATGCTGCTGGTATGTAGGGTGGTAATGCTGCTGGTATGCAGTGTGGTAATCCTGCTGGTATGCAGGGTGGTAATGCTGCTGGTATGCAGGGTGGTAACGCTGCTGGTTGCATGGTGGTAATGCTGCTGCTATGCAGTATGGCAATGCTGCTGGTTGCAGGGTGGTAATGCTGCTGCTATGCAGTGTGGTAATGCTGCCGGTATGCAGTGTGGTAATGCTGCTGGTTGCAGGGTGGTAATGTCGCTGGTTGCAGGGTGGTAATGCTGCTGGTTGCAGGGTGGTAATGCTGCTGGTTGCATGGTGGTAATGCTGCTGCTGGTTGCAGGGTGGTAATGATGCTGGTATGCAGGGTGGTAATGCTGCTGGTATGCAGGGTGGTATGCTGCTGGTTGCAGGGTGGTAATGCTGCTGGTTGCAGGGTGGTATGCTGCTGGTTGCAGGGTGGTATGCTGCTGATTGCAGGGTGGGAATGCTGCTGGTATGCAGGGTGGTATGCTGCTGGTTGCAGGGTGGTAATGCTGCTGGTATGCAGGGTGGTATGCTGCTGGTTGCAGGGTGGTATGCAGGGTGGTAATGCTGCTGGTATGCCAGGTGGTAATGCTGCTGGTATGCAGGGTGGTAATGCTGCTGGTTGCATAGTGGTAATGCTGCTGGTATGCAGGGTGGTAATGCTGCTGGTATGCAGGGTGGTAATGCTGCTGGTTGCATGGTGGTATTACTGCTGGTTGCATGGTGGTAATGCCGCTGGTTGCAGGGTGGTAATGCTGCTGGTTGCAGGGTGGTAACGCTGCTGGTTGCATGGTGGTAATGCTGCTGCTATGCAGTGTGGTAATGCTGCTGGTTGCAGGGTGGTAATGCTGCGGGTTGCAGGGTGGTAATGCTGCCGGTATGCAGTGTGGTAATGCTGCTGGTTGCAGGGTGGTAATGCCGCTGGTTGCACGGTGGTAATGCTGCTGGTTGCAGGGTGGTAATGCTGCTGGTTGCAGGGTGGTAATGCGGCTGGTCGCAGGGTGGTAATGCCGCTGGTTGCAGGGTGGTAATGCCGCTGGTTGCAGGGTGGTAATGCTGCTGGTTGCAGGGTGGTAATGCCGCAGGTATGCAGGGTGGTAATGCTGCTGCTGGTTGCAGGGCGGTAATGCTGCTGGTTACAGGGTGGTAATGCTGCTGGTTGCAGGGTGGTAATGCTGCTGGTTGCAGGTTGGTAATGCTGCTGGTTGCAGGGTGGTAATGCTGCCGGTTGCAGGGTGGTAATGCTGCTGGTTGCAGGGTGGTAATGCTGCCGGTATGCAGGGTGGTAATGCTGCTGGTTGCAGGGTGGTAATGCTGCTGGTTGCAGGGTGGTAATGCTGATGGTCGCATGGTGGTAATGCTGATGGTTGCAGGGCGGTAATGCTGTTGGTTGCAGGGTGGTAATGCTGCTGGTTGCAGGGTGGTAATGCTGCTGGTATGCAGGGTGGTAATGCTGCTGGTATGCATGGTGGTAATGCTGCTGGTTGCAGGGTGGTAATGCTGCTGGTTGCAGGGTGGTAATGCTGCTGGTATGCAGGGCGGTAATGCTGCTGCTCGTTGCAGGGTGGTAATGCCGCTTGTTGCAGGGTGGTAATGCTGCTGGTTGCAGGGTGGTAATGCTGCTGGTTGCAGGGTGGTAATGCTGCTGGTTGCAGGGTGGTAATGCTGCCAGTTGCAGGGTGGTAATGCTGCTGGTTGCAGGGTGGTAATGCTGTCCGGTATGCAGGGTGGTAATGCTGCTGGTTGCAGGGTGGTAATGCTACTGGTTGCAGGGTGGTAATGCTGCTGGTTGCAGGGTGGTAATGCTGCTGGTATGCAGGGTGGTAATGCTGCTTCCTCTTAATAAAATATACACATTAATCCACTTTACAAGGGCCGCAATGCCTCCTAAAAGAATAATCCATGCCTTTTGCGGCCAGTGGCCGTTGTGCCCTTGGGCTGAATATAATAATTATAATTCCCTTCTCCCGGCTGCGTGCTCTGAAGCACCTCTCACTCACATGGCTGTCAGATATCTCAGTTCCTATTAGCCAATGCCTGTTAAGCAATCGGGTCCTTCTCACAGGCTACAAGTGAAGACAGACACATTTGGGACGCAACTGCGCGGGTCCTTATAGAATTCCGAGGCGCATATTGAAAATGTTGGAAGAACTGTCCACATTTACTTTTCAACACAGAATATCCACATGTGTGCACTGTCTCAAATCGTTTTTTAGAAAATATCCTTTCGATTTTATTCAGCTTTGTTCAATTGTATTCTTCATACTGTGAAATAATGCCACGGAATTATAAACTAATCTTGTCTGCTAAATGAACTAGTGTAGCCCACAGCCATATGGCACAGCCAGATCAGGACCTAACGTAAGGACAACTAAATGAACTAGTGTAGCCCACAGCCATATGGCATAGCCAGATCAGGACCTAACATAATGAACTAGTGTAGCCCACAGCCATATGGCACAGCCAGATCAGGACCTAACATAATGAACTAGTGTAGCCCACAGCCATATGGCATAGCCAGATCAGGACCTAACGTAAGGACAACTAAATGAACTAGTGTAGCCCACAGCCATATGGCATAGCCAGATCAGGACCTAACATAATGAACTAGTGTAGCCCACAGCCATATGGCATAGACAGATCAGGACCTAACATAATGAACTAGTGTAGCCCACAGCCATATGGCACAGCCAGATCAGGACCTAACATAATGAACTAGTGTAGCCCACAGCCATATGGCATAGCCAGATCAGGACCTAACATAATGAACTAGTGTAGCCCACAGCCATATGGCACAGCCAGATCAGGACCTAACATAAGGACAACTCAGAGTATTCTGTTCTTCTGAAATAGATAAATACATTTTCTTCATATCATAATGTTTATTTAGACTTGTTTAAAATAAATGGATTAATTGTGATGGTGTAGAATATATTACATGGATTTATTATACTTTTTAAAATGTAGATGTTCCAAAGGTCTTCATCAGAGGCTTGTAGGCTGTGTGTGGAAGCCAGGAGATGCTAAATGTGTTTTGTTAATTAACAGTCAATTACCGGCTGACCGGCACAACCCTGTGCTGCTACCCTATTCCTATCCCTCCCCCAGCAATACTGCCTCTTTCCCTTGCCTGGACCCAATCACAGCCAAGCTGCTGCAGCTTCAGCCAATCACAGGGCCACAGCTCTGGGATTGACGATAGTTTATGTTGCTACCAGCTAATCTCCAGGAGCATCATTGCAGGAAAACATCTAAGAGGGATCCTTGGGACGTTTAACTCTGATGTTCACATTTCAAACAGTTAAAGTAAGGGTTAGATAAAGGTTATGGTTAACGTTAAGGTTAAGGTTAGGGTAGGGTAGGGTAGGGGTTAGGTAAAGGTTATGGTAGGGGTTAAGGTTAAGTTTAGAGTAGGGGTTAGATAAAGGTTATGGTTAACGTTAAGGTTAAGGTTAGGGTAGGGGTTACGGTTAGGGTAGGGTAGGGTAGGGGTTAGATAAAGGTTATGTTAACGTTAAGGTTAGGGTAGGGTAGGGTAGGGTAGGGGTTAGATAAAGGTTATGGTTAAAGTAAGGGTTAGATAAAGGTTATGGTTAACGTTAAGGTTAAGGTTAGGGTAGGGGTTATGGTAAAGTGTAGGGTAGGGTAGGGGTTACAGTTAGGTGTAGGGTAGGGTAGGGGTTAGGTAAAGGTTATGGTAGGGGTTAAGGTTAAGTTTAGAGTAGGGTAGGGGTTAGATAAAGGTTATGGTTAACGTTAAGGTTAAGGTTAGGGTAGGGGTTACGGTTAGGGTAGGGTAGGGTAGGGGTTAGATAAAGGTTATGTTAACGTTAAGGTTAAGGTTAGGGTAGGGTAGGGTAGGGTAGGGGTTAGATAAAGGTTATGGTTAAAGTAAGGGTTAGATAAAGGTTATGGTTAACGTTAAGGTTAGGGTAGGGGTTACGGTTAAGTGTAGGGTAGGGTAGGGGTTACAGTTAGGTGTAGGGTAGGGTAGGGGTTAGGTAAAGGTTATGGTAGGGGTTAAGGTTAAGTTTAGAGTAGGGTAGGGGTTAAGGTTAAGTTTAGAGTAGGGGTTAGGCAAAGGTTAGGGTAGGGGTTACGGTTAGGTGTAGGGTAGGGTAGGAGTTAGGTAAAGGTTATGGTAGGGGTTAAGGTTAGGTTTAGAGTAGGGGTTAGGCAAAGGTTAGGGTAGGGGTAAGGTTAGGTTTAGAGTAGGGAAGTCCCAAGGATCCCCTTTGTAGCTACCATCATTGCAGAGGCTGCCTCATTTTGCATATAGAGTTTGGCTGTGGTGTGGGGGCATCTTTCTGATCCAATACGATGCTACATAGGGGTTTGGTTTAGTTCAGGATCCTATAAAGAGTGTATTATGTTGCCTGTAGGGTTTTAAATGCAGGTAACTTTCCCTGTTGTTGTTTTACAGGAAGGATTCCAGATGTCCTGCTCATTCCCTGCTGATTCTCTGCTGATTCCCTGCTGATTCCCTACTGATTCTCTGCCGATTCCCTGCTCATTCCCTGCGGATTCCCTGCTGATTCCCTGCCGATTCCCTGCCGATTCCCTGCTCATTCCCTGCTCATTCCCTGCTCATTCCCTGCTCATTCCCTGCTCATTTCCTGCTGATTCCCTGCTGATTCCCTGCCGATTCCCTGCCGATTCCCTGCTCATTCCCTGCTGATTCTCTTCTGATTTCCTACTGATTCCCTGCTCATTCCCTGCTGATTCCCTGCTGATTCCCTGCTCATTCCCTGCTGATTCTCTGCTGATTCCCTACTGATTCCCTGCTCATTCCCTGCTGATTCCCTACTGATTCCCTGCTCATTCCCTGCTGATTCCCTGCTGATTCCCTGCTGATTCCCTGCTCATTCCCTGCTGATTCCCTGCTCATTCCCTGCTCATTCCCTGCTGATTCCCTGCTCATTCCCTGCTCATTCCCAGCTGATTCCCTGCTCATTCCCTGCTCATTCCCTGCTCATTCCCTGCTGATTCCCTGCTCATTCCCTGCTCATTCCCAGCTGATTCCCTGCTCATTCCCTGCTCATTCCCTGCTCATTCCCTGCGGATTCCCTGCTGATTCCCTGCTCATTCCCTGCTCATTCCCTGCTGATTCCCTGCTCATTCCCTGCTCATTCCCTGCTGATTCCCTGCTCATTCCCTGCGGATTCCCTGCTGATTCCCTGCTCATTCCCTGCTCATTCCCTGCTGATTCCCTGCTCATTCCCTGCTCATTCCCTGCCTATTCCCTGCTCATTCCCTGCTCATTCCCTGCGGATTCCCTGCTGATTCCCTGCTCATTCCCTGCTCATTCCCTGCTGATTCCCTGCTCATTCCCTGCTCATTCCCTGCTGATTCCCTGCTCATTCCCTGCGGATTCCCTGCTGATTCCCTGCTCATTCCCTGCTCATTCCCTGCTGATTCCCTGCTCATTCCCTGCTCATTCCCTGCTCATTCCCTGCTGATTCCGGAATCTTCCCACTGGGATTTTTGGAAAAACCTGGGGATTCTGGGAAAGCTACCAGAAACCACCATTAGATCAACCAGATACCTAACCAACTGTCTGTACCTGTCTCTCTCCCCCCTCCTCTTCCTCTTCCTCTTCCCTGATGCTTGACCTGGGCAGCAGAGAGACAGAGAAGTGATGTCATCAACAGTGGACAGGGACAGCATGGTGACCAAGAATTGCCTTTACACCCAGACGGCGAGCTACGGAGACGGGGAGAGGGAGAGCCCCTACCTACCCAAAGACCTAGATTACTCTCTGGGCATCGCACGAGAAGAGGTGCCCCTCTACCCACACCACCCACACCACTCACTACTGTCAAATTCATATCCATTGTAGGAGTGTTACTGTATCACTGTATTGGAGGAACAGGTTGACATTCAGTAGTAGTCATATCCATACGAATGTTTCCCTTATACAGACAGATCCCTTCATAGTTTTTCTTCTGATGTGTACATGAACTGCACCTACTAAAGTTCTCCCTTCCTCCCTCTCAGATCGTGTCCAAGGAGAAGGAGGTACTGGAGTGGCAGAGGAAATACGAGGACAGTCGACAGGAAGTGCTGGAGATGAGGTGAGAGGATCAACTGTCAGTCAGTCACGTTACCTTGACAACGGTCAGTCACGCCTACCCTCTTAGTAAAAAGGTTTCCAAAAGGGTTCTTCAACTGTCCCCATAAGATAACCCTTTTTTGTTCCAGGTAGAACCCTTTTTGTTTTAGGTAGAACCCTTTTTGTTCCAGGTAGAACCCTTTTTGTTCCAGGTAGAACCCTTTTTTGTTCCAGGTAGAACCCCTTTTTGTTCCAGGTAGAACCCTTTTTGTTCCAGGTAGAACCCTTTTTTGTTCCAGGTAGAACCCCTTTTTGTTCCAGGTAGAACCCTTTTTGTTCCAGGTAGAACCCTTTTTTGTTCCAGGTAGAACCCTTTTTGGTTCCAGGTAGAACCCTTTTTTGTTCCAGGTAGAACCCTTTTAGGATCCATGTAGAACCCTCTGTGGAAATTGTTCTACATGGATCACAAAACGGTTCTACCTGGAACCAAAAAGGGGTTCTTCAAAGGGTTCTCCTAGGGGGACATCCAAAAAGAACCCTTTTAGTTTGTAGACATCACAGTTTTTTTTTGTAAGAGTGTAGTTCAGATTAACTAGGGGACTTATTTCATTAGGCTGATTGGCCCCAACGATAAGGAGGGTTAAGTAGCTAAGAGGGGAGGCTAATCCACCCGCTTACCTCTCTATCCGACAACACCAAAACAAAGCTGTCTGAAAAAGACCTAACGCATGCGTCTAAAAGCATTGCAGTTGTGTGTGCTGATGTTATGTCTACAGGCTGATCTGCTTCGACGTACAGTACATGCAGTCTTTGTAAATACTATAGTTACTGTTTCATGCTACTAGTTTTCTTTCTTGACATGTAGGAGCCTTCCTTCTATTGCCCTCACTCATCTCACCCAAAACAAGCATTTAGGAGCCTTCCTTCTATTGCCCTCACTCATCTCACCCAAAACAAGCATTTAGGAGCCTTCCTTCTATTGCCCTCACTCATCTCACCCAAAACAAGCATTTAGGAGCCTTCCTTCTATTGCCCTCATCTCACCCAAAACAAGCATTTAGGAGCCTTCCTTATATTGCCCTCATCTCACCCAAAACAAGCATTTAGGAGCCTTCCTTCTATTGCCCTCACTCATCTCACCCAAAACAAGCATTTAGGAGCCTTCCTTCTATTGCCCTCATCTCACCCAAAACAAGCATTTAGGAGCCTTCCTGCTGCCCTCATCTCACCCAAAACAAGCATTTAGGAGCCTTCCTGCTGCCCTCATCTCACCCAAAACAAGCATTTAGGAGCCTTCCTGCTGCTGCCCTCATCTCACCCCAAACAAGCATTTAGGAGCCTTCCTGCTGCCCTCATCTCACCCAAAACAAGCATTTAGGAGCCTTCCTTCTATTGCCCTCATCTCACCCAAAACAAGCATTTAGGAGCCTTCCTGCTGCCCTCATCTCACCCAAAACAAGCATTTAGGAGCCTTCCTGCTGCCCTCATCTCACCCAAAACAAGCATTTAGGAGCCTTCCTTCTATTGCCCTCATTCCTCACCATTTTAGATAAGCATGCTCCGTTCAAAAAATGCAGAACCAAGAACAGATACAGCCCTTGGTTCACTCCAGACCTGACTGCCCTCGACCAGCACAAAAACATCCTGTGGCGGACTGCAATAGCATCGAATAGCCCCCGTGATATGCAACTGTTCAGGGAAGTCAGGAACCAATACACGCAGTCAGTCAGGAAAGCTAAGGCCAGCTTCTTCAGGCAGAAGTTTGCATCCTGTAGCTCCAACTCCAAAAAGTTCTGGGACACTGTGAAGTCCATGGAGAACAAGAGCACCTCCTCCCAGCTGCCCACTGCACTGAGGCTAGGTAACACGGTCTCCACCGATAAATCCACGATTATCGAAAGCTTCAATAAGCACTTCTCAACGGCTGGCCATGCCTTCCGCCTGGCTACTCCAACCTCGGCCAACAGCTCCACCCCCCCGCAGCTCCTCGCCCAAGCCTCTCCAGGTTCTCCTTTACCCAAATCCAGATAGCAGATGTTCTGAAAGAGCTGCAAAACCTAGACCCGTACAAATCAGCTGGGCTTGACAATGTGGACCCTCTATTTCTGAAACTATCTGCCGCCATTGTCGCAACCCCTATTACCAGCCTGTTCAACCTCTCTTTCATATCGTCTGAGATCCCCAAGGATTGGAAAGCTGCCGCAGTCATCCCCCTCTTCAAAGGCGGAGACACCCTGGACCCAAACTGCTATAGACCTATATCCATCCTGCCCTGCCTATCTAAGGTCTTGAAAGCCAAGTCAACAAACAGGTCACTGACCATCTCGAATCCCACCGTACCTTCTCCGCTGTGCAATCTGGTTTCCGAGCCGGTCACGGGTGCACCTCAGCCACGCTCAAGGTACTAAACGATATCATAACCGCCATCGATAAAAGACAGTACTGTGCAGCCGTCTTCATCGACCTCGCCAAGGCTTTCGACTCTGTCAATCACCATATTCTGATCGGCAGACTCAATAGCCTCGGTTTCTCGGATGACTGCCTTGCCTGGTTCACCAATTACTTTGCAGACAGAGTTCAGTGTGTCAAATCGGAGGGCATGCTGTCCGGTCCTCTGGCAGTCTCTATGGGGTGCCACAGGGTTCAATTCTCGGGCCGACTCTTTTCTCTGTATATATCAATGATGTTGCTCTTGCTGCGGGCGATTCCCTGATCCACCTCTACGCAGACGACACCATTCTATATACTTTCGGCCCGTCATTGGACACTGTGCTATCTAACCTCCAAACGAGCTTCAATGCCATACAGCACTCCTTCCGTGGCCTCCAACTGCTCTTAAACGCGAGTAAAACCAAATGCATGCTTTTCAACCGATCGCTGCCTGCACCCGCATGCCCGACTAGCATCACCACCCTGGATGGTTCCGACCTTGAATATGTGGACATCTATAAGTACCTAGGTGTCTGGCTAGACTGCAAACTCTCCTTCCAGACTCACATCAAACATCTCCAATCGAAAATCAAATCAAGAGTCGGCTTTCTATTCCGCAACAAAGCCTCCTTCACTCACGCCGCCAAGCATACCCTAGTAAAACTGACTATCCTACCGATCCTCGATTTCGGCGATGTCATCTACAAAATCGCTTCCAACACTCTACTCAGCAAACTGGATGCAGTCTATCATAGTGCCATCCGTTTTGTCACCAAAGCACCTTATACCACCCACCACTGCGACTTGTATGCTCTAGTCGGCTGGCCCTCGCTACATATTCGTCGCCAGACCCACTGGCTCCAGGTCATCTACAAGTCCATGCTAGGTAAAGCTCCGCCTTATCTCAGTTCACTGGTCACGATGGCAACACCCATCCGTAGCACACGCTCCAGCAGGTGTATCTCACTGATCATCCCTAAAGCCAACACCTCATTTGGCCGCCTTTCGTTCCAGTACTCTGCTGCCTGTGACTGGAACGAACTGCAAAAATCGCTGAAGTTGGAGACTTTTATCTCCCTCACCAACTTCAAACATCAGCTATCCGAGCAGCTAACCGATCGCTGCAGCTGTACATAGTCTATTGGTAAATAGCCCACCCATTTTCACCTACCTCATTCCCATACTGTTTTTATACTGTTTTTTTTATTTATTTATTTACTTTTCTGCTCTTTTGCACACCAATATCTCTACCTGTACATGACCATCTGATCATTTATCACCCCAGTGTTAATCTGCAAAATTGTATTATTCACCTACCTCCTCATGCCTTTTGCACACATTGTATATAGACTGACCATTTTTTTTCTACTGTGTTATTGACTTGTTAATTGTTTACTCCATGTGTAACTCTGTGTTGTCTGTTCACACTGCTATGCTTTATCTTGGCCAGGTCGCAGTTGCAAATGAGAACTTGTTCTCAACTAGCCTACCTGGTTAAATAAAGGTGAAATAAAAAAATAAAATAAAAAAATCTCACCCAAAACAAGCATTTAGGAGCCTTCCTGCTGCCCTCATTTCACCCAAAACAAGCATTTAGGAGCCTTCCTTCTATTGCCCTCATCTCACCCAAAACAAGCATTTAGGAGCCTTCCTTCCTGCTGCCCTCATCTCACCCAAAACAAGCATTTAGGAGCCTTCCTGCTGCCCTCATCTCACCCAAAACAAGCATTTAGGAGCCTTCCTTCTATTGCCCTCATCTCACCCAAAACAAGCATTTAGGAGCCTTCCTTCTATTGCCCTCATCTCACCCAAAACAAGCATTTAGGAGCCTTCCTTCTATTGCCCTCATCTCACCCAAAACAAGCATTTAGGAGCCTTCCTTCTATTGCCCTCATCTCACCCAAAACAAGCATTTAGGAGCCTTCCTTCTATTGCCCTCATCTCACCCAAAACAAGCATTTAGGAGCCTTCCTTCCTGCTGCCCTCATCTCACCCAAAACAAGCATTTAGGAGCCTTCCTTCTATTGCCCTCATCTCACCCAAAACAAGCATTTAGGAGCCTTCCTGCTGCCCTCATCTCACCCAAAACAAGCATTTAGGAGCCTTCCTGCTGCCCTCATCTCACCCAAAACAAGCATTTAGGAGCCTTCCTGCTGCCCTCATCTCACCCAAAACAAGCATTTAGGAGCCTTCCTTCCTGCTTCCCTCATCTCACCCAAAACAAGCATTTAGGAGCCTTCCTTCCTGCTGCCCTCATCTCACCCAAAACAAGCATTTAGGAGCCTTCCTTCCTGCTGCCCTCATCTCACCCAAAACAAGCATTTAGGAGCCTTCCTGCTGCCCTCATCTCACCCAAAACAAGCATTTAGGAGCCTTCCTTCTATTGCCCTCATCTCACCCAAAACAAGCATTTAGGAGCCTTCCTTCCTGCTGCCCTCATCTCACCCAAAACAAGCATTTAGGAGCCTTCCTGCTGCTGCCCTCATCTCACCCCAAACAAGCATTTAGGAGCCTTCCTGCTGCCCTCATCTCACCCAAAACAAGCATTTAGGAGCCTTCCTTCCTGCTGCCCTCATCTCACCCAAAACAAGCATTTAGGAGCCTTCCTGCTGCTGCCCTCATCTCACCCCAAACAAGCATTTAGGAGCCTTCCTGCTGCCCTCATCTCACCCAAAACAAGCATTTAGGAGCCTTCCTGCTGCCCTCATCTCACCCAAAACAAGCATTTAGGAGCCTTCCTGCTGCCCTCATCTCACCCAAAACAAGCATTTAGGAGCCTTCCTGCTGCCCTCATCTCACCCAAAACAAGCATTTAGGAGCCTTCCTGCTGCCCTCATCTCACCCAAAACAAGCATTTAGGAGCCTTCCTTCTATTGCCCTCATCTCACCCAAAACAAGCATTTAGGAGCCTTCCTTCCTGCTGCCCTCATCTCACCCAAAACAAGCAGTGGACGATTTAAACAGATACCTGAAGAGGTCTTTAGTTGGCCTCGTCCAACTCACTTTTGTGGGTAGGGATGTGACTGTCAAGGAATTTTGGATGAAGGTAATTGGCCAGACAATTTTTATTTATTTATTTTACCTTTATTTAACCAGGTAGGCAAGTTGAGAACAAGTTCTCATTTACAACTGCCACCTGGCCAAGATAAAGCAAAGCAGTTCGACACATACAACGACACAGAGTTACACATGGAGTAAAACAAACATACAGTCAATAATACAGTATAAACAAGTCTATATACGATGTGAGCAAATGAGGTGCGATAAGGGAGGTAAAGGCAAAAAAAGGCCATGGTGGCAAAGTAAATACAATATAGCAAGTAAAACAATGGTAGATTTGCAGTGGAAGAATGTGCAAAGTAGAAATAAAAATAATGGGGTGCAAAGGAGCAAAATAAATAAATTAATTAAATACAGTAGGGAAAGACGTAGTTGACATTAACAATGTCTACACTGTATTTCTGATCAATTTTATGTTATTTTAATGGACAACAAATTTGCATTTCTTTCAAAAACAAGAACATTTCTAAGTGACCCCAAACTTTTGAACAGTAGAGTATACTGTATGTGTGTGTATATATACTACGTGTATATTTACTGTATGTGTGTGTGTATATACTACGTGTATATTTACTGTATGTGTGTGTATATATATATATATATATATATATATATATATATATATATATATATATATATATACAGTTGAAGTCGGAAGTTTACATACACCTCAGCCAAATACATTTCAACTCAATTTTTCTCAATTTCTGACATTTATTCCTAGTAAAAATTCCCTGGTCCAGGTCAGTTAGGATCACCACTTTCTTTTAAGAATGTGAAATCTCAAAATAATAGTAGAGAGAATGATTTATTGCAGATTTTAATTATTTCATTACATTCCCAGTTAATTAGTATTTTATAGCATTGCTTTTAAATTGTTTAACTTGGGTCAAACGTTTCAGGTAGCCTTCCCCAAGCTTCCCACAATAAGTTGGGTGAATTTTGGCCCATTCCTCCTGACAGAGCTGGTGTAACTGAGTCAGGTTTGTAGGCCTCCTTGCTCGCACACACCTTTTCAGTTCTGCCCACACATTTTCAATAGAATTGAGTTCTGATGGCCACTCCAATACCTTGACTTTGTTGTCCGCCATTTTGCCACAACTTTGGAAGTGTGCTTGTGGTCAATGTCCATTTGGAAGACCCATTCGCAACCAAGCTTTAACTTCCTGACTGATGTCTTGAGATGTTGCTTCAATATATCCACATAATTTTTTCATGATTCCATATATTTTGTGAAGTGCACCAGTCCTTCCTGCAGCAAAGCACCCCCACAACATGATGCTGCCACCCCCATGCTTCACGGTTGGGATGGTGTTCTTCGGCTTGCAAGCCCCCCCCTTTTTCCTCCATGGTCATTATTGCCAAAGAATTCTATTGTTTGTGCAGTTGCAAACTGTAGTCTGGCTTTTTTATGGAGGTTTTGGAGCAGTGGCTTCTTCCTTGCTGAGCGGCCTTTCAGGTTATGTCGATATAGGACTCGTTTTACTGTGGATATAGATACTTGTGTACCTGTTTCCTCCAGCATCTTCATAAGGTCCTTTGCTGTAGTTCTGGGATTGATTTGCACTATTCACACCAATGTGCATTCATCTCTAGGAGACAGAACGCATCTCCTTCCTGAGAGGTATGACGGCTGCATGGTCCCATTGTGTTTATACTTGAGCGCTATTATTTGTACAGATGAACGTGGTATCTTCATGCGGTTGGAAATTGCTCCAGACTTGTGGAGGTCTACATTTTTTTTCCTGCGGTCTTTACTGATTTCGTTTGATTTCCCATGATGTCAAGCAAAGAGGCACTGAGTTTGAAGCTAGGCCTTGAAATACATCCACAGGTATACCTCCAATTTACTCAAATTATGTCAATTAGGCTATCAGAAGCTTCTAAAGCCATGACATAATTTTCTGGAATTTTCCAAGCTGTTTAAAGGCACAGTCAACTTAGTGTATGTAAACTTCTTACTCACTGGAATTGTGATACAGTGAATTAAAAGTGAAATAATCTGTCTGTAAACAATTGTTGGATAAATGACTTGTGTCATGCACAAAGTAGATGCCCTAACCGATTTGCCAAAATTATAGTTTGTTTACAAGAAATGTGTGTAGTGGTTGAAAAACGAGTTTTAAAGACTCCAACCTAAGTGTATGTAAACTAGTTATAATGACTCCAACCTAAGTGTATGTAAACTAGTTTTAATGACTCCAACCTAAGTGAATGTAAACTAGTTTTAAAGACTCCAACCTAAGTGTATGTAAACTAGTTTTAATGACTCCAACCTAAGTGTATGTAAACTAGTTTTAATGACTCCAACCTAAGGGTATGTAAACTAGTTTTAAAGACTCCAACCTAAGTGTATGTAAACTAGTTTTAATGACTCCAACCTAAGTGTATGTAAACTAGTTTTAAAGACTCCAACCTAAGTGTATGTAAACTAGTTTTAATGACTCCAACCTAAGTGTATGTAAACTAGTTTTAAAGACTCCAACCTAAGTGTATGTAAACTAGTTTTAAAGACTCCAACCTAAGTGTATGTAAACTAGTTTTAATGACTCCAACCTAAGTGTATGTAAACTAGTTTTAAAGACTCCAACCTAAGTGTATGTAAACTAGTTTTAAAGACTCCAACCTAAGTGTATGTAAACTAGTTTTAAAGACTCCAACCTAAGTGTATGTAAACTAGTTTTAAAGACTCCAACCTAAGTGTATGTAAACTAGTTTTAATGACTCCAACCTAAGTGAATGTAAACTAGTTTTAATGACTCCAACCTAAGTGTATGTAAACTAGTTTTAAAGACTCCAACCTAAGTGTATGTAAACTAGTTTTAAAGACTCCAACCTAAGTGTATGTAAACTAGTTTTAATGACTCCAACCTAAGTGTATGTAAACTAGTTTTAAAGACTCCAACCTAAGTGTATGTAAACTAGTTTTAAAGACTCCAACCTAAGTGTATGTAAACTAGTTTTAAAGACTCCAACCTAAGTGTATGTAAACTAGTTTTAAAGACTCCAACCTAAGTGTATGTAAACTAGTTTTAATGACTCCAACCTAAGTGAATGTAAACTAGTTTTAATGACTCCAACCTAAGTGTATGTAAACTAGTTTTAAAGACTCCAACATAAGTGTATGTAAACTAGTTTTAAAGACTCCAACCTAAGTGTATGTAAACTAGTTTTAAAGACTCCAACCTAAGTGTATGTAAACTAGTTTTAATGACTCCAACCTAAGTGAATGTAAACTAGTTTTAAAGACTCCAACCTAAGTGTATGTAAACTAGTTTTAAAGACTCCAACCTAAGTGTATGTAAACTAGTTTTAAAGACTCCAACCTAAGTGTATGTAAACTAGTTTTAAAGACTCCAACCTAAGTGTATGTAAACTAGTTTTAATGACTCCAACCTAAGTGTATGTAAACTAGTTTTAATGACTCCAACCTAAGTGTATGTAAACTAGTTTTAAAGACTCCAACCTAAGTGAATGTAAACTAGTTTTAATGACTCCAACCTAAATGTATGTAAACTAGTTTTAATGACTCCAACCTAAGTGTATGTAAACTAGTTTTAAAGACTCCAACCTAAGTGTATGTAAACTAGTTTTAATGACTCCAACCTAAGTGTATGTAAACTAGTTTTAATGACTCCAACCTAAGTGTATGTAAACTAGTTTTAATGACTCCAACCTAAGTGAATGTAAACTAGTTTTAAAGACTCCAACCTAAGTGTATGTAAACTAGTTTTAAAGACTCCAACCTAAGTGTACGTAAACTAGTTTTAATGACTCCAACCTAAGTGTATGTAAACTAGTTTTAAAGACTCCAACCTAAGTGTATGTAAACTAGTTTTAAAGACTCCAACCTAAGTGTATGTAAACTAGTTTTAATGACTCCAACCTAAGTGTATGTAAACTAGTTTTAAAGACTCCAACCTAAGTGTATGTAAACTAGTTTTAATGACTCCAACCTAAGTGTATGTAAACTAGTTTTAAAGACTCCAACCTAAGTGAATGTAAACTAGTTTTAATGACTCCAACCTAAGTGAATGTAAACTAGTTTTAATGACTCCAACCTAAATGTATGTAAACTAGTTTTAAAGACTCCAACCTAAGTGTATGTAAACTAGTTTTAATGACTCCAACCTAAGTGTATGTAAACTAGTTTTAAAGACTCCAACCTAAGTGTATGTAAACTAGTTTTAAAGACTCCAACCTAAGTGTATGTAAACTAGTTTTAATGACTCCAACCTAAGTGTATGTAAACTAGTTTTAAAGACTCCAACCTAAGTGTATGTAAACTAGTTTTAAAGACTCCAACCTAAGTGTATGTAAACTAGTTTTAAAGACTCCAACCTAAGTGTATGTAAACTAGTTTTAAAGACTCCAACCTAAGTGTATGTAAACTAGTTTTAATGACTCCAACCTAAGTGAATGTAAACTAGTTTTAATGACTCCAACCTAAGTGTATGTAAACTAGTTTTAAAGACTCCAACATAAGTGTATGTAAACTAGTTTTAAAGACTCCAACCTAAGTGTATGTAAACTAGTTTTAAAGACTCCAACCTAAGTGTATGTAAACTAGTTTTAAAGACTCCAACCTAAGTGTATGTAAACTTGTTTTAATGACTCCAACCTAAGTGTATGTAAACTAGTTTTAAAGACTCCAACATAAGTGTATGTAAACTAGTTTTAAAGACTCCAACCTAAGTGTATGTAAACTAGTTTTAAAGACTCCAACCTAAGTGTATGTAAACTAGTTTTAAAGACTCCAACCTAAGTGTATGTAAACTTGTTTTAATGACTCCAACCTAAGTGTATGTAAACTAGTTTTAAAGACTCCAACCTAAGTGTATGTAAACTAGTTTTAAAGACTCCAACCTAAGTGTATGTAAACTAGTTTTAATGACTCCAACCTAAGTGTATGTAAACTAGTTTTAAAGACTCCAACCTAAGTGTATGTAAACTAGTTTTAATGACTCCAACCTAAGTGTATGTAAACTAGTTTTAAAGACTCCAACCTAAGTGTATGTAAACTAGTTTTAAAGACTCCAACCTAAGTGTATGTAAACTAGTTTTAAAGACTCCAACCTAAGTGTATATAAACTAGTTTTAAAGACTCCAACCTAAGTGTATGTAAACTAGTTTTAATGACTCCAACCTAAGTGAATGTAAACTAGTTTTAATGAATCCAACCTAAGTGTATGTAAACTAGTTTTAATGACTCCAACCTAAGTGAATGTAAACTTGTTTTAAAGACTCCAACCTAAGTGTATGTAAACTAGTTTTAAAGACTCCAACCTAAGTGTATGTAAACTAGTTTTAATGACTCCAACCTAAGTGTATGTAAACTAGTTTTAAAGACTCCAACCTAAGTGAATGTAAACTAGTTTTAATGACTCCAACCTAAGTGAATGTAAACTAGTTTTAATAACTCCAACCTAAATGTATGTAAACTAGTTTTAAAGACTCCAACCTAAGTGTATGTAAACTAGTTTTAATGACTCCAACCTAAGTGTATGTAAACTAGTTTTAAAGACTCCAACCTAAGTGTATGTAAACTAGTTTTAATGACTCCAACCTAAGTGTATGTAAACTAGTTTTAATGACTCCAACCTAAGTGAATGTAAACTAGTTTTAAAGACTCCAACCTAAGTGTATGTAAACTAGTTTTAATGACTCCAACCTAAGTGTATGTAAACTAGTTTTAAAGACTCCAACCAAAGTGTATGTAAACTAGTTTTAATGACTCCAATTTAAGTGTATGTAAACTAGTTTTAAAGACTCCAACCTAAGTGTATGTAAACTAGTTTTAAAGACTCCAACCTAAGTGTATGTAAACTAGTTTTAAAGACTCCAACCTAAGTGTATGTAAACTAGTTTTAATGACTCCAACCTAAGTGAATGTAAACTAGTTTTAATGACTCCAACCTAAGTGTATGTAAACTAGTTTTAAAGACTCCAACCTAAGTGTATGTAAACTAGTTTTAAAGACTCCAACCTAAGTGTATGTAAACTAGTTTTAAAGACTCCAACCTAAGTGTATGTAAACTAGTTTTAAAGACTCCAACCTAAGTGTATGTAAACTAGTTTTAATGACTCCAACCTAAGTGAATGTAAACTAGTTTTAATGACTCCAACCTAAGTGTATGTAAACTAGTTTTAAAGACTCCAACCTAAGTGTATGTAAACTAGTTTTAATGACTCCAACCTAAGTGTATGTAAACTAGTTTTAAAGACTCCAACCTAAGTGTATGTAAACTAGTTTTAATGACTCCAACCTAAGTGTATGTAAACTAGTTTTAAAGACTCCAACCAAAGTGTATGTAAACTAGTTTTAATGACTCCAATTTAAGTGTATGTAAACTAGTTTTAAAGACTCCAACCTAAGTGTATGTAAACTAGTTTTAAAGACTCCAACCTAAGTGTATGTAAACTAGTTTTAAATACTCCAACCTAAGTGTATGTAAACTAGTTTTAATGACTCCAACCTAAGTGAATGTAAACTAGTTTTAATGACTCCAACCTAAGTGTATGTAAACTAGTTTTAAAGACTCCAACATAAGTGTATGTAAACTAGTTTTAAAGACTCCAACCTAAGTGTATGTAAACTAGTTTTAAAGACTCCAACCTAAGTGTATGTAAACTAGTTTTAAAGACTCCAACCTAAGTGTATGTAAACTAGTTTTAAAGACTCCAACCTAAGTGTATGTAAACTAGTTTTAATGACTCCAACCTAAGTGAATGTAAACTAGTTTTAATGACTCCAACCTAAGTGTATGTAAACTAGTTTTAATGACTCCAACCTAAGTGAATGTAAACTAGTTTTAAAGACTCCAACCTAAGTGTATGTAAACTAGTTTTAAAGACTCCAACCTAAGTGTATGTAAACTAGTTTTAAAGACTCCAACCTAAGTGTATGTAAACTAGTTTTAAAGACTCCAACCTAAGTGTATGTAAACTAGTTTTAATGACTCCAACCTAAGTGTATGTAAACTAGTTTTAAAGACTCCAACCTAAGTGTATGTAAACTAGTTTTAAAGACTCCAACCTAAGTGTATGTAAACTAGTTTTAATGACTCCAACCTAAGTGTAGATAAACTAGTTTTAAAGACTCCAACCTAAGTGTATGTAAACTAGTTTTAATGACTCCAACCTAAGTGTATGTAAACTAGTTTTAAAGACTCCAACCTAAGTGTATGTAAACTAGTTTTAAAGACTCCAACCTAAGTGTATGTAAACTAGTTTTAAAGACTCCAACCTAAGTGTATGTAAACTAGTTTTAAAGACTCCAACCTAAGTGTATGTAAACTAGTTTTAATGACTCCAACCTAAGTGAATGTAAACTAGTTTTAATGAATCCAACCTAAGTGTATGTAAACTAGTTTTAATGACTCCAACCTAAGTGAATGTAAACTAGTTTTAAAGACTCCAACCTAAGTGTATGTAAACTAGTTTTAAAGACTCCAACCTAAGTGTATGTAAACTAGTTTTAAAGACTCCAACCTAAGTGTATGTAAACTAGTTTTAATGACTCCAACCTAAGTGAATGTAAACTAGTTTTAAAGACTCCAACCTAAGTGTATGTAAACTAGTTTTAAAGACTCCAACCTAAGTGTATGTAAACTAGTTTTAAAGACTCCAACCTAAGTGTATGTAAACTAGTTTTAATGACTCCAACCTAAGTGAATGTAAACTAGTTTTAATGACTCCAACCTAAGTGTATGTAAACTAGTTTTAAAGACTCCAACCTAAGTGTATGTAAACTAGTTTTAAAGACTCCAACCTAAGTGTATGTAAACTAGTTTTAATGACTCCAACCTAAGTGTATGTAAACTAGTTTTAAAGACTCCAACCTAAGTGTATGTAAACTAGTTTTAAAGACTCCAACCTAAGTGTATGTAAACTAGTTTTAAAGACTCCAACCTAAGTGTATGTAAACTAGTTTTAAAGACTCCAACCTAAGTGTATGTAAACTAGTTTTAAAGACTCCAACCTAAGTGTATGTAAACTAGTTTTAAAGACTCCAACCTAAGTGTATGTAAACTAGTTTTAAAGACTCCAACCTAAGAGTATGTAAACTAGTTTTAATGACTCCAACCTAAGTGAATGTAAACTAGTTTTAAAGACTCCAACCTAAGTGTATGTAAACTAGTTTTAAAGACTCCAACCTAAGTGTATGTAAACTAGTTTTAAAGACTCCAACCTAAGTGTATGTAAACTAGTTTTAATGACTCCAACCTAAGTGAATGTAAACTAGTTTTAATGAATCCAACCTAAGTGTATGTAAACTAGTTTTAATGACTCCAACCTAAGTGAATGTAAACTAGTTTTAAAGACTCCAACCTAAGTGTATGTAAACTAGTTTTAAAGACTCCAACCTAAGTGTATGTAAACTAGTTTTAAAGACTCCAACCTAAGTGTATGTAAACTAGTTTTAAAGACTCCAACCTAAGTGTATGTAAACTAGTTTTAAAGACTCCAACCTAAGTGTATGTAAACTAGTTTTAAAGACTCCAACCTAAGTGTATGTAAACTAGTTTTAAAGACTCCAACCTAAGTGTATGTAAACTAGTTTTAAAGACTCCAACCTAAGTGTATGTAAACTAGTTTTAAAGACTCCAACCTAAGTGTATGTAAACTAGTTTTAAAGACTCCAACCTAAGTGTATGTAAACTAGTTTTAAAGACTCCAACCTAAGTGTATGTAAACTAGTTTTAAAGACTCCAACATAAGTGTATGTAAACTAGTTTTAAAGACTCCAACCTAAGTGTATGTAAACTAGTTTTAAAGACTCCAACCTAAGTGTATGTAAACTAGTTTTAAAGACTCCAACCTAAGTGTATGTAAACTAGTTTTAATGACTCCAACCTAAGTGTATGTAAACTAGTTTTAAAGACTCCAACCTAAGTGTATGTAAACTAGTTTTAAAGACTCCAACCTAAGTGTATGTAAACTAGTTTTAAAGACTCCAACCTAAGTGTATGTAAACTAGTTTTAAAGACTCCAACCTAAGTGTATGTAAACTAGTTTTAAAGACTCCAACCTAAGTGTATGTAAACTAGTTTTAAAGACTCCAACCTAAGTAAACTGTATGTAAACTAGTTTTAAAGACTCCAACCTAAGTGTATGTAAACTAGTTTTAAAGACTCCAACCTAAGTGAATGTAAACTAGTTTTAATGAATCCAACCTAAGTGTATGTAAACTAGTTTTAATGACTCCAACCTAAGTGAATGTAAACTAGTTTTAAAGACTCCAACCTAAGTGTATGTAAACTAGTTTTAAAGACTCCAACCTAAGTGTATGTAAACTAGTTTTAAAGACTCCAACCTAAGTGTATGTAAACTAGTTTTAAAGACTCCAACCTAAGTGTATGTAAACTAGTTTTAATGACTCCAACCTAAGTGTATGTAAACTAGTTTTAAAGACTCCAACCTAAGTGTATGTAAACTAGTTTTAAAGACTCCAACCTAAGTGTATGTAAACTAGTTTTAATGACTCCAACCTAAGTGTATGTAAACTAGTTTTAAAGACTCCAACCTAAGTGTATGTAAACTAGTTTTAATGACTCCAACCTAAGTGTATAGTTTTAAAAACTAGTTTTAAAGACTCCAACCTAAGTGTATGTAAACTAGTTTTAAAGACTCCAACCTAAGTGTATGTAAACTAGTTTTGTCCAACCTAAGTGTATGTAAACTAGTTTTAAAGACTCCAACCTAAGTGAATGTAAACTAGTTTTAAAGACTCCAACCTAAGTGTATGTAAACTAGTTTTAATGACTCCAACCTAAGTGAATGTAAACTAGTTTTAAAGACTCCAACCTAAGTGTATGTAAACTAGTTTTAAAGACTCCAACCTAAGTGTATGTAAACTAGTTTTAAAGACTCCAACCTAAGTGTATGTAAACTAGTTTTAAAGACTCCAACCTAAGTGTATGTAAACTAGTTTTAATGACTCAACCTAAGTGTATGTAAACTAGTTTTAAAGACTCCAACCTAAGTGTATGTAAACTAGTTTTAAAGACTCCAACCTAAGTGTATGTAAACTAGTTTTAAAGACTCCAACCTAAGTGTATGTAAACTAGTTTTAAAGACTCCAACCTAAGTGTATGTAAACTAGTTTTAAAGACTCCAACCTAAGTGTATGTAAACTAGTTTTAATGACTCCAACCTAAGTGAATGTAAACTAGTTTTAATGACTCCAACCTAAGTGTATGTAAACTAGTTTTAAAGACTCCAACCTAAGTGTATGTAAACTAGTTTTAAAGACTCCAACCTAAGTGTATGTAAACTAGTTTTAATGACTCCAACCTAAGTGTATGTAAACTAGTTTTAAAGACTCCAACCTAAGTGTATGTAAACTAGTTTTAAAGACTCCAACCTAAGTGTATGTAAACTAGTTTTAAAGACTCCAACCTAAGTGTATGTAAACTAGTTTTAAAGACTCCAACCTAAGTGTATGTAAACTAGTTTTAAAGACTCCAACCTAAGTGTATGTAAACTAGTTTTAATGACTCCAACCTAAGTGTATGTAAACTAGTTTTAATGACTCCAACCTAAGTGAATGTAAACTAGTTTTAAAGACTCCAACCTAAGTGTATGTAAACTAGTTTTAATGACTCCAACCTAAGTGTATGTAAACTAGTTTTAAAGACTCCAACCTAAGTGTATGTAAACTAGTTTTAATGACTCCAACCTAAGTGTATGTAAACTAGTTTTAAAGACTCCAACCTAAGTGTATGTAAACTAGTTTTAAAGACTCCAACCTAAGTGTATGTAAACTAGTTTTAAAGACTCCAACCTAAGTGTATGTAAACTAGTTTTAAAGACTCCAACCTAAGTGTATGTAAACTAGTTTTAAAGACTCCAACCTAAGTGTATGTAAACTAGTTTTAAAGACTCCAACCTAAGTGTATGTAAACTAGTTTTAAAGACTCCAACCTAAGTGTATGTAAACTAGTTTTAAAGACTCCAACCTAAGTGTATGTAAACTAGTTTTAAAGACTCCAACCTAAGTGTATGTAAACTAGTTTTAATGACTCCAACCTAAGTGAATGTAAACTAGTTTTAATGACTCCAACCTAAGTGTATGTAAACTAGTTTTAAAGACTCCAACCTAAGTGTATGTAAACTAGTTTTAAAGACTCCAACCTAAGTGTATGTAAACTAGTTTTAATGACTCCAACCTAAGTGTATGTAAACTAGTTTTAAAGACTCCAACCTAAGTGTATGTAAACTAGTTTTAATGACTCCAACCTAAGTGTATGTAAACTAGTTTTAAAGACTCCAACCTAAGTGTATGTAAACTAGTTTTAAAGACTCCAACCTAAGTGTATGTAAACTAGTTTTAAAGACTCCAACCTAAGTGTATGTAAACTAGTTTTAAAGACTCCAACCTAAGTGTATGTAAACTAGTTTTAAAGACTCCAACCTAAGTGTATGTAAACTAGTTTTAATGACTCCAACCTAAGTGTATGTAAACTAGTTTTAATGACTCCAACCTAAGTGTATGTAAACTAGTTTTAATGACTCCAACCTAAGTGAATGTAAACTAGTTTTAATGAATCCAACCTAAGTGTATGTAAACTAGTTTTAATGACTCCAACCTAAGTGAATGTAAACTAGTTTTAAAGACTCCAACCTAAGTGTATGTAAACTAGTTTTAAAGACTCCAACCTAAGTGTATGTAAACTAGTTTTAAAGACTCCAACCTAAGTGTATGTAAACTAGTTTTAATGACTCCAACCTAAGTGTATGTAAACTAGTTTTAAAGACTCCAACCTAAGTGTATGTAAACTAGTTTTAAAGACTCCAACCTAAGTGTATGTAAACTAGTTTTAAAGACTCCAACCTAAGTGTATGTAAACTAGTTTTAAAGACTCCAACCTAAGTGTATGTAAACTAGTTTTAAAGACTCCAACCTAAGTGTATGTAAACTAGTTTTAAAGACTCCAACCTAAGTGTATGTAAACTAGTTTTAATGACTCCAACCTAAGTGTATGTAAACTAGTTTTAAAGACTCCAACCTAAGTGTATGTAAACTAGTTTTAAAGACTCCAACCTAAGTGTATGTAAACTAGTTTTAATGACTCCAACCTAAGTGTATGTAAACTAGTTTTAAAGACTCCAACCTAAGTGTATGTAAACTAGTTTTAAAGACTCCAACCTAAGTGTATGTAAACTAGTTTTAAAGACTCCAACCTAAGTGTATGTAAACTAGTTTTAAAGACTCCAACCTAAGTGTATGTAAACTAGTTTTAAAGACTCCAACCTAAGTGTATGTAAACTAGTTTTAAAGACTCCAACCTAAGTGTATGTAAACTAGTTTTAATGACTCCAACCTAAGTGTATGTAAACTAGTTTTAAAGACTCCAACCTAAGTGTATGTAAACTAGTTTTAAAGACTCCAACCTAAGTGTATGTAAACTAGTTTTAAAGACTCCAACCTAAGTGAATGTAAACTAGTTTTAAAGACTCCAACCTAAGTGTATGTAAACTAGTTTTAATGACTCCAACCTAAGTGAATGTAAACTAGTTTTAAAGACTCCAACCTAAGTGTATGTAAACTAGTTTTAAAGACTCCAACCTAAGTGTATGTAAACTAGTTTTAAAGACTCCAACCTAAGTGTATGTAAACTAGTTTTAAAGACTCCAACCTAAGTGTATGTAAACTAGTTTTAAAGACTCCAACCTAAGTGTATGTAAACTAGTTTTAAAGACTCCAACCTAAGTGTATGTAAACTAGTTTTAAAGACTCCAACCTAAGTGTATGTAAACTAGTTTTAAAGACTCCAACCTAAGTGTATGTAAACTAGTTTTAAAGACTCCAACCTAAGTGTATGTAAACTAGTTTTAATGACTCCAACCTAAGTGTATGTAAACTAGTTTTAATGACTCCAACCTAAGTGTATGTAAACTAGTTTTAAAGACTCCAACCTAAGTGTATGTAAACTAGTTTTAAAGACTCCAACCTAAGTGTATGTAAACTAGTTTTAAAGACTCCAACCTAAGTGTATGTAAACTAGTTTTAAAGACTCCAACCTAAGTGTATGTAAACTAGTTTTAATGACTCCAACCTAAGTGTATGTAAACTAGTTTTAAAGACTCCAACCTAAGTGTATGTAAACTAGTTTTAAAGACTCCAACCTAAGTGTATGTAAACTAGTTTTAAAGACTCCAACCTAAAGTGTATGTAAACTAGTTTTAAAGACTCCAACCTAAGTGTATGTAAACTAGTTTTAATGACTCCAACCTAAGTGTATGTAAACTAGTTTTAAAGACTCCAACCTAAGTGTATGTAAACTAGTTTTAAAGACTCCAACCTAAGTGTATGTAAACTAGTTTTAAAGACTCCAACCTAAGTGTATGTAAACTAGTTTTAAAGACTCCAACCTAAGTTTTGTATGTAAACTAGTTTTAATGACTCCAACCTAAGTGTATGTAAACTAGTTTTAAAGACTCCAACCTAAGTGTATGTAAACTAGTTTTAAAGACTCCAACCTAAGTGTATGTAAACTAGTTTTAAAGACTCCAACCTAAGTGTATGTAAACTAGTTTTAAAGACTCCAACCTAAGTGTATGTAAACTAGTTTTTAAAGACTCCAACCTAAGTGTATGTAAACTAGTTTTAAAGACTCCAACCTAAGTGTATGTAAACTAGTTTTAATGACTCCAACCTAAGTGAATGTAAACTAGTTTTAAAGACTCCAACCTAAGTGTATGTAAACTAGTTTTAAAGACTCCAACCTAAGTGTATGTAAACTAGTTTTAATGACTCCAACCTAAGTGTATGTAAACTAGTTTTAAAGACTCCAACCTAAGTGTATGTAAACTAGTTTTAAAGACTCCAACCTAAGTGTATGTAAACTAGTTTTAAAGACTCCAACCTAAGTGTATGTAAACTAGTTTTAAAGACTCCAACCTAAGTGTATGTAAACTAGTTTTAAAGACTCCAACCTAAGTGTATGTAAACTAGTTTTAAAGACTCCAACCTAAGTGTATGTAAACTAGTTTTAAAGACTCCAACCTAAGTGTATGTAAACTAGTTTTAATGACTCCAACCTAAGTGTATGTAAACTAGTTTTAAAGACTCCAACCTAAGTGTATGTAAACTAGTTTTAAAGACTCCAACCTAAGTGTATGTAAACTAGTTTTAAAGACTCCAACCTAAGTGTATGTAAACTAGTTTTAAAGACTCCAACCTAAGTGTATGTAAACTAGTTTTAAAGACTCCAACCTAAGTGTATGTAAACTAGTTTTAAAGACTCCAACCTAAGTGTATGTAAACTAGTTTTAATGACTCCAACCTAAGTGTATGTAAACTAGTTTTAAAGACTCCAACCTAAGTGTATGTAAACTAGTTTTAATGACTCCAACCTAAGTGTATGTAAACTAGTTTTAAAGACTCCAACCTAAGTGTATGTAAACTAGTTTTAAAGACTCCAACCTAAGTGTATGTAAACTAGTTTTAAAGACTCCAACCTAAGTGTATGTAAACTAGTTTTAAAGACTCCAACCTAAGTGTATGTAAACTAGTTTTAAAGACTCCAACCTAAGTGTATGTAAACTAGTTTTAATGACTCCAACCTAAGTGTATGTAAACTAGTTTTAAAGACTCCAACCTAAGTGTATGTAAACTAGTTTTAAAGACTCCAACCTAAGTGTATGTAAACTAGTTTTAAAGACTCCAACCTAAGTGTATGTAAACTAGTTTTAAAGACTCCAACCTAAGTGTATGTAAACTAGTTTTAAAGACTCCAACCTAAGTGTATGTAAACTAGTTTTAAAGACTCCAACCTAAGTGTATGTAAACTAGTTTTAAAGACTCCAACCTAAGTGTATGTAAACTAGTTTTAAAGACTCCAACCTAAGTGAATGTAAACTAGTTTTAATGACTCCAACCTAAGTGTATGTAAACTAGTTTTAAAGACTCCAACCTAAGTGTATGTAAACTAGTTTTAAAGACTCCAACCTAAGTGTATGTAAACTAGTTTTAAAGACTCCAACCTAAGTGTATGTAAACTAGTTTTAATGACTCCAACCTAAGTGTATGTAAACTAGTTTTAATGACTCCAACCTAAGTGTATGTAAACTAGTTTTAAAGACTCCAACCTAAGTGTATGTAAACTAGTTTTAAAGACTCCAACCTAAGTGTATGTAAACTAGTTTTAAAGACTCCAACCTAAGTGTATGTAAACTAGTTTTAAAGACTCCAACCTAAGTGTATGTAAACTAGTTTTAAAGACTCCAACCTAAGTGAATGTAAACTAGTTTTAAAGACTCCAACCTAAGTGTATGTAAACTAGTTTTAATGACTCCAACCTAAGTGAATGTAAACTAGTTTTAAAGACTCCAACCTAAGTGTATGTAAACTAGTTTTAAAGACCAACCTAAGTGTATGTAAACTAGTTTTAAAGACTCCAACCTAAGTGTATGTAAACTAGTTTTAAAGACTCCAACCTAAGTGTATGTAAACTAGTTTTAATGACTCCAACCTAAGTGTATGTAAACTAGTTTTAAAGACTCCAACCTAAGTGTATGTAAACTAGTTTTAAAGACTCCAACCTAAGTGTATGTAAACTAGTTTTAAAGACTCCAACCTAAGTGTATGTAAACTAGTTTTAAAGACTCCAACCTAAGTGTATGTAAACTAGTTTTAATGACTCCAACCTAAGTATGTAAACTAGTTTTAAAGACTCCAATGTAAACTAGTTTTAAAGACTCCAACCTAAGTGTATGTAAACTAGTTTTAAAGACTCCAACCTAAGTGTATGTAAACTAGTTTTAAAGACTCCAACCTAAGTGTATGTAAACTAGTTTTAAAGACTCCAACCTAAGTGTATGTAAACTAGTTTTAATGACTCCAACCTAAGTGAATGTAAACTAGTTTTAATGACTCCAACCTAAGTGTATGTAAACTAGTTTTAATGACTCCAACCTAAGTGAATGTAAACTAGTTTTAAAGACTCCAACCTAAGTGTATGTAAACTAGTTTTAAAGACTCCAACCTAAGTGTATGTAAACTAGTTTTAAAGACTCCAACCTAAGTGTATGTAAACTAGTTTTAAAGACTCCAACCTAAGTGTATGTAAACTAGTTTTAATGACTCCAACCTAAGTGTATGTAAACTAGTTTTAAAGACTCCAACCTAAGTGTATGTAAACTAGTTTTAAAGACTCCAACCTAAGTGTATGTAAACTAGTTTTAAAGACTCCAACCTAAGTGTATGTAAACTAGTTTTAAAGACTCCAACCTAAGTGTATGTAAACTAGTTTTAAAGACTCCAACCTAAGTGTATGTAAACTAGTTTTAATGACTCCAACCTAAGTGTATGTAAACTAGTTTTAATGACTCCAACCTAAGTGTATGTAAACTAGTTTTAAAGACTCCAACCTAAGTGTATGTAAACTAGTTTTAAAGACTCCAACCTAAGTGTATGTAAACTAGTTTTAAAGACTCCAACCTAAGTGTATGTAAACTAGTTTTAAAGACTCCAACCTAAGTGTATGTAAACTAGTTTTAAAGACTCCAACCTAAGTGTATGTAAACTAGTTTTAAAGACTCCAACCTAAATGTATGTAAACTAGTTTTAATGACTCCAACCTAAGTGTATGTAAACTAGTTTTAAAGACTCCAACCTAAGTGTATGTAAACTAGTTTTAAAGACTCCAACCTAAGTGTATGTAAACTAGTTTTAAAGACTCCAACCTAAGTGTATGTAAACTAGTTTTAAAGACTCCAACCTAAGTGTATGTAAACTAGTTTTAAAGACTCCAACCTAAGTGTATGTAAACTAGTTTTAAAGACTCCAACCTAAGTGTATGTAAACTAGTTTTAAAGACTCCAACCTAAGTGTATGTAAACTAGTTTTAAAGACTCCAACCTAAGTGTATGTAAACTAGTTTTAAAGACTCCAACCTAAGTGTATGTAAACTAGTTTTAAAGACTCCAACCTAAGTGTATGTAAACTAGTTTTAAAGACTCCAACCTAAGTGTATGTAAACTAGTTTTAATGACTCCAACCTAAGTGTATGTAAACTAGTTTTAAAGACTCCAACCTAAGTGTATGTAAACTAGTTTTAAAGACTCCAACCTAAGTGTATGTAAACTAGTTTTAAAGACTCCAACCTAAGTGTATGTAAACTAGTTTTAAAGACTCCAACCTAAGTGTATGTAAACTAGTTTTAAAGACTCCAACCTAAGTGTATGTAAACTAGTTTTAAAGACTCCAACCTAAGTGTATGTAAACTAGTTTTAAAGACTCCAACCTAAGTGTATGTAAACTAGTTTTAAAGACTCCAACCTAAGTGTATGTAAACTAGTTTTAAAGACTCCAACCTAAGTGTATGTAAACTAGTTTTAATGACTCCAACCTAAGTGTATGTAAACTAGTTTTAAAGACTCCAACCTAAGTGTATGTAAACTAGTTTTAAGGACTCCAACCTAAGTGTATGTAAACTAGTTTTAAAGACTCCAACCTAAGTGTATGTAAACTAGTTTTAAAGACTCCAACCTAAGTGTATGTAAACTAGTTTTAAAGACTCCAACCTAAGTGTATGTAAACTAGTTTTAATGACTCCAATCTAAGTGTATGTAAACTAGTTTTAAAGACTCCAACCTAAGTGTATGTAAACTAGTTTTAATGACTCCAACCTAAGTGAATGTAAACTAGTTTTAATGACTCCAACCTAAGTGTATGTAAACTAGTTTTAAAGACTCCAACCTAAGTGTATGTAAACTAGTTTTAAAGACTCCAACCTAAGTGTATGTAAACTAGTTTTAAAGACTCCAACCTAAGTGTATGTAAACTAGTTTTAAAGACTCCAACCTAAGTGTATGTAAACTAGTTTTAAAGACTCCAACCTAAGTGTATGTAAACTAGTTTTAAAGACTCCAACCTAAGTGTATGTAAACTAGTTTTAAAGACTCCAACCTAAGTGTATGTAAACTAGTTTTAAAGACTCCAACCTAAGTGTATGTAAACTAGTTTTTTTAACTAGACTCCAACCTAAGTGTATGTAAACTAGTTTTAAAGACTCCAACCTAAGTGTATGTAAACTAGTTTTAATGACTCCAACCTAAGTGTATGTAAACTAGTTTTAAAGACTCCAACCTAAGTGTATGTAAACTAGTTTTAAAGACTCCAACCTAAGTGTATGTAAACTAGTTTTAAAGACTCCAACCTAAGTGTATGTAAACTAGTTTTAAAGACTCCAACCTAAGTGTATGTAAACTAGTTTTAATGACTCCAACCTAAGTGTATGTAAACTAGTTTTAAAGACTCCAACCTAAGTGTATGTAAACTAGTTTTAAAGACTCCAACCTAAGTGTATGTAAACTAGTTTTAAAGACTCCAACCTAAGTGTATGTAAACTAGTTTTAATGACTCCAACCTAAGTGTATGTAAACTAGTTTTAATGACTCCAACCTAAGTGAATGTAAACTAGTTTTAATGACTCCAACCTAAGTGTATGTAAACTAGTTTTAAAGACTCCAACCTAAGTGTATGTAAACTAGTTTTAAAGACTCCAACCTAAGTGTATGTAAACTAGTTTTAAAGACTCCAACCTAAGTGTATGTAAACTAGTTTTAAAGACTCCAACCTAAGTGTATGTAAACTAGTTTTAAAGACTCCAACCTAAGTGAATGTAAACTAGTTTTAATGAATCCAACCTAAGTGTATGTAAACTAGTTTTAAAGACTCCAACCTAAGTGTATGTAAACTAGTTTTAAAGACTCCAACCTAAGTGTATGTAAACTAGTTTTAAAGACTCCAACCTAAGTGTATGTAAACTAGTTTTAATGACTCCAACCTAAGTGTATGTAAACTAGTTTTAATGACTCCAACCTAAGTGTATGTAAACTAGTTTTAAAGACTCCAACCTAAGTGTATGTAAACTAGTTTTAAAGACTCCAACCTAAGTGTATGTAAACTAGTTTTAAAGACTCCAACCTAAGTGTATGTAAACTAGTTTTAATGACTCCAACCTAAGTGTATGTAAACTAGTTTTAAAGACTCCAACCTAAGTGTATGTAAACTAGTTTTAAAGACTCCAACCTAAGTGTATGTAAACTAGTTTTAATGACTCCAACCTAAGTGAATGTAAACTAGTTTTAATGACTCCAACCTAAGTGTATGTAAACTAGTTTTAAAGACTCCAACCTAAGTATATGTAAACTAGTTTTAAAGACTCCAACCTAAGTGTATGTAAACTAGTTTTAATGACTCCAACCTAAGTGTATGTAAACTAGTTTTAAAGACTCCAACCTAAGTGTATGTAAACTAGTTTTAATGACTCCAACCTAAGTGTATGTAAACTAGTTTTAAAGACTCCAACCTAAATGTATGTAAACTAGTTTTAATGACTCCAACCTAAGTGTATGTAAACTAGTTTTAATGACTCCAACCTAAGTGTATGTAAACTAGTTTTAATGACTCCAACCTAAGTGTATGTAAACTAGTTTTAAAGACTCCAACCTAAGTGTATGTAAACTAGTTTTAAAGACTCCAACCTAAGTGTATGTAAACTAGTTTTAATGACTCCAACCTAAGTGTATGTAAACTAGTTTTAAAGACTCCAACCTAAGTGTATGTAAACTAGTTTTAAAGACTCCAACCTAAGTGTATGTAAACTAGTTTTAAAGACTCCAACCTAAGTGTATGTAAACTAGTTTTAAAGACTCCAACCTAAGTGTATGTAAACTAGTTTTAAAGACTCCAACCTAAGTGTATGTAAACTAGTTTTAAAGACTCCAACCTAAGTGTATGTAAACTAGTTTTAAAGACTCCAACCTAAGTGTATGTAAACTAGTTTTAAAGACTCCAACCTAAGTGTATGTAAACTAGTTTTAAAGACTCCAACCTCAGTGTATGTAAACTAGTTTTAAAGACTCCAACCTAAGTGTATGTAAACTAGTTTTAAAGACTCCAACCTAAGTGAATGTAAACTAGTTTTAATGACTCCAACCTAAGTGTATGTAAACTAGTTTTAATGACTCCAACCTAAGTGTATGTAAACTAGTTTTAAAGACTCCAACCTAAGTGTATGTAAACTAGTTTTAATGACTCCAACCTAAGTGTATGTAAACTAGTTTTAAAGACTCCAACCTAAGTGTATGTAAACTAGTTTTAAAGACTCCAACCTCAGTGTATGTAAACTAGTTTTAAAGACTCCAACCTCAGTGTATGTAAACTAGTTTTAAAGACTCCAACCTAAGTGTATGTAAACTAGTTTTAAAGACTCCAACCTAAGTGTATGTAAACTTCCGACTTCAGCTGTATTCTGTTTGTGTGTGCATGTATATATGTATAGATTTTTACGGTTATTATATTTTCTTGTCAGTCTTGATCCGTAACCATCGGTTACACAGTGATACAGTACTGGTACCAGTCCTATTTTTGAGTCATAACATTGTGCGTGATGGACCGACGCAAAGAAAAACTCAACCTGTGTTTTGACCTCCAAGAACTCATATGTGTCTTTCAGAAACATGCCTTATGCCTTATGCTAACGAAACAAAGTGTTGAATATTTTTATTTTTATTTTTCAATTCATCTTTTGCTGTTTGTGGTTCACAGGAGAATCGTGTCAGAGTATGAGAAGACCATTGCACAGATGATTGGTGAGTGTTTCTCTGACAGCTACAGTCATACTATCCCCCAGCGAAGCTCAGGGGTTTTAATACACGCTTTACAATTATTGTCTTGATCGTTACGACAACATTTAGATCAGTGCCTAAATAAAACATATCCAATGTAATTATTTGACACGAGACAATAAACAACTCGCTATTTAACATCACAGAGGATTTAACATCCCAGGGGATTTAACATCACAGAGGATTTAACATCACAGGGGATTTAACATCACAGGGATTTAACATCACAGAGGATTTAACATCACAGGGAATTTAACATCACAGAGGATTTAACATCACAGAGGATTTAACATCCCAGGGGATTTAACATCACAGAGGATTTAACATCACAGAGGATTTAACATCACAGAGGATTTAACATCACAGGGAATTTAACATCACAGGGGATTCTGCTAAATGACTTAAATGTAAATGTAAATTTAACATCACAGGGGATTTAACATCCCAGGGTATTTAACATCACAGGGGATTTAACATCCCAGAGGATTTAACATCACAGAGGATTTAACATCCTCCTCCTCCGCTCTCCTCCTCCTCTCTCCTCCTCTCTCCTCCTCCTCCTCTCTCCTCCTCCTCCTCTCTCCTCCTCCTCTCTCCTCCTCTCTCCTCCTCCTCCTCTCTCTCTCCCCCCTCTCCTCCTCCTCCTCCTCTCCTCCTCCTCTCTCCACCTCTGCTCTCCTCCTCCGCTCTCCTCCTCCACTCTCCAATCTCCTCCTCTCTCCTCCTCCTCCTCTCTCCTCCTCCTCCTCTCTCCTCCTCTGCTCTCCTCCTCCGCTCTCCTCCACTCTCCACTCTCCTCCTCTCTCCTCCTCCTCCTCTCTCCTCCTCCTCTCTCCACCTCTGCTCTCCTCCTCCGCTCTCCTCCTCCTCTCTCCTCCTCCTCCTCTCTCCTCCTCCTCCTCTCTCCTCCTCCGCTCCTCCTCCTCTGCTCTCTCTCTCTCCTCCTCCGCTCTCCTCCTCCTCCTCTCTCCTCCTCCGCTCTCCACCTCTGCTCTCCTCCTCCGCTCTCCTCCTCCGCTCTCCTCCTCCTCTCTCCTCCTCCTCCTCTCTCCTCCTCTCTCTCCTCCTCCGCTCTCCTCCTCCCTCCCTCTCTCCTCCTCCGCCTCCACCTCTGCTCTCCTCTTCCTCTCTCCTCCTCCTCCTCTCTCCTCCTCCTCTCTCCTCCTCCGCTCTCCTCCTCCTCCTCTCTCCTCCTCCGCTCTCCTCCTCTGCTCTCCTCCTCCTCTCTCCTCCTCCGCTCTCCTCCTCCTCCCTCCTCCTCCTCCTCCACTCCATTATCCATATTGCACCAGGGGTGGGGTCAACTCCATTATTCACACAGCACCAGGTAGAGGGGTCAACTCCATTATCCCCACAGCACCAGGGAGGGGTCAACTCCATTATCTATATAGCACCAGGGGTGGGGTCAACTCCATTATTCACACAGCACCAGGTAGTGGGGTCAACTCCATTATCCCCACAGCACCAGGGAGGGGTCAACTCCATTATCTATATAGCACCAGGGGTGAGGTCAACTCCATTATTCACACAGCACCAGGGGAGGGGTCAACTTCATTATCCATATGGCACCAGGGGAGGGGTCAACTCCATTATTCACACAGCACCAGGTAGTGGGGTCAACTCCATTATCCCCACAGCACCAGGGAGGGGTCAACTCCATTATCCCTATAGCACCAGGGTTGGGATCAACTCCATTATCCACACAGTACCAGGGGAGGGGTCAACTCCATTATCAATATAGCACCAGGGGTGAGGTCAACTCCATTATTCACACAGCACCAGGGGAGGGGTCAACTCCATTATCCATATGGCACCAGGGAGGGGTCAACTCCATTATCCATATAGCACCAGGGGTGAGGTCAACTCCATTATTCACACAGCACCAGGAGAGGGGTCAACTCCATTATCCCCTCCCCTGGTGCTGTGTGGATAATGGAGTTGACCCCTCCCCTGATGCTGTGTGGATAATGGAGTTGACCCCACCCCTGGTTGCAATATGGATAATGGAGTTGACCCCTCCCCTGGTGCTGTGTGAATAATGGAGTTGACCCCTCCCCTGGTGCTGTGGGGATAATGGAGTTGACCCCTCCCCTGGTGCTGTGGGGATAATGGAGTTGACCCCTCCCCTGTACAACACTGAAGGAGCGATGATTTTCTTCTAACACTCAAAAACGTCTCTCTCACCTGTCTGGCGGGGTTGGAGTCAATTCCATTTCAATTCACTCAATTCATGAAGTAAGTTGAAATTCCTATTCCAATGTTCCTCAATTATGAGACACATGAAATTTGGAATTTCTATTGAAATGGAATTGATCCCAACTCATGCACCCTCCCAGCTTGACTTATAACACAACCCCTCATTTTGTGTTCCTGCTCCCGTCTCGGCCTGTTCCTATTGTGTAAACTCTCTCTAACAGGGCTGCCAGGTGAGTATCGAGGACTCTACCCATTAGTTGCTTGTGTCTCCAGATCACATCCGTCTGTTAAAGAGAGAGAAAACTCTCTTCGTCTCGTGACATTTTGTCTTTACATTGTTTGTTGTCGTTCACTTTTCAACATTTCTTTGTCAGGAAACTGGTGGTACTATACCTTTAATTCGTTTCTACAATGCACAGCACCAGATTTTCTTAACGGAGCCTTTCTGTCATGGGATAACATGCAAAGCAGGGCCCTTTAAAGGCTCCTTTTACTCAAAAATGAGATTTTCTTCCTGTGTTTTATATATATATTTCAACACTGTGATGTTGTGAAATTATGAAAATTATGATAATGTCCTTTTTGTGTAAGAGCTGTTTGAAAAGACGGCCTGAAATGTTCAGCCTGTTTTGATGGAGTTTTGGCCTGCCTGGTGACATCACCAGGGGGTAAATTAGTTAATTAACCAATAAGAAAGAGAGTTCCAAACCTCTCTGCCAATAGCAGCTAGTTTTCAGACCACTCCCAAGTGCTAATTGTACTTCAGTTTCTTCTTCAACTGAAGTACATAACTATGTGAGTTCAAAACCACACACACACACACACACACACACACACACACACACACACACACACACACACACACACACACACACACACACACACACAAACTAACCTTGTGGGGGGCAATTCAGTCCCTAACCTTTAACCCGTAAGCTAAACATTTAGATATATTTTTGACAACTTTTACTTTTACTTCACTACATTCCTAAAGAAAATTATGTACTTTTTACTCCATACATTTTTCCTGACACCCAAAAGTACTCGTTACATTTTGATTAGCATGACAGAAAAATTGTCCAATTCACGCACTTATCAAGAGAACATCCCTGGTCCTCCCTACTGCCTCTGATCTGGAGGACTCACTAAACAGAGAACATCCCTGGTCGTCCCTACTGCCTCTGATCTGGAGGACTAACTAAACAGAGAACATCCCTGGTCATCCCTACTGCCTCTGATCTGGAGGACTAACTAAACAGAGAACATCCCTGGTCATCCCTACTGCCTCTGATCTGGAGGACTAACTAAACAGAGAACATCCCTGGTCCTCCCTACTGACAGCCATCCCTGACTGCCTCTGATCTGGAGGACTCACTAAACAGAGAACATCCCTGGTCATCCCTACTGCCTCTGATCTGACAGACTCACTAAACAGAGAACATCCCTGGTCATCCCTACTGCCTCTGATCTGGAGGACTCACTAAACAGAGAACATCCCTGGTCATCCCTACTGCCTCTGATCTGGAGGACTCACTAAACAGAGAACATCCCTGGTCATCCCTACTGCCTCTGATCTGACAGACTCACTAAACAGAGAACATCCCTGGTCATCCCTACTGCCTCTGATCTGGAGGACTCACTAAACAGAAAGTCTTCGTTTGTAAATGATGTGTGTCTGAGTGTTGGAGTGGGCCCCTGGCTATCTGTAATGATGTCTGAGTGTTGGAGTGGGCCCCTGGCTATCTGTAATGATGTCTGAGTGTTGGAGTGGGCCCCTGGCTATCTGTAATGATGTCTGAGTGTTGGAGTGGGCCCCTGGCTATCTGTAATGATGTCTGAGTGTTGGAGTGGGCCCCTGGCTATCTGTAATGATGTCTGAGTGTTGGGTGTTTCACACAGAAACACCGGGTTTTATCAACATTGCCTTCGTGCTAAAATGTCCCTAATGCGTCATTAACTAATGTAGGAATACGTAGTAGTAGGAATTTACTCCATTTTTTTTATTTTATTGATGTCAAATCCATTCTCTAAAATTTCTCAATGAATGTCGTTACCAGTGTGTCTCTGTTTAGCCTCATTTATACTTGGCGCTAACATGCATCCTTAGTCCTGATCTTGTCCGCATTCTGATTGTGCCTGACATTTTCTAAAATATGTTATGTTTACACATGGTACTAAAATGTCTCTGATATTCGTGGACTGTGTCTGCATTGTGACCGGATCTCTTGGTCCCTCTGTATACAAAACTATACACGATGTCCAGACACAATGATTGGCTGACTGCCTCCGGAGGCGGGTCAGTCCAGACACAATGATTGGCTGACTGCCTCCGGAGGCGGGAAGATCGGATCACAATGTGTCTTTTAATCATCGACATCTGTTAGGACAATGTGGACACAATCCAAATCTGGACAAGATTAAGACAATGGATACATGTCAGAACCTGGTATAAACAGGGCGTGAGTGTGTATATGTAAGCATGTGTGTGTGTGTGTCGATATTCATATTCCTGTGTGTGTGTGTGTGTGTGTGTGTGTGTGTGTGTGTGTGTGCATGTTTTAGTGTCTTTTCTATTTGTGTGTGCAGAATCAGGACCACCATCTCATCTGTGTCCTCCCTCTCCTCTCTCTGTCCTCCCTCTCTTCTCTCTCTATCCTCTCTATCCTCCCTCTCTATCCTCCCTCTCCTCCCTCTCCTCTCTCTATCCTCCATCCCTCTCCTCTCCTCTCTCTATCCTCCATCCCTCTCCTCTCTCTATCCTCCCTCTCCTCCCTCTCCTCTCTCTATCCTCCATCCCTCTTCTCTCTCTATCCTCCCTATCCTCTCTCTCTATCCTCCATCCCTCTTCTCTCTCTATCCTCCCTCTCCTCTCTCTATCCTCTCTATCCTCCCTCTCCTCTCTCTATCCTCCCTATCCTCCCTCTCCTCTCTCTATCCTCCCTCTCCTCTCTCTATCCTCCCTCTCCTCTCTCTATCCTCCCTCTCCTCTCTCTATCCTCCCTATCCTCCCTCTCCTCTCTCTATCCTCCCTATCCTCCATCCCTCTCCTCTCTATATCCTCCCGCTCCTCTCTCTCCATCCTCCCTCTCCTCTCTCTATCCTCCCTCTCCTCTCTCTATCCTCCCTCTCCTCTCTCTATCCTCCCTCTCCTCCCTCTCCTCTCTCTCATTGCCACCTCTCCTCTCTCTCTGTCCTCCCTCTCACCTCTCTATCCTCCCTATCCTCTCTCTCTGTCCTCCCTCCATCTCTCTCCTCTCTATATCCTCCCTCTCCTCTCTCTATCCTCCCTCTCCTCCCTCTCCTCTCTCTATCCTCCCTCTCTCCCTCTCCTCTCTCTCTGTCCTCTCTCTCTCCTCCCTCCCTCTCTCCCTCTCCTCTCTCTATCTTCCCTCTCCTCTCTCTATCCTCCCTCCATCTCTCTCATCTCTCCAACCTTTGTCCCTCCATCTCATGTCTCTCTCCGTCCTCTCTCTCTGTCCTCTCTCTCTCCTCCCTCCCTCCAGACGATGAGCAGAAGGATAAGTCTCTGTCTCACCACACCATCCAGCAGCTGACCGTAGAGAAGGACCAGGCTCTTTCAGACCTCAACTCAGTAGAGAAAAGTCTGGCTGAACTGTTCAGACGATACGAGAAGCTGAAGGACGTCCTCGAGGGCTACCGCAAGGTAGTGTAAATTAGGATAGGGGCATCTTCATATGAGACCCTTTCAAACACAGTCTCTCTGTGCGTGTTACCTTTCAAACACAGTCTCTCTGTGCGTGTAACCTTTCAAACACAGTCTCTCTGTGCGTGTTACCTTTCAAACACAGTCTCTCTCTGTGTGTGTGTGTGTGCGTGTGTGTGTGTGTGTGCTATAGTTGATTGGAGGTATTTTGTACTGAAACCCTAAATCGGGTGTGTCTCTTTCTGGCTGTGCGTCTCCCCATCAGAATGAGGAGGTGTTGAAGAAATGTGCTCAGGAGTACCTGTCCCGGGTGAGGAAGGAGGAACAGCGTTACCATGCCCTGAAGATCCATGCCGAGGAGAAACTAGACAGGTGAGCCCTGAAGATCCATGCCGAGGAGAAACTAGACAGGTGAGCCCTGAAGATCCATGCCGAGGAGAAACTAGACAGGTGAGCCCTGAAGATCCATGCCGAGGAGAAACTAGACAGGTGAGCCCTAAAGATACATGCCGAGGAGAAACTAGACAGGTGAGCCCTGAAGATCCATGCCGAGGAGAAACTAGACAGGTGAGCCCTGAAGATCCATGCCGAGGAGAAACTAGACAGGTGAGCCCTGAAGATCCATGCCGAGGAGAAACTAGACAGGTGAGCCCTGAAGATCCATGCCGAGGAGAAACTAGACAGGTGAGCCCTAAAGATACATGCCGAGGAGAAACTAGACAGGTGAGCCCTGAAGATCCATGCCGAGGAGAAACTAGACAGGTGAGCCCTAAAGATACATGCCGAGGAGAAACTAGACAGGTGAGTCTTGAAGATCCATGCCGAGGAGAAACTAGACAGCTGAGCCCTAAAGATACATGCCGAGGAGAAACTAGACAGGTGAGCCCTAAAGATACATGCCGAGGAGAAACTAGACAGGTGAGCCCTAAAGATACATGCCGAGGAGAAACTAGACAGGTGAGCCCTAAAGATACATGCCGAGGAGAAACTAGACAGGTGAGTCCTGAAGATCCATGCAGAGGAGAAACTAGACAGGTGAGCCCTGAAGATCCATGCCGAGGAGAAACTAGACAGGTGAGCCCTGAAGATCCATGCCGAGGAGAAACTAGACAGGTGAGTCCTGAAGATCCATGCCGAGGAGAAACTAGACAGGTGAGCCCTGAAGATCCATGCCGAGGAGAAACTAGACAGGTGAGCCCTGAAGATCCATGCCGAGGAGAAACTAGACAGGTGAGTCCTGAAGATCCATGCCTCTGGAGAAACTAGACAGGTGAGTCCTGAAGATCCATGCCGAGGAGAAACTAGACAGGAGAGCCCTGACCTAATGGTCATGTAGTCTTTCTACACAGCCAGGTGGATGGACCTCCCTTTCCTCTGAGTCTGGTTCCTCTCTAGGTTTCTTCCTTCTCTGATGTCTTTTTCCCTCTCCACTTGGCTTCAATTCCTTTCTTGATAAAAGCTGATGAGATGACAACTGTTGCTTTGCCATCGAGACAGATCTAAACCAGGGGTTTTCCTGTTATCCTGTGTTTTAATGTTCATGTCTGGTGTTGTTGTGTTTTCATCAGGAGTGTAACACTTAAAAGACTTGGGCAAAGCACAATCAACAACCTCTGTATCGTTCAAGACTGTTGCTTTGTGAGAAGGTGTTTAAGTACACGGAGAGCCATTTTGCTGAAAATGACCAAGGGCCTTGCCTTGGCTCCGAGCCTACCTGTCAGAGCAGGTAGGCCATGGCCCAGTGATTACGTGGGTGCCGGCCCAAGTAGATAGAAACAGAAAAGTCTGAGCCTTTTTTGGAGGGTAAAACACTAGGGTGAATCCTCAGTGGAAATGTTGCCATAAAGTCTGTGTTCCTCTCCTAACCCCCAGGGCGAACTCTGACATCGCCCAGGTGAGGATGAGGGCTCGTCAGGAGACAGCAGCGTACCAGGCCTCTCTCAGGAAGGAGACCATGAAGGTGGACTCACTGGAGAGAACCCTAGAGCAGAAGGTACAATCACACACGCACACAAACACACACACACACACACACACACACACACACACACACACACACACACACACACACACACACACACACACACACACACACACACACACAAACACAAACACACACACACACACGTGTATGAAAGACTGCATTCAAACCCAGGTGTCCTGCATGCCACAAGCCTATGTTAGCCCTCTGAGCCAAAGCCAAGATGGAAGTCTTCAGTATTGACAGGACGGAGCCCACGTCTCCTGTCAGCTTTTCAGAGGGATGTACAATAACCTTTTGGTTTTGTCTCTCTTCCTTAAAAGAACAAAGAGATCGAAGAGCTGACCAAGATCTGTGACGAGCTGATCGCCAAGATGGGGAAGATCTAGCAACGCTGAACACATCCTGGCCATGTCTCCAGGGCCTCAGGGGGACTGAGTGGTCGAGGAAAACAGAAGAAGGACAGAGAGAGGAAAGATCTAGCAACGCTGAACACGTCCTGCCCATGTCTCCAGGGCCTCATGGGGTCTGAGTGGTGGAGGAAAACAGAAGAAGGACAGAGAGAGGAAGCTTCCTCTTCTACTCCCATCCCTGGACAGATGGATTTGACGGACATCTGAGGATGTTCGACACTACTGACAGACTATTTCCATGTATCTACTGGCAACATCGCCCCCAAGAGTATTGGAGGGTAACTCCTGGTCAATGGCTTCCTCGCCATGTACAGTTTGATGTGCCAATGTGTACCACGTATCCTGTCTCAATGGGTTGGTGAAAGGGACTTCAAAATGGTTGTCATGAATGTGAGTGTGTGGGTCGTGGGTGGGTGTGTGTGTGTGTGTGTGTGTGTGTGTGTGTGTGTGTGTGTGTGTGTGTGTGTGTGTGTGTGTGTGTGTGTGTGTGTGTGTGTGTGTGTGTGTGTGTGTGTGATAGAAAGAAAGAGCATTGATTGAAGACATCAAATGATGTGAAAGCCTTGGATGAAAAGAAAAACAGCAATATTGTGTGTGCATATATATATATATATATATATATATATATATACACACACACACTGAGTGTACAAAACATTAAGAACACCTTCCTAATATTGAGGCCTCCTTTAGCCATCAGAACAGGCTCAATTCGTCAGGTCATGAACTCTACAAGGTGTTTTTTAACCAGGCAAGTTAGTTAAGAACAAATTCTTATTTTCAATGACGGCCTAGGAACAGTGGGTTAACTGCCTGTTCAGGGGCAGAACGACAGATTTGTACCTTGTCAGCTCGGGGGTTTGAACTTGCAACCTTCCGGTTACTAGTCCAACGCTCTAACTACTAGGCTACCCTGCTGGTTACTAGTCCAACGCTCTAACTACTAGGCTACCTGCTGGTTACTAGTCCAACGCTCTAACCACTAGGCTACCTGCTGGTTACTAGTCCAACGCTCTAACCACTAGGCTACCTGCTGGTTACTAGTCCAACGCTCTAACCACTAGGCTACCTGCTGGTTACTAGTCCAACGCTCTAACCACTAGGCTACCTGCTGGTTACTAGTCCAACGCTCTAACCACTAGGCTACCTGCTGGTTACTAGTCCAACGCTCTAACCACTAGGCTACCTGCTGGTTACTAGTCCAACACTCTAACCACTAGTCTACCTGCTGGTTACTAGTCCAACGCTCTAACCACTAGGCTACCTGCTGGTTACTAGTCCAACGCTCTAACCACTAGGCTACCTGCTGGTTACTAGTCCAACGCTCTAACCACTAGGCTACCTGCTGGTTACTAGTCCAACGCTCTAACCACTAGGCTACCTGCTGGTTACTAGTCCAACGCTGGTTCTAACCACTAGGCTACCTGCTGGTTACTAGTCCAACGCTCTAACCACTAGGCTACCTGCTGGTTACTAGTCCAACGCTCTAACCACTAGGCTACCTGCTGGTTACTAGTCCAACGCTCTAACCACTAGGCTACCTGCTGGTTACTAGTCCAACGCTCTAACCACTAGGCTACCTGCTGGTTACTAGTCCAACGCTCTAACCACTAGGCTACCTGCTGGTTACTAGTCCAACGCTCTAACCACTAGGCTACCTGCTGGTTACTAGTCCAACGCTCTAACCACTAGGCTACCTGCTGGTTACTAGTCCAACGCTCTAACCACTAGGCTACCTGCTGGTTACTAGTCCAACGCTCTAACCACTAGTCTACCTGCTGGTTACTAGTCCAACGCTCTAACCACTAGGCTACCTGCTGGTTACTAGTCCAACGCTCTAACCACTAGGCTACCTGCTGGTTACTAGTCCAACGCTCTAACCACTAGGCTACCTGCTGGTTACTAGTCCAACGCTCTAACCACTAGGCTACCTGCTGGTTACTAGTCCAACGCTCTAACCACTAGGCTACCTGCTGGTTACTAGTCCAACGCTCTAACCACTAGGCTACCTGCTGGTTACTAGTCCAACGCTCTAACCACTAGGCTACCTGCTGGTTACTAGTCCAACGCTCTAACCACTAGGCTACCTGCTGGTTACTAGTCCAACGCTCTAACCACTAGGCTACCTGCTGGTTACTAGTCCAACGCTCTAACCACTAGGCTACCTGCTGGTTACTAGTCCAACGCTCTAACCACTAGGCTACCTGCTGGTTACTAGTCCAACGCTCTAACCACTAGGCTACCTGCTGGTTACTAGTCCAACGCTCTAACCACTAGGCTACCTGCTGGTTACTAGTCCAACGCTCTAACCACTAGGCTACCTGCTGGTTACTAGTCCAACGCTCTAACCACTAGGCTACCTGCTGGTTACTAGTCCAACGCTCTAACCACTAGGCTACCTGCTGGTTACTAGTCCAACGCTCTAACCACTAGGCTACCTGCTGGTTACTAGTCCAACGCTCTAACCACTAGGCTACCTGCTGGTTACTAGTCCAACGCTCTAACCACTAGGCTACCTGCTGGTTACTAGTCCAACGCTCTAACCACTAGGCTACCTGCTGGTTACTAGTCCAACGCTCTAACCACTAGGCTACCTGCTGGTTACTAGTCCAACGCTCTAACCACTAGGCTACCTGCTGGTTACTAGTCCAACGCTCTAACCACTAGGCTACCTGCTGGTTACTAGTCCAACGCTCTAACCACTAGGCTACCTGCTGGTTACTAGTCCAACGCTCTAACCACTAGGCTACCTGCTGGTTACTAGTCCAACGCTCTAACCACTAGGCTACCTGCTGGTTACTAGTCCAACGCTCTAACCACTAGGCTACCTGCTGGTTACTAGTCCAACGCTCTAACCACTAGGCTACCTGCTGGTTACTAGTCCAACGCTCTAACCACTAGGCTACCTGCTGGTTACTAGTCCAACGCTCTAACCACTAGGCTACACTGCCACCTGTTGAAAGTGTTCCCCAGGGATGCTGGCCCATGTTGACTTCAGTACCTCGTTCCACAGGGATACTGGCCCATGTTGACTTCAGTACCTCGTTCCCCAGGGATACTGGCCCATGTTGACTTCAGTACCTCGTTCCCCAGGGATACTGGCCCATGTTGACTTCAGTACCTCGTTCCCCAGGGATGCTGGCCCATGTTGACTCCGAAACCACGTTAAAAGGCACTTACGTTTTTCCCATTCACCATCTGAATGGCACACGTACACAATCCATGTCTCAGGGCTTAAAAATCCTTCTTTAACCACCTGTCTCCTCCCCTTCATCTGCACGGATTGAAGTGGGTTTAACAGGTGACATCAATAAAGGATCATAGCTTTCACCTGGATTCACCTGGTCAGTCTGTGTCATGGAAAGAGCAGGTGTTCCTAATGGTTTGTCCACTCACTGTAGATGACAGACTAAATCACTGAATCGTTCAGTTAATAAGAGAACTGCACGTGGAAGTGTCAACATATAAACTTGTTGTTGTTGTTGTAAATAGGTAATGGGAATGATTCTAATAAAAAATACATTATTCTGTCCGTTTAAATGTCTTCGTGAAATCTTTGAGATGCTTTTTGCTGCATATTTCACTTTCTTATTTTTAAATTAGGATATTATTTATAATGAAAAAAAGTCATTGTTACTATAATTGGGACAGAGGGCAGTTCATTAATTACATGAATTACATTTCTGACACCGGTATGTCACAGTTGAAGTTTTCACACGGTGGCAGCCATTGGGGAGAGAAAAATAAAAGAGCTCTGCACAGCTACACACCTGGGTTCAAACACTATTTGAAATCGTTTGACGTTTGCTCTAGCCTGGCCCGGGAGTGACAAATTGCAGATTCGAGACTATTTGTTTGGTCTCTTAAAACCTGTTGACGCGAGGTGTTCCCTAGGGGAACGTCACCTCCCCCGTTCAGCTGGAACGGTGGCGCATGGAATGCAAAAATATTCTTAGAAATATTTAACCTCCACACATTAACAAGTCCAATAGCTCAAATGAAAGATAAACACCTTGTTCATCTAGCCAGCAAGTCAGATTTCTAAAATGTTTTACGGCGAAAACATAGCACATATTTATGTCAAACCACCACCAAAGACACAGAAGAAACAAAGACACAGCTAATTTGAATAGCTGTGTTGAACAAAAGATGCAATCAACAAACGCAGGATTAAAAGAAAAATAATTCACTAACCTTTTGAAAATCTTCATCAGATGACAGTAATAGGACATGTTACACAGTACATATCAGATGACAGTAATAGGACATGTTACACAGTACATATCAGGTGACAGTAATAGGACATGTTACACAGGACATTTATGTTTTTTTCAATAATATGCCATTTATATCCATAAATCTCTGTTTACATTGACGCCATGTTAAAAAAATGCTACTCAAATGTCCGGAGAAATGATGATAGCTCCGCCAGATAACGTCAGATAACAAGCAATACACATCATAAACTTTGACTAAATATACATGTTCTACATATAGTTAGAAAGATACACTGCTTCTAAATGCAACCGCTGTGTTACATTTATTTTTAACGTTACAGAATTCGTTCACTAGGCAATAATATGAGACGGCGCTCAGACATTAGCATTATGTCTCCTCTATGTTGGAGTCCACAGAAACACAAAATTACCACATAAATATTCCCTTACCTTTGATGTTCTTCGATCGGAAGTCGTGGAAGGAGTCATACTTACCAAAAACTGCGTTTGGCTTTCAAGTCTGTGTCTTTGGGTTATCAAACGCAACAAATTCCGGCTGAAATGCGCGTCAAAACTTCACAATTACATATTATATGTCGACTAAACTGGTCAAACTAAGTGCAGAATCAAGCTTTAGGATGTTCTAAACGTGCAAAACAATTCTCAGCTCGAACAGACAAACCGACATCGTTTGGTGAAACCTGGAACAAAGAGAGCTCCAGATGCGACGCTCGCATGAGAGTACATGTATTTTCGCGTGACCCGAAGGTTTTAGCCCGCCAAAGGGTGAGGGAGCGCGCGATCTTCACAATGAAACGTCCCATTGAAAGGAGACATCGCGCTGAAGAGATAGAAACTGTTCCCAGATCCGTAGCTGGTTGGGAAGGGTGGGGGCGATGACGTCAAAGTTGGCCCAACTTTCCTGATGACAAGAGAGAGTTTGGGAGAATGGCTGCCCTGAGAGTTCTGCTTTACATACAGACATAATTTGAACGGTTTTAGAAGCTTTATAGTGTTTTCTATTCAATAATAATTATTATATGCATATATTAGCAATTTTGGACAGATTTTTTTTCTGTTTACTATGGGCACGCAATTCCTCCAAAGGGGGTCAGTATTCAGCCTAGCCCTAACAGGTTTTAAAGCCAGGAAAGGTCAATCGAGCACAGATAAAGTCATTGAAATGATTTCGAATAGTATTCTAGACCTGGGATTAAAATGGTTAAAATGGTCTTTTAATTTATGGATAAAAAAAATGGCCATGTTGATGTTTTAATGTGGGTGCCCTGGTTCACCTGGTGTGGATGTGGAGGTGGGGGGGCGCTGGAATCATCCCCGGAAATAGAGTGTTGTTAATTTATGGATCCATAAAAACGTTCCCATTTTAAACAAGATATTTTGTCACTGTCATCCCCGTAAATATACATAAAAGATGCTCGACTATGCATATAATTGACAGCTTTGGAAAGAAAACACTCTGACGTTTCCAAAACTGCAAAGATATTGTCTGTGAGTGCCACAGAACTAATGCTACAGGCGAAACCAAGATGAAACTCCAAACATGAAGTGAGCCAGATTTTTGAGGCGCTGTGTTCCAATGTCTCCTTATATGGCTGTGAATGCGCCAGGAACGAGCCTACACTTTCTGTCGTTTCCCCAAGGTGTCTGCAGCATTGTGACGTATTTGTGACGTATTTGTAGGCATATCATTGGAAGATTGACCATAAGAGACTACATTTACCAGGTGCCTGGTGTCCTCCGTCGAAATTGGTGCGTAAGCTCCAGCTGCATGTATTTTTCCATGTGATTCAGAGGAGAAACCAAACTGCCACGAATGACTTATCATCGAATAGATATGTGAAAAACACCTTGAGGGTTGATTCTAAACAACGTTTGCCATGTTTCTGTCGATATTATGGAGTTAATTTGGAAAAACGTTCGGCGTTTTGATGACTGAATTTTCGGTTTTTTTCTCAGCCAAACGTGATGAACAAAACGGAGCGATTTCTCCTACACAAGTAATCTTTTTGGAAAAACTGAACATTTGCTATCTAACTGAGAGTCTCCTCATTGAAAACATCCGAAGTTCTTCAAAGGTAAATGATTTTATTTGAATGCTTTTCTTGTTTTTGTGAAAATGTTGCCTGCTGAAAGCTAGGCTTAATGCTATGCTAGCTATCAATACTCTTACACAAATGCTTGTTTTTGCTATGGTTGAAAAGCATATTTTGAAAATCTGAGATGACAGTGTTGTTAACAAAAGGCTAAGCTTGAGAGCCAATATATTTATTTCATTTCATTTGCGATTTTCATGAATAGTTAACGTTACGTTATGCTAATGAGCTTGAGGCTATGATTACACTCCCGGATACAGGATTGCTCGTCGCAAGAAGTTAAGTAACCAAACAGTGTGCTTAAAGCATCAGACAAGCTCAGTGAATATAGTTGATTTGATTATATGGAAAAATTAGCATTTACATTTTTTTTATTAATTTTTTTTTTATTTTTTATATATATTATTTTTTATCGGCGTGGTAACAACAGACTTTCTGCCGTACATTCCTTCAAAAAAAAGATGTTGAATTGACTATGTTTTTTATTAAATGTATAATTTATCACTCGGTTGCTGGGCAACAGCAGCAGCTAGCTAGTAGCATGAGAGCAGCTGTAGCTAGCTTTTTATTGTTTTTTATTTATTTAACTAGGTAAGTCAGTTATGAACAAATTCTTATTTACAATGACGGCCTAGGGAACAGTGGGGTTAAATGCCTTGTTCAGGGGCAGAATGACACATTTTGTACCTTGTCAGCTCAGGGATTTGATCTTGCATCCTTACAGTTACTAGTCCAATACTCTAACCACTAGGCTACCTGTCTCTAACCACTAGGCTACCTGCTCTAACCACTAGGCTACCTGCTCTAACCACTAGGCTACCTGCTCTAACCACTAGGCTACCTGTCTCTAACCACTAGGCTACCTGCTCTAACCACTAGGCTACCTGGCTCTAACCACTAGGCTACCTGCTCTAACAACTAGGCTACATGCTCTAACCACTAGGCTACCTGCTCTAACCACTAGGCTACCTGCTCTAACCACTAGGCTACCTGCTCTAACAACTAGGCTACATGCTCTAACCACTAGGCTACCTGCTCTAACCACTAGGCTACCGATTTTGATTATTCGAATGTTGTGTTTTTAATTATCGGTTCTTGTTCGACCCGTGGTAAGTGTCACGTCTGCTCCCGATCCCCCTCTGTGGCGCTCAAGGTCGCCAGGCTGCTCATCATCGCCAGGCTGCTCATCATCACCAGGCTGCTCATCATCGCCAGGCTGCTCATCATTATGCACACCTGTCACCATCACTATGCGGACTTCATCGCTTCATTGGACTCACCTGGACTCCATCAAGTCATTGATTATCTGTCAGTTCCTCAGTTTCATCCCCGTGTCTGCATTGATTATCTGTCAGTTCCTCAATTTCATCCCTGTGTCTGCATTGATTATCTGTCAGTTCCTCAGTTTCATCCCCGTGTCTGCATTGATTATCTGTCAGTTCCTCAGTTTCATTCCCGTGTCTGCATTGATGTTGTTTTGTTTCTCTTGTCCAGATGCTGTTCTTTGTTTAGTTCCATGTCTATTTATTATTAAATAATAATGTACTTGCTTGTTACGGAACCGTTACAGCACGTTGTGGCTTCCTGACAACAAAGACAATGATAAATTGGTTGTTCTTCAGGTTTTTGATCTTACGTATTATGTAATCGAATAAACAGGTAAATGTTATTTATAGATTTTTTTTCCAAGGATTTGATGATTGACAATCACTGTAGTGGGTCATGTGACCAGTCCTGTGTACAAATTAGCCAGTGAGAAGGTCACTTCCACAACTTGAATGACTAACCTGTAGCCTACCTACAGTGAATTAGGTAAGTATTCAGACCTCTTAACCTTTTCCACATTTTGTTACATTACAGCCTTATTCTAGCATGTATTAAATAAATAATCATCAGCAAGCTACACACAATACCCCATAATACAGGATTAGACATTGTTGCACATTTATTAAAAATAAAAAACTGAAATACCTTATTTAGATAAGTATTCAGACCATTTTCTATGAGACAAGAAATTGAGCTCAGGTGTATCCTGTTTCCATTGATCATCCTTGAGATGTTTCTACAACTTGATTGGAGTCCACCAAACAGGCCTTTATGGTAGAGTGATTGAGAATCATACTTAGGTAGCCTGTTTTCCCCGTTTTGGTTGTGGGGGAGTGTTTTCTGTTTCTGCACCAGACAGAACTGTTTCGGTTTCATTTCGTTCTCTTGTTGTTTTTTGTCATTCAGTGTTCTGTTGTATTAAATAAACACTTTTACCACGCTGCGCCCTCAGCTTCTTCCACCAACAGCCGTTACACTGTGTTTCATAACTGATCAGGTAGAACAGAACATGCAGTCCTCTGGACCTCGTAAGATTTAGGATTAGAATGACTGACATTTGACATGATAAAATGAAGAAACTTCCTAAAAATATTTGGATTTCAAAACATCATCAAATTGTCTTAATTCCTCAACAATTCTTTTTTTTACATAAAGGTATGTTGGTATATTGACATAAAGTCGATATTTTGGGGAAGGTAGCCTAGTGGTTAGAGCAGGTAGCCTAGTGGTTAGAGCAGGTAGCCTAGTGGTTAGAGCAGGTAGCCTAGTTGTTAGAGACAGGTAGCCTAGTGGTTAGAGACAGGTAGCCTAGTGGTTAGAGGAAGGTAGCCTAGTGGTTAGAGGAAGGTAGCCTAGTGGTTAGAGACAGGTAGCCTAGTGGTTAGAGGAAGGTAGCCTAGTGGTTAGAGACAGGTAGCCTAGTGGTTAGAGCAGGTAGCCTAGTGGTTAGAGGAAGGTAGCCTAGTGGTTAGAGACAGGTAGCCTAGTGGTTAGAGCGTTGGGCCAGTAACCAAAAGGTTGCTAGATCGCATTCCTGAGCTGACGAGGTAAAAATCTGTCGTTCTGCCCCTGAACAAGGCAGTTAACCTGCTGTTCCTAGTCATTGTAAATAATAAGTTGTTCTTAAACTGACTTGCCTAGTTAAATAAAGATTAAATAATAAAAATACATACAGTACATAACACACCTCCAGGCTGCGGGACTATCATTTGTTTTTCAACAGGACAATGACCCAACACACCTCCAGGCTGTGTAAGGGCTATTTGATCAAGAAGGAGAGTGATGGAGTGCATCAGATGACCTGGCCTCCACAATCACCCGACCTCAATCCGACCTCAATACAATTGATGGTTTGGGATGAGTTGGACCGCAGAGAGAAGGAAAAGCAGCCAACACGTTCCCTGCATATGTAACCCGATTCAGGAAACTAGGCGTATGTCGCAATTCACGACTTCACAGAAGAGCCATTTGAATGTACTTAAAAAAATGTTTTCTTTTTTTATCAAAGTGCGTTTTTTGGAAGAAATGTCTTCTTGATTACTTTCATGTGTCTTAATATCAAACTTATATGTCATCTGTAAATACGAAATAAAGTTGTTAAATTAAGAGCAACGTTAGATTAGCCATGGAAAAAGTCAGGAACCTTCCCGCTAGCTATGATTGGCTGAGATAATCAGTGGGCTGGACATGCCGAGAGATGAGTTTGTATTGGTCTGCGGTGTTGTATGTTGTGTCTACAAAATGAGCTGTTCGTTATGCCTGGCTAGTCCTTTCAAAATATGTAACGTTAGCCATGGAGAACTGCAAATATGTTGCTACTGGTCTCAATAACATTGCTGCCCTGAATTTATCAGGCGCTATCGACAAAAAGTCTGTGGATTATAAAAGAAGGCTGCAGTCTGTGACTCTCTGTCACGGCCGTTTGTAGAATTAACGGACCAAGGCGCAGCGAATGTAGAGTTCCACATAATTTATTATAAAGTGAAACTTAGCGAAACAAACAAAAAACAAACCACAAACCGTGACAACAGAGGTGCTACATGAACTAACTCAAAGCAATATCCCATAATGCTACGATTACCAGCTGCCTCTAATTGGGAATCATACCAAAACACCAACATAGAAAAAACTAAATAGAACCTCACATAGAAAATATAAACTAGACTAAACCCCTAGTCACACCCTGACCTACTCTACCATAGAAAATATAAACTAGACTAACCCCCTAGTCACGTCCTGACCTACTCTACCATAGAAAATATAAACTAGACCAACCCCCTAGTCACGCCCTGACCTACTCTACCATAGAAAATATAAACTAGACTAACCCCCTAGTCACGCCCTGACCTACTCTACCATAGAAAATATAAACTAGACTAACCCCCTAGTCACGCCCTGACCTACTCTACCATAGAAAATATAAACTAGACTAACCCCCTAGTCACGCCCTGACCTACTCTACCATAGAAAATATAAACTAGACTAACCCCCTAGTCACGCCCTGACCTACTCTACCATAGAAAATATAAACTAGACTAACCCCCTAGTCAAGCCCTGACCTACTCTACCATAGAAAATATAAACTAGACTAACCCCCTAGTCACGTCCTGACCTACTCTACCATAGAAAATATAAACTAGACTAACCCCCTAGTCACGCCCTGACCTACTCTACCATAGAAAATATAAACTAGACTCTACCATAGAAAATATAAACTAGACTAACCCCCTAGTCACGCCCTGACCTACTCTACCATAGAAAATATAAACTAGACTAACCCCCTAGTCACGCCCTGACCTACTCTACCATAGAAAATATAAACTAGACTAACCCCCTAGTCACGCCCTGACCTACTCTACCATAGAAAATATAAACTAGACTAACCCTAGTCACGCCCTGACCTATTCTACCATAGAAAATATAAACTAGACTAACCCCTAGTCACCCCTGACCTACTCTACCATAGAAAATATAAACTAGACTAACCCCCTAGTCACGCCCTGACCTACTCTACCATAGAAAATATAAACTAGACTAACCCCCTAGTCACGTCCTGACCATAGAAAATATAAACTAGACTAACCCCCTAGTCACGCCTGACCATAGAAAAGCCTTTATCTTCTATGGTAGATAAAGGCTTTTCTATGGTCAGGACGTGACTAGGGGGTTAGTCTAGTTTATATTTTCTATGGTCAGGACGTGACTAGGGGGTTAGTCTAGTTTATATTTTCTATGGTAGAGTAGGTCAGGGCGTGACTAGGGGGTTAGTCTAGTTTATATTTTCTATGGTCAGGACGTGACTAGGGGGTTAGTCTAGTTTATATTTTCTATGGTCAGGACGTGACTAGGGGGTTAGTCTAGTTTATATTTTCTATGGTAGAGTAGGTCAGGACGTGACACTCTCTCTCACTCTGAAAATAACACGTTTAGAAATCAGTGGAAAACAAATGGGCCAAACAAGCAAACTAAACAGGATGTGTTGTTACAGAGGCTGCAGTCTGCCAGGAAGCTTTCATCTATACAGGTACAGAGACTGCAGTCTGCCAGGAAGCTCTCATCTATACAGGTACAGAGACTGCAGTCTGCCAGGAAGCTTTCATCTGTACAGGTACAGAGACTGCAGTCTACCAGGAAGCGTTCATCTGTACAGGTACAGAGGCTGCAGTCTGCCAGGAAGCTTTCATCTGTACAGGTACAGAGGCTGCAGTCTGCCAGGAAGCTTTCATCTGTACAGGTACAGAGGCTGCAGTCTGCCAGGAAGCGTTCATCTATACAGGTACAGAGGCTGCAGTCTGCCAGGAAGCTTTCATCTGTACAGGTACAGAGGCTGCAGTCTGCCAGGAAGCTTTCATCTGTACAGGTACAGAGGCTGCAGTCTGCCAGGAAGCGTTCATCTATACAGGTACAGAGACTGCAGTCTGCCAGGAAGCTTTCATCTGTACAGGTACAGAGGCTGCAGTCTGCCAGGAAGCGTTCATCTATACAGGTACAGAGGCTGCAGTCTGCCAGGAAGCGTTCATCTGTACAGGTACAGAGGCTGCAGTCTGCCAGGAAGCTCTCATCTATACAGGTAAGAATCTAGCTACAGATTCAGATTATTATACGTTTCTACTGTTGTCAGAACGTTGTTTTCATTGCTAAAACTAAAATGTTATTTGTGTCCAAACCTTTGACTGGTACTGTACATTATTAATCAATCTGTTCAGTCCTTGTCATGCCGCACCTATATAATCCTATAATCCCCTCGTGTTTGTTGGGGAAGATGCACAACACACTTTGAATACCTGGGAAAAAAAGGATCAAGTGACATGGACTGTTAAGGCAGGGTACATGGACTGTTAGGTCAGGGTACATGGACTGTTAAGGCAGGGTACATGGACTGTTAGGTCAGGGTACATGGACTGTTAGGTCAGGGTACATGGACTGTTAGGTCAGGGTACATGGACTGTTAAGGCAGGGTACATGGACTGTTAAGGCAGGGTACATGGACTGTTAGGTCAGGGTACATGGACTGTTAAGGCAGGGTACATGGACTGTTAGGTCAGGGTACATGGACTGTTAAGGCAGGGTACATGGACTGTTAAGGCAGGGTACATGGACTGTTAAGGCAGGGTACATGGACTGTTAGGTCAGGGTACATGGACTGTTAGGTCAGGGTACATGGACTGTTAAGGCAGGGTACATGGACTGTTAGGTCAGGGTACATGGACTGTTAAGGCAGGGTACATGGACTGTTAAGGCAGGGTACATGGACTGTTAAGGCAGGGTACATGGACTGTTAAGGCAGGGTACATGGACTGTTAAGGCAGGGTACATGGACTGTTAAGGCAGGGTACATGGACTGTTAGGTCAGGGTACATGGACTGTTAAGGCAGGGTACATGGACTGTTAGGTCAGGGTACATGGACTGTTAAGGCAGGGTACATGGACTGTTAAGGCAGGGTACATGGACTGTTAGGTCAGGGTACATGGACTGTTAAGGCAGGGTACATGGACTGTTAGGTCAGGGTACATGGACTGTTAGGTCAGGGTACATGGACTGTTAAGGCAGGGTACATGGACTGTTAAGGCATGGACTGTTAGGTCAGGGTACATGGACTGTTAAGGCTGTTAAGGCAGGGTACATGGACTGTTAAGGCAGGGTACATGGACTGTTAAGGCAGGGTACATGGACTGTTAAGGCAGGGTACATGGACTGTTATGGGTCAGGGTACATGGACTGTTAAGGCAGGGTACATGGACTGTTAAGGCAGGGTACATGGACTGTTAGGTCAGGGTACATGGACTGTTAGGTCAGGGTACATGGACTGTTAAGGCAGGGTACATGGACTGTTAAGGCAGGGTACATGGACTGTTAGGTCAGGGTACATGGACTGTTAGGTCAGGGTACATGGACTGTTAAGGCAGGGTACATGGACTGTTAGGTCAGGGTACATGGACTGTTAAGGCAGGGTACATGGACTGTTAAGGCAGGGTACATGAACTGTTAAGGCAGGGTACATGGACTGTTAAGGCAGGGTACATGGACTGTTAGGTCAGGGTACATGGACTGTTAGGTCAGGGTACATGGACTGTTAAGGCAGGGTACATGGACTGTTAGGTCAGGGTACATGGACTGTTAAGGCAGGGTACATGGACTGTTAAGGCAGGGTACATGGACTGTTAAGGCAGGGTACATGGACTGTTAGGTCAGGGTACATGGACTGTTAGGTCAGGGTACATGGACTGTTAGGTCAGGGTACATGGACTGTTAGGTCAGGGTACATGGACTGTTAGGTCAGGGTACATGGACTGTTAAGGCAGGGTACATGGACTGTTAGGTCAGGGTACATGGACTGTTAGGTCAGGGTACATGGACTGTTAAGGCAGGGTACATGGACTGTTAAGGCAGGGTACATGGACTGTTAAGGCAGGGTACATGGACTGTTAGGTCAGGGTACATGGACTGTTAAGGCAGGGTACATGGACTGTTAAGGCAGGGTACATGGACTGTTAGGTCAGGGTACATTAACTGTTAGGTCAGGGTACATGGACTGTTAAGGCAGGGTACATGGACTGTTAGGTCAGGGTACATTAACTGTTAGGTCAGGGTACATGGACTGTTAAGGCAGGGTACATGGACTGTTAAGGCAGGGTACATGAACTGTTAAGGGAGGGTACATGGACTGTTAAGGCAGGGTACATGAATTGTTAAGGGAGGGTACATGGATTGTTAAGGCAGGGTACATGGGCTGTTAGGTCAGGGTACATGGACTGTTAGGTCAGGGTACATGGACTGTTAAGACAGGGTACATGAACTGTTAAGGGAGGGTACATGGACTGTTAAGGGAGGGTACATGAACTGTCAAGGGAGGGTACATGGACTGTTAAGGCAGGGTACATGGACTGTTAAGGCAGGGTACATGGACTGTTAAGGCAGGGTACATGGACTGTTAGGTCAGGGTACATGGACTGTTAAGGCAGGGTACATGGACTGTTAAGGCAGGGTACATGGACTGTTAAGGCAGGGTACATGGACTGTTAAGGCAGGGTACATGGACTGTTAAGGCAGGGTACATGGACTGTTAGGTCAGGGTACATGGACTGTTAAGGCAGGGTACATGGACTGTTAAGGGAGGGTACATGGACTGTTAAGGCAGGGTACATGCACTGTTAAGGCAGGGTACATGCACTTAACGCAGGTTGCCTAATCAAATCAAATGTTATTGGTCACATACACATGGTTTAGCAGATGTTAATGCGAGTATAGTGAAATGCTTGTGCTTCTAGTTCTGACAGTGCAGTAATAACCAACAAGTAATCTAACCTAACAATTACACAACAACTACCTAATACACACAAGTGTAAAGGGATGGAATATATACACATATAAATATATATGGATGAGCAATCACAGATTCGGCAAGATGCAATAGATGGCCTTTAATACAGTATATACACATGACATGAGGAATGCAAGATGCAATAGATGGCCTATAATACAGTATATACACATGACATGAGGAATGCAAGAGGTGTAAACACTATTACAGTGACTGGTGTTCCATTTATTAAAAAGTGGCCAATGATCTCAAGTCTGTATGTAGGCAGCCACCTCTGTGTGCTAGTGATGGCTGTTTAACAATCTGATGGCCATGAGATAGAAGCTATTTTTCAGTCTCTCGGTCCCAGCTTTGATGCACCTGTGCTGACTTCGCCTTCTGGATGATAGCGGGAAGAGGTCCAAAAATACCTAATTTGCCAATTGGCCTGGACCCTCTACTGCCGACACGGAGCCCCGCCGATCCATCACGACTGGTCCGCCGACATAATCGTCCGAGGGGGTTTCAACAGGCTTTTCCGCTGCGACATCGCCAAAGATCCATCTGCTGGCCAAGGCTCGCGAGCTTTCTGAATCGCTGTATCTCCAGCTCACCGCATGAAGAGGAATAAACAGACTCACCCCATCGCGACGTCCCCCAAAGGTTAACTCTCTAGCCCTCGCTATCTCCCTGCTTGCTAATTCGGCCTGCTAACGGCTAGCTTGTCAAGCTCCGGTCCGCTAACTGCTACCTTGTCTAGCTCGGGCCTACGAACTGTTAGCTTGTTAGCACAGGCCTGCTAACCGTCTGAACCACCGCCTCCCAATCACTCTCTGACCCCATTTACTTTCTATCTCTTTTTGATTTTTAATTTGTTTATACCTTCCGGAAACCTGCCTCACCCAATGTGATACGGAATCGCTATTACTTTTACTCTTATTTTTATTTTTATGACACACTCAAGAACCTCCAGACGCTAACCAGCTAACTAGCTACAAGCTAGTTAGTCATTGTTAGTTTTTTTAAAACCTGGATAACACTCGCCAGCCCAGCCCCCCTGCCCATCCACCGCTGCCCCTGGACACTGATCTCTTGGCTACATAGCTGACGCACGCTGGACTGTCCATTAATCACGGTACCCCTTTCTGCTTGTTTGTCTTACCTGTCGGCCCCGTTGCCTAGTCAACGCCATTTTACCTGCTGTTTGTTGTGCTAGCGGATTAGCCTCGCCTACTGTTTTTAGCTAGCTTTCCAAATTCAACACCTGTGATTACTGTATGCCTCGCTGTATGTCTCTCTCAGATGTCAATATGCCTTGTATACTGTTGTTCAGGTTAGTTATCATTGTTTTAGTTCACAATGGAGCCCCTAGACCCACTCTGCATACCCCTGTTACCTCCTTTGTCCCACCTCCCACACATGCGGTGACCTCACCCATTACAACCAGCATGTCCAGAGATACAACCTCTCTCATCATCACCCAGTGCCTGGGCCTACCTCCGCTGTACCCGCACCCCACCATACCCCTGTCTGCGCATTATGCCCTGAATATATTCTACCATGCCCAGAAACCTGCTCCTCTTATCCTCTGCCCCCAACGCTCTAGGCGACCAGTTTTGATAGCCTTTAGCCGCACCCTCATACTACTCCTTCTCTGTTCCGCGGGTGATGTGGAGGTAAACCCAGGCCCTGCATGTTCCCAGGTACCCTCATTTGTTGACTTCTGTGATCGAAAAGCCTTGGTTTTATGCATGTCAACATCAGAAGCCTCCTCCTAAGTTTGTTTTACTCACTGCTTTAGCACACTCTGCTAACCCTGATGTCCTTGCCGTGTCTGAATCCTGGCTCAGGAAGGCCACCAAAAATTCAGAGATTTCCATACCCAACTATAACATCTTCCGTCAAGATAGAACTACCAAAGGGGGCGGAGTTGCAGTCTACTGCAGAGATAGCCTGCAAAGTAATGTCATACTTTCCAGGTCCATACCCAAACAGTTCGAACTACTAATTTTGAAAATTACCCTCTCCAGAAATAAGTCTCTCACTGTTGCCGCCTGCTACCGACCACCCTCAGCTCCCAGCTGTGCCCTGGACACCATTTGTGAATTGATCGCCCCCCATCTAGCTTCAGAGTTTGTTCTGTTAGGTGACCTAAACTGGGATATGCTTAACACACCGGCAGTCCTACAATGTAAGCTAGATGCCCTCAATCTCACTCAAATCATCAAGGAACCCACCAGGTACAACCCTAACTCTGGGCACCCTCATAGACGTCATCCTGACCAACTGGCCCTCCAAATACACCTCCGCTGTCTTCAACCAGGATCTCAGCGATCACTGCCTCATTGCCTGTATCCGCCACGGAGCCGCAGTCAAACGACCACCCCTCATCACTGTCAAACGCTCCCTAAAACACTTCTGTGAGCAGGCCTTTCTAATCGACCTGGCCCGGGTATCCTGGAAGGACATTGACCTCATCCCGTCAGTTGAGGATGCCTGGTCATTCTTTAAAAGTAACTTCCTCACCATTTTAGATAAGCATGCTCCGTTCAAAAAATGCAGAACCAAGAACAGATACAGCCCTTGGTTCACTCCAGACCTGACTGCCCTCGACCAGCACAAAACCATCCTGTGGCGGACTGCAATAGCATCGAATAGCCCCCGTGATATGCAACTGTTCAGGGAAGTCAGGAACCAATACACGCAGTCAGTCAGGAAAGCTAAGGCCAGCTTCTTCAGGTAGAAGTTTGCATCCTGTAGCTCCAACTCCAAAAAGTTCTGGGACACTGTGAAGTCCATGGAGAACAAGAGCACCTCCTCCCAGCTGCCCACTGCACTGAGGCTAGGTAACACGGTCTCCACCGATAAATCCACGATTATCGAAAGCTTCAATAAGCACTTCTCAACGGCTGGCCATGCCTTCCGCCTGGCTACTCCAACCTCGGCCAACAGCTCCGCCCCCCCGCAGCTCCTCGCCCAAGCCTCTCCAGGTTCTCCTTTACCCAAATCCAGATAGCAGATGTTCTGAAAGAGCTGCAAAACCTAGACCCGTACAAATCAGCTGGGCTTGACAATCTGGACCCTCTATTTCTGAAACTATCTGCCGCCATTGTCGCAACCCCTATTACCAGCCTGTTCAACCTCTCTTTCATATCGTCTGAGATCCCCAAGGATTGGAAAGCTGCCGCAGTCATCCCCCTCTTCAAAGGGGGAGACACCCTGGACCCAATCTGCTATAGACCTATATCCATCCTGCCCTGCCTATCTAAGGTCTTCGAAAGCCAAGTCAACAAACAGGTCACTGACCATCTCGAATCCCACCGTACCTTCTCCGCTGTGCAATCTGGTTTCCGAGCCGGTCACGGGTGCACCTCAGCCACGCTCAAGGTACTAAATGATATCATAACCGCCATCGATAAAAGACAGTACTGTGCAGCCGTCTTCATCGACCTCGCAAAAGCTTTCGACTCTGTCAATCACCATATTCTTATCGGCAGACTCAATAGCCTCGGTTTCTCGGATGACTGCCTTGCCTGGTTCACCAATTACTTTGCAGACAGAGTTCAGTGTGTCAAATCGGAGGGCATGCTGTCCGGTCCTCTGGCAGTCTCTATGGGGGTGCCACAGGGTTCAATTCTCGGGCCGACTATTTTCTCTGTATATATCAATGATGTTGCTCTTGCTGCGGGCGATTCCCTGATCCACCTCTACGCAGACGACACCATTCTATATACTTTCGGCCCGTCATTGGACACTGTGCTATCTAACCTCCAAACGATCTTCAATGCCATACAGCACTCCTTCCGTGGCCTCCAACTGCTCTTAAACGCGAGTAAAACCAAATGCATGCTTTTCAACCGATCGCTGCCTGCACCCGCATGCCCGACTAGCATCACCACCCTGGATGGTTCCGACCTTGAATATGTGGACATCTATAAGTACCTAGGTGTCTGGCTAGACTGCAAACTCTCCTTCCAGACTCACATCAAACATCTCCAATCGAAAATCAAATCAAGAGTCGGCTTTCGCAACAAAGCCTCCTTCACTCATGCCGCCAAGCTTACCCTAGTAAAACTGACTATCCTACCAATCCTCGATTTCGGCGATGTCATCTACAAAATGGCTTCCAACACTCTACTCAGCAAACTGGATTCAGTCTATCACAGTGCCATCCGTTTTGTCACCAAAGCACCTTATACCACCCACCACTGCGACTTGTATGCTCTAGTCGGCTGGCCCTCGCTACATATTCGTCGCCAGACCCACTGGCTCCAGGTCATCTACAAGTCCATGCTAGGTAAAGCTCCGCCTTATCTCAGTTCACTGGTCACGATGGCAACACCCATCCGTAGCACACGCTCCAGCAGGTGTATCTCACTGATCATCCCTAAAGCCAACACCTCATTTGGCCGCCTTTCGTTCCAGTACTCTGCTGCCTGTGACTGGAACGAACTGCAAAAATCGCTGAAGTTGGAGACTCTTATCTCCCTCACCAACTTCAAACATCAGCTATCCGAGCAGCTAACCGATCGCTGCAGCTGTACATAGTCTATTGGTAAATAGCCCACCCATTTTCACCTACCTCATTCCCATACTGTTTTTATACTGTTTTTTTATTTATTTATTTACTTTTCTGCTCTTTTGCACACCAATATCTCTACCTGTACATGACCATCTGATCATTTATCACCCCAGTGTTAATCTGCAAAATTGTATTATTCGCCTACCTCCTCATGCCTTTTGCACACATTGTATATAGACTGCCCATTTTTTTTCTACTGTGTTATTGACTTGTTAATTGTTTACTCCATGTGTAACTCTGTGTTGTCTGTTCACACTGCTATGCTTTATCTTGGCCAGGTCGCAGTTGCAAATGAGAACTTGTTCTCAACTAGCCTACCTGGTTAAATAAAGGTGAAATAAATACCAGGCGGTGATACAGCCCGACAGGATGCTCTCGATTGTGCATCTGTAAAATTTCGTGAGGGTTTTAGGTGACAAGTAAAATTTCTTCAGCCTCCTGAGTTTGAAGAGGTGCTGTTGCGCCTTCACCACATTTCAGATCGTCAGTGATGTGTACGCCGAGGAACGTGAAACTTTCCACCTGCTTCACTGCTGTTTCGACAACGTGGATAGGAACGTGCTCCCTCTGCTGTTTTACATTATACATTTACATTTACATTTAAGTCATTTAGCAGACGCTCTTATCCAGAGCGACTTACAAATTGGGGCGTTCACCTTAAGACATCCAGTGGAACAGCCACTTTACAATAGTGCATCTAAATCTTTTAAGGGGGGGGGGGGTGAGAAGGATTACTTTATCCTATCCTAGGTATTCCTGAAAGAGGTGGGGTTTCAGGTGTCTCCGGAAAGTGGTGATTGACTCCGCTGTCCTGGCGTCGTGAGGGAGTTTGTTCCACCATTGGGGGGCCAGAGCAGCGAACAGTTTTGACTGGGCTGCGCGGGAACTGTACTTCCTCAGTGGTAGGGAGGCGAGCAGGCCAGAGGTGGATGAACGCAGTGCCCTTGTTTGGGTGTAGGGCCTGATCAGAGCCTGGAGGTACTGAGGTGCCGTTCCCCTCACAGCTCCGTAGGCAAGCACCATGGTCTTGTAGCGGATGCGAGCTTCAACTGGAAGCCTTGCTGTGAGAGGGCATTGTTAAACATGCAAATCCATGCGTGTTTTCACTAGTGAATACATCACAAACGTAGCAAAAGCAAAGGAAAACATTTAGCTAAAAAAAAAACGTCTATTGGAAAAATTCAGTTAGGAATTTGTTTAGTTTCCTAGAGAATAAAACCCTAGGCAGAGTTTCTACAGATGACAAAAACGGAATTCATGTTCCTTTTTAGACTTTGAACACCTGTCCTCCTTAATGTGTCTCCTCAACACCTGTCCTCCTTAATGTGTCTCCTCAACACCTGTCCTCCTTAATGTGTCTCCTCCTCAATGTGTCTCCTCAACACCTGTCCTCCTCAATGTGTCTCCTCAACACCTGTCCTCCTTCATGTGTCTCCTCAACACCTGTCCTCCTTAATGTGTCTCCTCAACACCTGTCCTCCTCAATGTGTCTCCTCCTTAATGTGTCTCCTCAACACCTGTCCTCCTTAATGTGTCTCCTCAACACCTGTCCTCCTTAATGTGTCTCCTCAACACCTGTCCTCCTTAATGTGTCTCCTCCTCAATGTGTCTCCTCCTCAATGTGTCTCCTCAACACCTGTCCTCCTCAATGTGTCTCCTCAACACCTGTCCTCCTTAATGTGTCTCCTCAACACCTGTCCTCCTCAATGTGTCTCCTCCTTAATGTGTCTCCTCAACACCTGTCCTCCTTAATGTGTCTCCTCAACACCTGTCCTCCTTAATGTGTCTCCTCAACACCTGTCCTCCTCAATGTGTCTCCTCAACACCTGTCCTCCTTAATGTGTCTCCTCCTCAATGTGTCTCCTCAACACCTGTCCTCCTTAATGTGTCTCCTCCTTAATGTGTCTCCTCAACACCTGTCCTCCTTAATGTGTCTCCTCAACACCTGTCCTCCTCAATGTGTCTCCTCAACACCTGTCCTCCTTAATGTGTCTCCTCAACACCTGTCCTCCTCAATGTGTCACCTCCTTAATGTGTCTCCTCCTCAATGTGTCTCCTCAACACCTGTCCTCCTCAATGTGTCTCCTCCTCAATGTGTCTCCTCCTCAATGTGTCTCCTCAACACCTGTCCTCCTCAATGTGTCTCCTCAACACCTGTCCTCCTCAATGTGTCTCCTCAACACCTGTCCTCCTTAATGTGTCTCCTCCTTAATGTGTCTCCTCAACACCTGTCCTCCTTAATGTGTCTCCTCAACACCTGTCCTCCTTAATGTGTCTCCTCAACACCTGTCCTCCTCAATGTGTCTCCTCAACACCTGTCCTCCTCAATGTGTCTCCTCAACACCTGTCCTCCTTAATGTGTCTCCTCCTTAATGTGTCTCCTCAACACCTGTCCTCCTTAATGTGTCTCCTCCTTAATGTGTCTCCTCAACACCTGTCCTCCTTAATGTGTCTCCTCAACACCTGTCCTCCTCAACACCTGTCCTCCTCAACACCTGTCCTCCTTAATGTGTCTCCTCAACACCTGTCCTCCTTAATGTGTCTCCTCCTCAATGTGTCTCCTCAACACCTGTCCTCCTTAATGTGTCTCCTCCTCAATGTGTCTCCTCAACACCTGTCCTCCTCAATGTGTCTCCTCAACACCTGTCCTCCTCAATGTGTCTCCTCCTCAATGTGTCTCCTCAACACCTGTCCTCCTCAACACCTGTCCTCCTTAATGTGGCTCCTCCTCAATGTGTCTCCTCAACACCTGTCCTCCTTAATGTGTCTCCTCAACACCTGTCCTCCTCAACACCTGTCCTCCTTAATGTGTCTCCTCAACACCTGTCCTCCTCAATGTGTCTCCTCAACACCTGTCCTCCTTAATGTGTCTCCTCCTCAATGTGTCTCCTCAACACCTGTCCTCCTTAATGTGTCTCCTCCTCAATGTGTCTCCTCAACACCTGTCCTCCTTAATGTGTCTCCTCAACACCTGTCCTCCTCAATGTGTCTCCTCAACACCTGTCCTCCTTAATGTGTCACCTCAACACCTGTCCTCCTCAATGTGTCTCCTCCTTAATGTGTCTCCTCAACACCTGTCCTCCTCAATGTGTCTCCTCCTCAATGTGTCTCCTCCTCAATGTGTCTCCTCAACACCTGTCCTCCTTAATGTGTCTCCTCAACACCTGTCCTCCTTAATGTGTCTCCTCCTCAATGTGTCTCCTCAACACCTGTCCTTCTTAATGTGTCTCCTCAACACCTGTCCTCCTTAATGCGTCTCCTCCTTAATGTGTCTCCTCAACACCTGTCCTCCTTAATGTGTCTCCTCAACACCTGTCCTCCTCAACACCTGTCCTCCTTAATGTGTCTCCTCAACACCTGTCCTCCTTAATGTGTCTCCTCAACACCTGTCCTCCTCAACACCTGTCCTCCTTAATGTGTCTCCTCAACACCTGTCCTCCTCAATGTGTCTCCTCAACACCTGTCCTCCTCAATGTGTCTCCTCCTCAATGTGTCTCCTCAACACCTGTCCTCCTCAATGTGTCTCCTCAACACCTGTCCTCCTTAATGTGTCTCCTCAACACCTGTCCTCCTCAATGTAACTCCTCCTTAATGTGTCTCCTCAACACCTGTCCTCCTTAATGTGTCTCCTCAACACCTGTCCTCCTCAATGTGTCTCCTCAACACCTGTCCTCCTCAATGTGTCTCCTCCTCAATGTGTCTCCTCCTCAATGTGTCTCCTCAACACCTGTCCTCCTTAATGTGTCTCCTCAACACCTGTCCTCCTCAATGTGTCTCCTCCTTAATGTGTCTCCTCAACACCTGTCCTCCTCAATGTGTCTCCTCCTTAATGTGTCTCCTCAACACCTGTCCTCCTCAATGTGTCTCCTCCTTAATGTGTCTCCTCCTTAATGTGTCTCCTCAACACCTGTCCTCCTTAATGTGTCTCCTCCTCAATGTGTCTCCTCAACACCTGTCCTCCTCAATGTGTCTCCTCCTTAATGTGTCTCCTCAACACCTGTCCTCCTTAATGTGTCTCCTCAACACCTGTCCTCCTTAATGTGTCTCCTCCTTAATGTGTCTCCTCAACACCTGTCCTCCTTAATGTGTCTCCTCCTCAATGTGTCTCCTCCTCAATGTGTCTCCTCAACACCTGTCCTCCTTAATGTGTCTCCTCCTTAATGTGTCTCCTCAACACCTGTCCTCCTTAATGTGTCTCCTCAACACCTGTCCTCCTCAACACCTGTCCTCCTCAATGTGTCTCCTCAACACCTGTCCTCCTCAATGTGTCTCCTCCTTAATGTGTCTCTTCAACACCTGTCCTCCTTAATGTGTCTCCTCAACACCTGTCCTCCTCAATGTGTCTCCTCAACACCTGTCCTCCTTAATGTGTCTCCTCAACACCTGTCCTCCTTAATGTGTCTCCTCCTCAATGTGTCTCCTCAACACCTGCCCTCCTTAATGTGTCTCCTCAACACCTGCCCTCCTTAATGTGTCTCCTCAACACCTGTCCTCCTTAATGTGTCTCCTCAACACCTGTCCTCCTCAATGTGTCTCCTCAACACCTGTCCTCCTCAATGTGTCTCCTCCTTAATGTGTCTCCTCCTTAATGTGTCTCCTCCTCAATGTGTCTCCTCAACACCTGTCCTCCTTAATGTGTCTCCTCCTCAATGTGTCTCCTCCTCAATGTGTCTCCTCAACACCTGTCCTCCTCAATGTGTCTCCTCAACACCTGTCCTCCTCAATGTGTCTCCTCCTCAATGTGTCTCCTCAACACCTGTCCTCCTCAATGTGTCTCCTCCTTAATGTGTCTCCTCAACACCTGTCCTCCTCAATGTGTCTCCTCAACACCTGTCCTCCTCAATGTGTCTCCTCCTCAATGTGTCTCCTCCTCAATGTGTCTCCTCAACACCTGTCCTCCTTAATGTGTCTCCTCAACACCTGTCCTCCTCAATGTGTCTCCTCAACACCTGTCCTCCTCAATGTGTCTCCTCCTTAATGTGTCTCCTCCTTAATGTGTCTCCTCAACACCTGTCCTCCTCAATGTGTCTCCTCCTTAATGTGTCTCCTCAACACCTGTCCTCCTCAATGTGTCTCCTCCTTAATGTGTCTCCTCCTTAATGTGTCTCCTCAACACCTGTCCTCCTTAATGTGTCTCCTCAACACCTGTCCTCCTTAATGTGTATCCTCCTCAATGTGTCTCCTCAACACCTGTCCTCCTCAATGTGTCTCCTCAACACCTGTCCTCCTTAATGTGTCTCCTCCTTAATGTGTCTCCTCAACACCTGTCCTCCTTAATGTGTCTCCTCCTCAATGTGTCTCCTCCTCAATGTGTCTCCTCAACACCTGTCCTCCTTAATGTGTCTCCTCCTTAATGTGTCTCCTCAACACCTGTCCTCCTTAATGTGTCTCCTCCTCAATGTGTCTCCTCCTCAATGTGTCTCCTCCTTAATGTGTCTCCTCCTCAATGTGTCTCCTCAACACCTGTCCTCCTCAATGTGTCTCCTCAACACCTGTCCTCCTTAATGTGTCTCCTCCTCAATGTGTCTCCTCAACACCTGTCCTCCTTAATGTGTCTCCTCCTCAATGTGTCTCCTCAACACCTGTCCTCCTTAATGTGTCTCCTCCTCAATGTGTCTCCTCAACACCTGTCCTCCTCAATGTGTCTCCTCAACACCTGTCCTCCTCAATGTGTCTCCTCCTTAATGTGTCTCCTCCTTAATGTGTCTCCTCAACACCTGTCCTCCTCAATGTGTCTCCTCAACACCTGTCCTCCTTAATGTGTCTCCTCCTCAATGTGTCTCCTCCTCAATGTGTCTCCTCCTTAATGTGTCTCCTCAACACCTGTCCTCCTCAATGTGTCTCCTCAACACCTGTCCTCCTTAATGTGTCTCCTCAACACCTGTCCTCCTTAATGTGTCTCCTCAACACCTGTCCTCCTCAATGTGTCTCCTCAACACCTGTCCTCCTCAATGTGTCTCCTCCTTAATGTGTCTCCTCCTTAATGTGTCTCCTCCTCAATGTGTCTCCTCAACACCTGTCCTCCTTAATGTGTCTCCTCCTCAATGTGTCTCCTCAACACCTGTCCTCCTTAATGTGTCTCCTCCTTAATGTGTCTCCTCAACACCTGTCCTCCTCAATGTGTCTCCTCCTCAATGTGTCTCCTCAACACCTGTCCTCCTTAATGTGTCTCCTCCTCAATGTGTCTCCTCCTTAATGTGTCTCCTCCTTAATGTGTCTCCTCAACACCTGTCCTCCTTAATGTGTCTCCTCCTCAATGTGTCTCCTCAACACCTGTCCTCCTCAATGTGTCTCCTCAACACCTGTCCTCCTCAATGTGTCTCCTCCTCAATGTGTCTCCTCAACACCTGTCCTCCTCAATGTGTCTCCTACTTAATGTGTCTCCTCAACACCTGTCCTCCTCAATGTGTCTCCTCAACACCTGTCCTCCTTAATGTGTCTCCTCCTCAATGTGTCTCCTCCTCAATGTGTCTCCTCAACACCTGTCCTCCTTAATGTGTCTCCTCCTCAATGTGTCTCCTCCTCAATGTGTCTCCTCAACACCTGTCCTCCTTAATGTGTCTCCTCCTTAATGTGTCTCCTCCTCAATGTGTCTCCTCAACACCTGTCCTCCTTAATGTGTCTCCTCAACACCTGTCCTCCTTAATGTGTCTCCTCAACACCTGTCCTCCTCAATGTGTCTCCTCAACACCTGTCCTCCTTAATGTGTCTCCTCAACACCTGTCCTCCTTAATGTGTCTCCTCAACACCTGTCCTCCTTAATGTGTCTCCTCCTCAATGTGTCTCCTCCTCATTGTGTCTCCTCCTCAATGTGTCTCCTCCTCAATGTGTCTCCTCCTCAATGTGTCTCCTCCTCAATGTGTCTCCTCAACACCTGTCCTCCTTAATGTGTCTCCTCCTCAATGTGTCTCCTCAACACCTGTCCTCCTTAATGTGTCTCCTCCTCAATGTGTCTCCTCAACACCTGTCCTCCTTAATGTGTCTCCTCCTCAATGTGTCTCCTCCTCAATGTGTCTCCTCCTCAATGTGTCTCCTCCTCAATGTGTCTCCTCCTCAATGTGTCTCCTCAACACCTGTCCTCCTTAATGTGTCTCCTCAATACCTGTCCTCCTTAATGTGTCTCCTCAACACCTGTCCTCCTTAATGTGTCTCCTCAACACCTGTCCTCCTCAATGTGTCTCCTCAACACCTGTCCTCCTTAATGTGTCTCCTCCTTAATGTGTCTCCTCAACACCTGTCCTCCTTAATGTGTCTCCTCCTTAATGTGTCTCCTCAACACCTGTCCTCCTTAATGTGTCTCCTCCTCAATGTGTCTCCTCAACACCTGTCCTCCTCAATGTGTCTCCTCAACACCTGTCCTCCTCAATGTGTCTCCTCAACACCTGTCCTCCTTAATGTGTCTCCTCCTTAATGTGTCTCCTCAACACCTGTCCTCCTTAATGTGTCTCCTCCTTAATGTGTCTCCTCAACACCTGTGCTCCTTAATGTGTATCCTCCTCAATGTGTCTCCTCAACACCTGTCCTCCTTAATGTGTCTCCTCCTCAATGTGTCTCCTCAACACCTCTCCTCCTCAATGTGTCTCCTCAACACCTGTCCTCCTTAATGTGTCTCCTCCTCAATGTGTCTCCTCAACACCTGTCCTCCTCAATGTGTCTCCTCAACACCTGTCCTCCTTAATGTGTCTCCTCAACACCTGTCCTCCTTAATGTGTCTCCTCCTCAATGTGTCTCCTCAACACCTGTCCTCCTCAACACCTGTCCTCCTTAATGTGTCTCCTCAACACCTGTCCTCCTTAATGTGTCTCCTCAACACTGCCCTCCCAGGAATTCAATAGTGTCTCAGATGCTTGAGGCTTTCTGTGAATCAGAATTCAATAGTGTCTCAGATGCTTGAGGCTTTCTGTGAATCAGAATTCAATAGTGTCTCAGATGCTTGATGAGGCTTTCTGTGACATAGCTGTGTTAAAAGGGGCACCAAAATTCTAACCGTTTTGCTTCTTTTCAGTTTATGCAAAACAAGCAAGTCTAGTGTAGAAGCACAGCGGTTTAGACAGACTGGCAGGACGGGCTCATAATAACAGCTGGAACGGAATTAATGGATTGGGATCCAACACCGCACACGGTCTCCGTGTGTTAGATGACATTCCATTCACGTCACACCAGTCATTATGATGAGCCGTCCTCCCCTCAGCAGCCTCCTGTGGCGTAGAGAATCATTGTGAAATAGATTTTCCATCACCAAAAATATTGTATTTTCAGCTGTTGTACAAAAATTGCAGTTCTCTATGGCCTCTTTCCTATTTTAGGGGGAGTGGCTATAGAGTCAGTAGGAGTGGCTATAGAGTCAGTAGGAGTGGCTATAGAGTCAGCAGGAGTGGCTATAGAGTCAGTAGGAGTGGCTATAGAGTCAGTAGGAGTGGCTATAGAGTCAGTAGGAGTGGCTATAGAGTCAGCAGGAGTGGCTATAGAGTCAGTAGGAGTGGCTATAGAGTCAGTAGGAGTGGCTATAGAGTCAGCTACCATCCTCAGTAGGAGTGGCTATAGAGTCAGCTACCATCCTCAGTAGGAGTGACTATAGAGTCAGTAGGAGTGGCTATAGAGTCAGTAGGAGTGGCTATAGAGTCAGTAGGAGTGGCTATAGAGTCAGCTACCATCCTCAGTAGGAGTGGCTATAGAGTCAGTAGGAGTGGCTATAGAGTCAGTAGGAGTGGCTATAGAGTCAGTAGGAGTGGCTATAGAGTCAGCTACCATCCTCAGTAGGAGTGGCTATAGAGTCAGTAGGAGTGGCTATAGAGTCAGTAGGAGTGGCTATAGAGTCAGCTACCATCCTCAGTAGGAGTGGCTATAGAGTCAGTAGGGGTGGCTATAGAGTCAGTAGGAGTGGCTATAGAGTCAGCTACCATCCTCAGTAGGAGTGGCTATAGAGTCAGCTACCATCCTCAGTAGGAGTGGCTATAGAGTCAGCTACCATCCTCAGTAGGAGTGGCTATAGAATCAGCTACCATCCTCAGTAGGAGTGGCTATAGAGTCAGTAGGAGTGGCTATAGAGTCAGCTACCATCCTCAGTAGGAGTGGCTATAGAGTCAGCTTCCATCCTCAGTAGGAGTGGCTATAGAGTCAGCTACCATCCTCAGTAGGAGTGACTATAGAGTCAGTAGGAGTGACTATAGAGTCAGATACCATCCTCAGTAGGAGTGACTATAGAGTCAGTAGGAGTGGCTATAGAGTCAGCTTCCATCCTCAGTAGGAGTGGCTATAGAGTCAGTAGGAGTGGCTATAGAGTCAGCTACCATCATCAGTAGGAGTGGCTATACAGTCAGCTACCATCCTCAGTAGGAGTGGCTATAGAGTCAGCTACCATCCTCAGTAGGAGTGGCTATAGAGTCAGCTACCATCCTCAGTAGGAGTGGCTATAGAGTCAGTAGGAGTGGCTATAGAGTCAGCTACCATCCTCAGTAGGAGTGGCTATAGAGTCAGTAGGAGTGGCTATAGAGTCAGCTACCATCCTCAGTAGGAGTGGCTATAGAGTCAGCTACCATCCTCAGTAGGAGTGGCTATAGAGTCAGTAGGAGTGGCTATAGAGTCAGTAGGAGTGGCTAGAGAGTCAGTAGGAGTGGCTATAGAGTCAGCTACCATCCTCAGTAGGAGTGGCTATAGAGTCAGTAGGAGTGGCTATAGAGTCAGCTACCATCCTCAGTAGGAGTGGCTATAGAGTCAGTAGGGGTGGCTATAGAGTCAGTAGGAGTGGCTATAGAGTCAGCTACCATCCTCAGTAGGAGTGGCTATAGAGTCAGCTACCATCCTCAGTAGGAGTGGCTATAGAGTCAGTAGGAGTGGCTATAGAGTCAGCTACCATCCTCAGTAGGAGTGGCTATAGAGTCAGTAGGAGTGGCTATAGAGTCAGTAGGAGTGGCCATAGAGTCAGCTACCATCCTCAGTAGGAGTGGCTATAGAGTCAGTAGGAGTGGCTATAGAGTCAGTAGGAGTGGCTATAGAGTCAGCTACCATCCTCAGTAGGAGTGGCTATAGAGTCAGCTACCATCCTCAGTAGGAGTGGCTATAGAGTCAGCTTCCATCCTCAGTAGGAGTGGCTATAGAGTCAGCTACCATCCTCAGTAGGAGTGACTATAGAGTCAGTAGGAGTGACTATAGAGTCAGATACCATCCTCAGTAGGAGTGACTATAGAGTCAGTAGGAGTGGCTATAGAGTCAGCTTCCATCCTCAGTAGGAGTGGCTATAGAGTCAGTAGGAGTGGCTATAGAGTCAGCTACCATCCTCAGTAGGAGTGGCTATAGAGTCAGCTACCATCCTCAGTAGGAGTGGCTATAGAGTCAGCTACCATCCTCAGTAGGAGTGGCTATAGAGTCAGTAGGAGTGACTATAGAGTCAGCTTCCATCCTCAGTAGGAGTGGCTATAGAGTCAGTAGGAGTGGCTATACAGTCAGCTACCATCCTCAGTAGGAGTGGCTATAGAGTCAGCTACCATCCTCAGTAGGAGTGGCTATAGAGTCAGCTACCATCCTCAGTAGGAGTGGCTATAGAGTCAGTAGGAGTGGCTATAGAGTCAGTAGGAGTGGCTATAGAGTCAGTAGGAGTGGCTATAGAGTCAGCTACCATCCTCAGTAGGAGTGGCTATAGAGTCAGCTACCATCCTCAGTAGGAGTGACTATAGAGTCAGTAGGAGTGGCTATAGAGTCAGCTACCATCCTCAGTAGGAGTGGCTATAGAGTCAGCTTCCATCCTCAGTAGGAGTGGCTATAGAGTCAGCTACCATCCTCAGTAGGAGTGGCTATAGAGTCAGCTACCATCCTCAGTAGGAGTGGCTATAGAGTCAGCTACCATCCTCAGTAGGAGTGACTATAGAGTCAGTAGGAGTGGCTAGAGAAGTCAGCTACCATCCTCAGTAGGAGTGGCTATAGAGTCAGCTACCATCCTCAGTAGGAGTGGCTATAGAGTCAGTAGGAGTGGCTATAGAGTCAGCTACCTTCCTCAGTAGGAGTGGCTATAGAGTCAGCTACCATCCTCAGTAGGAGTGGCTATAGAGTCAGTAGGAGTGGCTATAGAGGCAGTAGGAGTGGCTATAGAGTCAGTAGGAGTGGCTATAGAGTCAGTAGGAGTGGCTATAGAGTCAGCTACCATCCTCAGGAGCTTTCCATCTAAGTTGTCAATGCCAGCAGGTTTGTCATTATCGATCGATAACAATAATTTTTCAACCTCTCCCAAACTAACTTTACAAAATTCAAAACTTGCACTGCTTTTCTTTCATTTTTCGTTTTTTTAATGCATGAATACGATGGCTCACTGTTCGTTGTTGGACTGACTAACGTTGTTTAGAATTTGTCAGGACGTCCAACCGGCCTCACATCCACAGACCACGTGTAACCACGCCAACCCAGGACCTCCAACATCCAGCTTCTTCACCTGCGGGATTGTGCTTATTGTCCAAATACGGCTTATGGTAGAGAAATTAACATTCAAATCTCTGGCAACAATTCTGGTGAATGTTCCTGCAGTCAGTATGCCAATTGAACGCTCCCTCAAAACTTGACACATCTGTGACATTGTGTTGTGACAAAACTGCACATTTTAGAGTGGCCTTTTATTGTCCCCAGCACAAGGTGCACCTGTGTAATGATCATGCGGTCTAATCAGCATCTTGATAGGCCACACCTGTCAGGTGGATGGATTATCTTGGCAAAGGAGAAATGCTTAAAAACAAGGATGTAAACTAATTTGTGCAAACATTTGAGTTAAATAATATTTTTGTGCGTATGGAACATTTCTGGGATCTTTTATTTCAGCTCATGAAACATGGGACCAACACTTTACATGTTGCATTCATGTGTATGTTTAGGTATAGAATACGATACATCCATTCTCCTCTGACTGTCAGTGTGTAACTCTGTGTTGTCTGTTCACACTGCTATGCTTTATCTTGGCCAGGTCGCAGTTGCAAATGAGAACTTGTTCTCAACTAGCCTACCTGGTTAAATAAAGGTGATCTGGTCTACCTGGTTAAATAAAGGTGATCTGGTCTACCTGGTTAAATAAAGGTGATCTGGCCTACCTGGTTAAATAAAGGTGATCTGGTCTACCTGGTTAAATAAAGGTGATCTGGCCTACCTGGTTAAATAAAGGTGATCTGGTCTACCTGGTTAAATAAAGGTGATCTGGCCTACCTGGTTAAATAAAGGTGATCTGGTCTACCTGGTTAAATAAAGGTGATCTGGCCTACCTGGTTAAATAAAGGTGTTCTCAACTAGCCTACCTGGTTAAATAAAGGTGTTCTCAACTAGCCTACCTGGTTAAATAAAGGTGTTCTCAACTAGCCTACCTGGTTAAATAAAGGTGTTCTCAACTGGCCTACCTGGTTAAATAAAGGTGTTCTCAACTAGCCTACCTGGTTAAATAAAGGTGATCTGGTCTACCTGGTTAAATAAAGGTGATCTGGCCTACCTGGTTAAATAAAGGTGTTCTCAACTAGCCTACCTGGTTAAATAAAGGTGTTCTCAACTAGCCTACCTGGTTAAATAAAGGTGTTCTCAACTAGCCTACCTGGTTAAATAAAGGTGTTCTCAACTAGCCTACCTGGTTAAATAAAGGTGTTCTCAACTGGCCTACCTGGTTAAATAAAGGTGTTCTCAACTAGCCTACCTGGTTAAATAAAGGTGTTCTCAACTAGCCTACCTGGTTAAATAAAGGTGAAATAAAAAAAATTAAAAAAAAAATTGCGGGTCAGTTTGATTATTTATTTGTAATACAAGTGGTCGCCACAGGGTGGCAGCACAGGACCACTTTTGACCACTATCAGCAATGCTTCCATAAGAAACTGGAAATTCCATCCACAATATACAACTGCATGGTTTTAGTGGCATGCCGAATAACGTTGTACAACTTGGCCTGCGAATGACAAACTCTGGATGGGGAAAAAGAAAGGCACAAACTATTGGGATTGACTTTATCCCTATGGAGTAGGGGTTTGGCTATCAGGATGAACGTTACTCTTCATCTCCACTGACTGAAGGGGATTTAACAGGTGACATCATTAAGGGATCACAGCTTTCACCTGGATTCACCTGGTCCGTCTATGTCATGTTTTGTAGACTCAGCGTATGTGCTGGGATTTGGTGATTCAACTCAACTGACATAAAAAAAAAACACGTTCCATTGCATGAGCCACATCAGAAACAAATTTAAATTTGAAACTATTTGCATACACAGCCCTGAGCTAATAGGATGTTCGAGAGCCCACCCCCTTACTCCAGACGACCAGTCATTGGTCTATAACCAGATCGTATTGTGATGATGATGTGGGCCAAAAGTTCCATCCCGCCAAAACCAGCAGAAATTCCACAAAAGGGCATTGTCGTAATGTTCACAATTTCAGAGTTATTTCACCTCAAAGTGTAGAGAAGAACATCTAGTGTTAATCTGTAATGTTCCTTCAACATCATTAGAAAATAAATGTTCACCCTGGAAATGATTGCATCACAATTTTTTATTTTAATTTTATTTTTTACCTTTATTTAACCAGGCAAGTCAGTTAAGAACAAATTCTTATTTTCAATGACGGCCTAGTAACAGCGGGTTAACTGCCTGTTCAGGGGCAGAACGACAGATTTGTACCTTGTCAGCTCGGGGGTTTGAACTCGCAACCTTCTGGTTACTAGTCCAACACTCTAACCACTAGGCTACCCTGCCGCCCCATGCCGCCCCACAATACCTGGCAGCCATTGGGAGTTTACTAATGAGTTGACCAGTTCACCCCTCCACCCCTCCATTCCTCCACCCCTCCACCCCTCCATTCCTCCACCCCTCCATTCCTCCACCCCTCCATTCCTCCACCCCTCCAACCCTCCATTCCTCCACCCCTCCAATCCTCCACTCCTCCACCCCTCCACCCCTTCATTCCTCCACCCCTCCACCCCTCCACTCCAGTGTCTCCTCCTTAATGTGTCTCCTCAACACCTGTCCTCCTTAATGTGTCTCCTCCTCAATGTGTCTCCTCAACACCTGCCCTCCTTAATGTGTCTCCTCAACACCTGTCCTCCTTAATGTGTCTCCTCAACACCTGTCCTCCTCAATGTGTCTCCTCAACACCTGTCCTCCTCAATGTGTCTCCTCCTTAATGTGTCTCCTCCTTAATGTGTCTCCTCCTCAATGTGTCTCCTCAACACCTGTCCTCCTTAATGTGTCTCCTCCTCAATGTGTCTCCTCCTCAATGTGTCTCCTCAACACCTGTCCTCCTCAATGTGTCTCCTCAACACCTGTCCTCCTCAATGTGTCTCCTCCTCAATGTGTCTCCTCAACACCTGTCCTCCTCAATGTGTCTCCTCCTTAATGTGTCTCCTCAACACCTGTCCTCCTCAATGTGTCTCCTCCTCAATGTGTCTCCTCCTCAATGTGTCTCCTCAACACCTGTCCTCCTTAATGTGTCTCCTCAACACCTGTCCTCCTCAATGTGTCTCCTCCTTAATGTGTCTCCTCAACACCTGTCCTCCTTAATGTGTCTCCTCCTCAATGTGTCTCCTCCTCAATGTGTCTCCTCAACACCTGTCCTCCTTAATGTGTCTCCTCCTTAATGTGTCTCCTCAACACCTGTCCTCCTTAATGTGTCTCCTCCTTAATGTGTCTCCTCAACACCTGTCCTCCTTAATGTGTCTCCTCCTCAATGTGTCTCCTCCTCAATGTGTCTCCTCAACACCTGTCCTCCTTAATGTGTCTCCTCCTTAATGTGTCTCCTCCTCAATGTGTCTCCTCCTCAATGTGTCTCCTCCTCAATGTGTCTCCTCAACACCTGTCCTCTTTAATGTGTATCCTCAACACCTGTCCTCCTTAATGTGTCTCCTCAACACCTGTCCTCCTTAATGTGTCTCCTCCTTAATGTGTCTCCTCAACACCTGTCCTCCTTAATGTGTCTCCTCCTTAATGTGTCTCCTCAACACCTGTCCTCCTCAATGTGTCTCCTCAACACCTGTCCTCCTTAATGTGTCTCCTCCTCAATGTGTCTCCTCAACACCTGTCCTCCTCAATGTGTCTCCTCAACACCTGTCCTCCTCAATGTGTCTCCTCCTTAATGTGTCTCCTCCTTAATGTGTCTCCTCAACACCTGTCCTCCTCAATGTGTCTCCTCAACACCTGTCCTCCTTAATGTGTCTCCTCCTCAATGTGTCTCCTCCTCAATGTGTCTCCTCCTTAATGTGTCTCCTCCTTAATGTGTCTCCTCAACACCTGTCCTCCTCAATGTGTCTCCTCAACACCTGTCCTCCTCAATGTGTCTCCTCAACACCTGTCCTCCTTAATGTGTCTCCTCAACACCTGTCCTCCTTAATGTGTCTCCTCAACACCTGTCCTCCTCAATGTGTCTCCTCAACACCTGTCCTCCTCAATGTGTCTCCTCCTTAATGTGTCTCCTCCTTAATGTGTCTCCTCCTCAATGTGTCTCCTCAACACCTGTCCTCCTCAATGTGTCTCCTCCTCAATGTGTCTCCTCAACACCTGTCCTCCTTAATGTGTCTCCTCCTCAATGTGTCTCCTCCTTAATGTGTCTCCTCCTTAATGTGTCTCCTCAACACCTGTCCTCCTTAATGTGTCTCCTCCTCAATGTGTCTCCTCCTTAATGTGTCTCCTCAACACCTGTCCTCCTTAATGTGTCTCCTCCTCAATGTGTCTCCTCCTCAATGTGTCTCCTCAACACCTGTCCTCCTCAATGTGTCTCCTCAACACCTGTCCTCCTCAATGTGTCTCCTCCTCAATGTGTCTCCTCAACACCTGTCCTCCTCAATGTGTCTCCTCCTTAATGTGTCTCCTCAACACCTGTCCTCCTCAATGTGTCTCCTCCTCAATGTGTCTCCTCCTCAATGTGTCTCCTCCTCAATGTGTCTCCTCAACACCTGTCCTCCTTAATGTGTCTCCTCAACACCTGTCCTCCTTAATGTGTCTCCTCAACACCTGTCCTCCTTAATGTGTCTCCTCAACACCTGTCCTCCTTAATGTGTCTCCTCAACACCTGTCCTCCTTAATGTGTCTCCTCAACACCTGTCCTCCTCAATGTGTCTCCTCAACACCTGTCCTCCTTAATGTGTCTCCTCAACACCTGTCCTCCTTAATGTGTCTCCTCCTTAATGTGTCTCCTCAACACCTGTCCTCCTTAATGTGTCTCCTCAACACCTGTCCTCCTTAATGTGTCTCCTCCTTAATGTGTCTCCTCAACACCTGTCCTCCTTAATGTGTCTCCTCCTTAATGTGTCTCCTCAACACCTGTCCTCCTTAATGTGTCTCCTCCTCAATGTGTCTCCTCAACACCTGTCCTCCTTAATGTGTCTCCTCCTCAATGTGTCTCCTCAACACCTGTCCTCCTCAATGTGTCTCCTCAACACCTGTCCTCCTTAATGTGTCTCCTCCTTAATGTGTCTCCTCAACACCTGTCCTCCTTAATGTGTCTCCTCCTTAATGTGTCTCCTCAACACCTGTCCTCCTTAATGTGTCTCCTCCTCAATGTGTCTCCTCAACACCTGTCCTCCTCAACACCTGTCCTCCTTAATGTGTCTCCTCAACACCTGTCCTCCTTAATGTGTCTCCTCAACACTGCCCTCCCAGGAATTCAATAGTGTCTCAGATGCTTGAGGCTTTCTGTGAATCAGAATTCAATAGTGTCTCAGATGCTTGAGGCTTTCTGTGAATCAGAATTCAATAGTGTCTCAGATGCTTGATGAGGCTTTCTGTGACATAGCTGTGTTAAAAGGGGCACCAAAATTCTAACCGTTTTGCTTCTTTTCAGTTTATGCAAAACAAGCAAGTCTAGTGTAGAAGCACAGCGGTTTAGACAGACTGGCAGGACGGGCTCATAATAACAGCTGGAACGGAATTAATGGATTGGGATCCAACACCGCACACGGTCTCCGTGTGTTAGATGACATTCCATTCACGTCACACCAGTCATTATGATGAGCCGTCCTCCCCTCAGCAGCCTCCTGTGGCGTAGAGAATCATTGTGAAATAGATTTTCCATCACCAAAAATATTGTATTTTCAGCTGTTGTACAAAAATGGCAGTTCTCTATGGCCTCTTTCCTATTTTAGGGGGAGTGGCTATAGAGTCAGTAGGAGTGGCTATAGAGTCAGCAGGAGTGGCTATAGAGTCAGTAGCAGTGGCTATAGAGTCAGCTACCATCCTCAGTAGGAGTGGCTATAGAGTCAGCTACCATCCTCAGTAGGAGTGGCTATAGAGTCAGTAGGAGTGGCTATAGAGTCAGTAGGAGTGGCTATAGAGTCAGTAGGAGTGGCTATAGAGTCAGCTACCATCCTCAGTAGGAGTGGCTATAGAGTCAGTAGGGGTGGCTATAGAGTCAGTAGGAGTGGCTATAGAGTCAGCTACCATCCTCAGTAGGAGTGGCTATAGAGTCAGCTACCATCCTCAGTAGGAGTGGCTATAGAGTCAGCTACCATCCTCAGTAGGAGTGGCTATAGAATCAGCTACCATCCTCAGTAGGAGTGGCTATAGAGTCAGTAGGAGTGGCTATAGAGTCAGCTACCATCCTCAGTAGGAGTGGCTATAGAGTCAGCTTCCATCCTCAGTAGGAGTGGCTATAGAGTCAGCTACCATCCTCAGTAGGAGTGACTATAGAGTCAGTAGGAGTGACTATAGAGTCAGATACCATCCTCAGTAGGAGTGACTATAGAGTCAGTAGGAGTGTCTATAGAGTCAGCTTCCATCCTCAGTAGGAGTGGCTATAGAGTCAGTAGGAGTGGCTATAGAGTCAGCTCCCATCCTCAGTAGGAGTGGCTATAGAGTCAGCTACCATCCTCAGTAGGAGTGGCTATAGAGTCAGTAGGAGTGGCTATAGAGTCAGTAGGAGTGGCTAGAGAGTCAGTAGGAGTGGCTATAGAGTCAGCTACCATCCTCAGTAGGAGTGGCTATAGAGTCAGTAGGAGTGGCTATAGAGTCAGTAGGAGTGGCTATAGAGTCAGTAGGAGTGGCTATAGAGTCAGCTACCATCCTCAGTAGGAGTGGCTATAGAGTCAGTAGGGGTGGCTATAGAGTCAGTAGGAGTGGCTATAGAGTCAGCTACCATCCTCAGTAGGAGTGGCTATAGAGTCAGCTACCATCCTCAGTAGGAGTGGCTATAGAGTCAGTAGGAGTGGCTATAGAGTCAGCTACCATCCTCAGTAGGAGTGGCTATAGAGTCAGTAGGAGTGGCTATAGAGTCAGTAGGAGTGGCCATAGAGTCAGCTACCATCCTCAGTAGGAGTGGCTATAGAGTCAGTAGGAGTGGCTATAGAGTCAGTAGGAGTGGCTATAGAGTCAGCTACCATCCTCAGTAGGAGTGGCTATAGAGTCAGCTACCATCCTCAGTAGGAGTGGCTATAGAGTCAGCTTCCATCCTCAGTAGGAGTGGCTATAGAGTCAGCTACCATCCTCAGTAGGAGTGACTATAGAGTCAGTAGGAGTGACTATAGAGTCAGATACCATCCTCAGTAGGAGTGACTATAGAGTCAGTAGGAGTGGCTATAGAGTCAGCTTCCATCCTCAGTAGGAGTGGCTATAGAGTCAGTAGGAGTGGCTATAGAGTCAGCTACCATCCTCAGTAGGAGTGGCTATAGAGTCAGCTACCATCCTCAGTAGGAGTGGCTATAGAGTCAGCTACCATCCTCAGTAGGAGTGGCTATAGAGTCAGTAGGAGTGACTATAGAGTCAGCTTCCATCCTCAGTAGGAGTGGCTATAGAGTCAGTAGGAGTGGCTATACAGTCAGCTACCATCCTCAGTAGGAGTGGCTATAGAGTCAGCTACCATCCTCAGTAGGAGTGGCTATAGAGTCAGTAGGAGTGGCTATAGAGTCAGTAGGAGTGGCTATAGAGTCAGTAGGAGTGGCTATAGAGTCAGCTACCATCCTCAGTAGGAGTGGCTATAGAGTCAGCTTCCATCCTCAGTAGGAGTGGCTATAGAGTCAGCTACCATCCTCAGTAGGAGTGGCTATAGAGTCAGCTACCATCCTCAGTAGGAGTGGCTATAGAGTCAGCTACCATCCTCAGTAGGAGTGACTATAGAGTCAGTAGGAGTGGCTATAGAGTCAGCTACCATCCTCAGTAGGAGTGGCTATAGAGTCAGCTACCATCCTCAGTAGGAGTGGCTATAGAGTCAGCTACCTTCCTCAGTAGGAGTGGCTATACAGTCAGCTACCATCCTCAGTAGGAGTGGCTATAGAGTCAGCTACCATCCTCAGTAGGAGTGGCTATAGAGTCAGTAGGAGTGGCTATAGAGGCAGTAGGAGTGGCTATAGAGTCAGTAGGAGTGGCTATAGAGTCAGTAGGAGTGGCTATAGAGTCAGCTACCATCCTCAGGAGCTTTCCATCTAAGTTGTCAATGCCAGCAGGTTTGTCATTATCGATCGATAACAATAATTTTTCAACCTCTCCCAAACTAACTTTACAAAATTCAAAACTTGCACTGCTTTTCTTTCATTTTTCGTTTTTTTAATGCATGAATACGATGGCTCACTTCGTTGTTGGACTGACTAACGTTGTTTAGAATTTGTCAGGACGTCCAACCGGCCTCACATCCACAGACCACGTGTAACCACGCCAACCCAGGACCTCCAACATCCAGCTTCTTCACCTGCGGGATTGTGCTTATTGTCCAAATACGGCTTATGGTAGAGAAATTAACATTCAAATCTCTGGCAACAATTCTGGTGAATGTTCCTGCAGTCAGTATGCCAATTGAACGCTCCCTCAAAACTTGACACATCTGTGACATTGTGTTGTGACAAAACTGCACATTTTAGAGTGGCCTTTTATTGTCCCCAGCACAAGGTGCACCTGTGTAATGATCATGCGGTCTAATCAGCATCTTGATAGGCCACACCTGTCAGGTGGATGGATTATCTTGGCAAAGGAGAAATGCTTAAAAACAAGGATGTAAACTAATTTGTGCAAACATTTGAGTTAAATAATATTTTTGTGCGTATGGAACATTTCTGGGATCTTTTATTTCAGCTCATGAAACATGGGACCAACACTTTACATGTTGCATTCATGTGTATGTTTAGGTATAGAATACGATACATCCATTCTCCTCTGACTGTCAGTGTGTAACTCTGTGTTGTCTGTTCACACTGCTATGCTTTATCTTGGCCAGGTCGCAGTTGCAAATGAGAACTTGTTCTCAACTAGCCTACCTGGTTAAATAAAGGTGATCTGGTCTACCTGGTTAAATAAAGGTGATCTGGTCTACCTGGTTAAATAAAGGTGATCTGGCCTACCTGGTTAAATAAAGGTGATCTGGTCTACCTGGTTAAATAAAGGTGATCTGGCCTACCTGGTTAAATAAAGGTGATCTGGTCTACCTGGTTAAATAAAGGTGATCTGGCCTACCTGGTTAAATAAAGGTGATCTGGTCTACCTGGTTAAATATAGGTGATCTGGCCTACCTGGTTAAATAAAGGTGTTCTCAACTAGCCTACCTGGTTAAATAAAGGTGTTCTCAACTAGCCTACCTGGTTAAATAAAGGTGTTCTCAACTAGCCTACCTGGTTAAATAAAGGTGTTCTCAACTAGCCTACCTGGTTAAATAAAGGTGTTCTCAACTGGCCTACCTGGTTAAATAAAGGTGTTCTCAACTAGCCTACCTGGTTAAATAAAGGTGATCTGGTCTACCTGGTTAAATAAAGGTGATCTGGCCTACCTGGTTAAATAAAGGTGTTCTCAACTAGCCTACCTGGTTAAATAAAGGTGTTCTCAACTAGCCTACCTGGTTAAATAAAGGTGTTCTCAACTAGCCTACCTGGTTAAATAAAGGTGTTCTCAACTGGCCTACCTGGTTAAATAAAGGTGAAATAAAAAAAATAAAAATAAAAATTGCGGGTCAGTTTGATTATTTATTTGTAATACAAGTGGTCGCCACAGGGTGGCAGCACAGGACCACTTTTGACCACTATCAGCAATGCTTCCATAAGAAACTGGAAATTCCATCCACAATATACAACTGCATGGTTTTAGTGGCATGCCGAATAACGTTGTACAACTTGGCCTGCGAATGACAAACTCTGGATGGGGAAAAAGAAAGGCACAAAGTATTGGGATTGACTTTATCCCTATGGAGTAGGGGTTTGGCTATCAGGATGAACGTTACTCTTCATCTCCACTGACTGAAGGGGATTTAACAGGTGACATCATTAAGGGATCACAGCTTTCACCTGGATTCACCTGGTCCGTCTATGTCATGTTTTGTAGACTCAGCGTATGTGCTGGGATTTGGTGATTCAACTCAACTATTTGCATACACAGCCCTGAGCTAATAGGATGTTCGAGAGCCCACCCCCTTACTCCAGACGACCAGTCATTGGTCTATAACCAGATCGTATTGTGATGATGATGTGGGCCAAAAGTTCCATCCCGCCAAAACCAGCAGAAATTCCACAAAAGGGCATTGTCGTAATGTTCACAATTTCAGAGTTATTTCACCTCAAAGTGTAGAGAAGAACATCTAGTGTTAATCTGTAATGTTCCTTCAACATCATTAGAAAATAAATGTTCACCCTGGAAATGATTGCATCACAATTTTTTATTTTAATTTTAATTTTTACCTTTATTTAACTAGGTAAGTCAGTTAAGAACAAATTCTTATTTTCAATGACGGCCTAGGAAGTGGGTTAACTGCCTGTTCAGGGGCAGAACAAAGATTTGTACCTTGTCAGCTCGGGGGTTTGAACTCGCAACCTTCTGGTTACTAGTCCAACGCTCTAACCACTAGGCTACCCTGCCGCCCCACAATACCTGGCAGCCATTGGGAGTTTACTAATGAGTTGACCAGTTCACCCCTCCACCCCTCCACCCCTCCATTCCTCCATTCCTCCACCCCTCCACCCCTCCACCCCTCCATTCCTCCACCCCTCCACCCCTCCATTCCTCCACCCCTCCATTCCTCCACTCCTCCACCCCTCCACCCCTCCATTCCTTCACCCCTCCACCCCTCCATTCCTCCACTCCTCCACCCCTCCACCCCTCCATTCCTCCACCCCTCCACCCCTCCATTCTTCACCCCTTCACCCCTCCATTCCTTCACCCATCCACCCCTCCATTCTTCACCCGCTCCATTCCTTCACCCCTTCACCCCTCCATTCCTTCACCCCTTCACCCCTCCATTCCTTCACCCCTCCATTCCTCCACCCCTCCATTCCTCCACTCCTCCACCCCTCCATTCCTCCACCCCTTCACCCCTCCATTCTTCCATTCCTCCACCCCTCCACCCCTCCATTCTTCACCCCCTCCATTCCTCCACTCCTCCACCCCTCCATTCCTTCACCCCTCCACCCCTCCATTCCTTCACCCCTCCACCCCTCCATTCTTCACCCCCTCCATTCCTCCACTCCTCCACCCCTCCATTCCTCCACCCCTCCATTCTTCACCCCTCCACCCCTCCATTCCTTCACCCCTCCACCCCTCCATTCCTCCACCCCTCCATTCCTCCACTCCTCCACCCCTCCATTCCTTCACCCCTCCACCCTCCATTCCTCCACCCCTCCATTCCTCCACTCCTCCACCCCTCCATTCTTCACCCCCTCCATTCCTCCACTCCTCCACCCCTCCACTCCTCCACCCCTCCATTCTTCACCCTCCATTCCTCCACCCCTCCACCCCTCCATTCCTCCACTCCTCCACCCCTCCACCCCTCCATTCCTCCACCCTCCACCCTCCACCCCTCCATTCCTCCACTCCTCCACCCCTCCACCCCTCCATTCCTTCACCCCTCCACCCCTCCACCCCTCCACCCTTCCATTCCTCCACTCCTCCACCCCTCCACCCCCTCCATTCCTCCACCCCTCCACCCCTCCATTCTTCACCCCTTCACCCCTCCATTCCTTCACCCATCCACCCCTCCATTCTTCACCCCTCCATTCCTTCACCCCTTCACCCCTCCATTCCTTCACCCCTTCACCCCTCCATTCCTTCACCCCTCCATTCCTCCACCCCTCCATTCCTCCACTCCTCCACCCCTCCATTCCTCCACCCCTTCACCCCTCCATTCTTCCATTCCTCCACCCCTCCACCCCTCCATTCTTCACCCCCTCCATTCCTCCACTCCTCCACCCCTCCATTCCTTCACCCCTCCACCCCTCCATTCCTTCACCCCTCCACCCCTCCATTCTTCACCCCTCCATTCCTCCACTCCTCCCCCCTCCATTCCTCCACCCCTCCATTCTTCACCCCTTCACCCCTCCATTCCTTCACCCCTCCACCCTCCATTCTTCACCCCCTCCATTCCTCCACTCCTCCACCCCTCCATTCCTTCACCCCTCCACCCCTCCATTCCTTCACCCCTCCACCCCTCCATTCCTTCACTCCTCCACCCCTCCATTCCTTCACCCCTCCACCCCTCCATTCCTTCACCCTCCACCCCTCCACCCCTCCATTCCTTCACCCCTCCACCCCTCCACCCCTCCATTCTTCACCCCTTCACCCCTCCATTCCTCCACTCCTCCACCCCTCCATTCTTCACCCCCTCCATTCCTCCACTCCTCCACCCCTCCATTCCTCCACCCCTCCATTCTTCACCCCTTCACCCCTCCATTCCTTCACCCCTCCACCCCTCCATTCTTCACCCCCTCCATTCCTCCACTCCTCCACCCCTCCATTCCTTCACCCCTCCACCCCTCCATTCCTTCACCCTCCACCCCTCCACCCCTCCATTCCTTCACCCCTCCACCCCTCCACCCCTCCATTCTTCACCCCTTCACCCCTCCATTCCTTCACCCCTTCACCCCTCCATTCCTTCACCCCTCCATTCCTCCACCCCTCCATTCCTCCACTCCTCCACCCCTTCACCCCTCCATTCTTCCATTCCTCCACCCCTCCACCCCTCCATTCTTCACCCCCTCCATTCCTCTCCTCCACCCCTCCATTCCTTCACCCCTTCACCCCTCCATTCTTCACCCTCCATTCCTCCACTCCTCCACCCCTCCATTCCTTCACCCCTTCACCCCTCCATTCTTCACCCCTCCATTCCTCCACTCCTCCACCCCTCCATTCCTCCACCCCTCCATTCTTCCATTCCTCCACCCCTCCACCCTTCACCCCCTCCATTCCTCCACTCCTCCACCCCTCCATTCCTTCACCCCCACCTCCATTCTTCCATTCCTCCACCCCTCCACCCCTACATTCTTCACCCCCTCCATTCCTCCACTCCTCCACCCCTCCATTCCTTCACCCCTCCACCCTCCATTCCTTCACCCCTCCACCCCTCCATTCTTCTTCCCCTCCATTCCTCCACTCCTCCACCCTCCATTCCTCCACCCCTTCACCCCTCCATTCTTCACCCCCTCCATTCCTCCACTCCTCCACCCCTCCATTCCTTCACCCCTCCACCCCTCCATTCCTTCACCCCTCCACCCTCCATTCTTCACCCCTCCATTCCTCCACTCCTCCACCCCCTCCATTCCTCCACCCCTTCACCCCTCCATTCTTCACCCCCTCCATTCCTCCACTCCTCCACCCCTCCATTCCTTCACCCCTTCACCCCTCCATTCTTCACCCCTCCATTCCTCCACTCCTCCACCCCTCCATTCCTTCACCCCTTCACCCCTCCATTCTTCACCCCTCCATTCCTCCACTCCTCCACCCCTCCATTCCTCCACCCTCCATTCTTCCATTCCTCCACCCCTCCACCCTTCACCCCTCCATTCCTCCACTCCTCCACCCCTCCATTCCTTCACCCCTTCACCCCTCCATTCTTCCATTCCTCCACCCCTCCACCCCTACATTCTTCACCCCTCCATTCCTCCACTCCTCCACCCCTCCATTCCTTCACCCCTCCACCCCTCCATTCCTTCACCCCTCCACCCCTCCATTCTTCACCCCCTCCATTCCTCCACTCCTCCACCCCTCCATTCCTCCACCCCTTCACCCCTCCATTCTTCACCCCTCCATTCCTCCACTCCTCCACCCCTCCATTCCTTCACCCCTTCACCCCTCCATTCTTCACCCCCTCCATTCCTCCTCCTCCACCCCTCCATTCCTTCACCCCTTCACCCTCCATTCTTCACCCCTCCATTCCTCCACTCCTCCACCCATCCACCCCTCCATTCTTCACCCCTCCATTCCTTCACCCCTTCACCCCTCCATTCCTTCACCCCTCCATTCCTTCACCCCTCCATTCCTCCACCCCTCCATTCCTCCTCCTCCACCCCTCCATTCCTCCACCCCTTCACCCCTCCATTCTTCCATTCCTCCACCCCTCCACCCCTCCATTCTTCACCCCTCCATTCCTCCACTCCTCCACCCCTCCATTCCTTCACCCCTCCACCCCTCCATTCCTTCACCCCTCCACCCCTCCATTCTTCACCCCTCCATTCCTCCACTCCTCCACCCCTCCATTCCTCCACCCCTCCATTCTTCACCCCTTCACCCCCTCCATTCCTTCACCCCTCCACCCCTCCATTCTTCACCCCTCCATTCCTCCACTCCTCCACCCCTCCATTCCTTCACCCCTCCACCCCTCCATTCCTTCACCCCTCCACCCCTCCATTCCTTCACTCCTCCACCCCTCCATTCCTTCACCCCTCCACCCCTCCATTCCTTCACCCCTCCACCCCTCCACCCCTCCATTCCTTCACCCCTCCACCCCTCCACCCCTCCATTCTTCACCCCTTCACCCCTCCATTCCTCCACTCCTCCACCCCTCCATTCTTCACCCTCCATTCCTCCTCCTCCACCCCTCCATTCCTCCACCCCTCCATTCTTCACCCCTTCACCCCTCCATTCCTTCACCCCTCCACCCCTCCATTCTTCACCCCTCCATTCCTCCACTCCTCCACCCCTCCATTCCTTCACCCTCCACCCCCTCCATTCCTTCACCCCTCCACCCCTCCACCCCTCCATTCTTCCATTCCTCCACCCCTCCACCCCTCCATTCTTCACCCCTCCATTCCTCCTCCTCCACCCCTCCATTCCTTCACCCCTTCACCCCTCCATTCTTCCATTCCTCCACCCCTCCACCCCTCCATTCTTCACCCCTCCATTCCTCCACTCCTCCACCCCTCCATTCCTTCACCCCTCCACCCCTCCATTCCTTCACCCCTCCACCCCTCCATTCTTCACCCTCCATTCCTCCACCTCCACCCCTCCATTCCTCCACCCTTCACCCCTCCATTCTTCACCCCTCCATTCCTCCACCTCCACCCTCCCCTTCACCCCTTCCCTCCATTCTTCACCCCTCCATTCCTCCACTCCTCCACCCTCCATTCCTTCACCCCTTCACCCCTCCATTCTTCACCCCTCCATTCCTCCACTCCTCCACCCCTCCATTCCTCCACCCCTTCACCCCTCCATTCTTCCATTCCTCCACCCCTCCACCCCTCCATTCTTCACCCCTCCATTCCTCCACTCCTCCACCCCTCCATTCCTTCACCCCTTCACCCCTCCATTCTTCCATTCCTCCACCCCTCCATTCTTCACCCCTCCATTCCTCCACTCCTCCACCCCTCCATTCCTCCACTCCTCCACCCCTCCATTCCTCCACCCCTTCACCCCTCCATTCTTCCATTCCTCCACCCCTCCACCCCTCCATTCTTCACCCCCTCCATTCCTCCACTCCTCCACCCCTCCATTCCTTCACCCCTCCATTCCTCCACTCCTCCACCCCTCCATTCCTCCATTCCATTCTTCACCCCTCCACCCCCTCCATTCCTTCACCCCTCCACCCCTCCATTCCTCCACCCCTCCATTCCTCCACTCCTCCACCCCTCCATTCCTTCACCCCTCCACCCCCTCCATTCGTCCACCCTCCATTCCTCCACTCCTCCACCCCTCCATTCCTCCACTCCTCCACCCCTCCATTCCTCCACCCCTCCACCCCTCCATTCTTCCATTCCTCCACCCCTCCATTCTTAACCCCTCCATTCCTCCACTCCTCCACCCCTCCATTCCTTCACCCCTCCATTCCTCCACTCCTCCACCCCTCCATTCCTCCACCCCTCCATTCCTCCACTCCTCCACCCCTCCATTCCTTCACCCCTCCACCCCTCCATTCCTCCACCCCTCCATTCCTCCACTCCTCCACCCCTCCATTCTTCACCCCCTCCATTCCTCCACTCCTCCACCCCTCCACTCCTCCCACCCCTCCATTCTTCACCCCTCCATTCCTCCACCCCTCCACCCCTCCACCCCTCCACCCCTCCATTCCTCCACTCCTCCACCCCTCCACCCCTCCATTCCTCCACCCCTCCACCCCTCCACCCCTCCATTCCTCCACCCTCCATTCCTCCACTCCTCCACCCCTCCACCCCTCCATTCCTTCACCCCTCCACCCCTCCACCCCTCCACCCCTCCATTCCTCCACTCCTCCACCCCTCCACCCCTCCATTCCTTCACCCATCCACCCCTCCATTCTTCACCCCCTCCATTCCTTCACCCTTTCACCCCTCCATTCCTTCACCCCTTCACCCCTCCATTCCTTCACCCCTTCACCCCTCCATTCTTCCATTCCTCCACCCCTCCACCCCTCCATTCTTCACCCCCTCCATTCCTCCACTCCTCCACCCCTCCATTCCTTCACCCCTTCACCCCTCCATTCTTCCATTCCTCCACCCCTCCACCCCTCCATTCTTCACCCCCTCCATTCCTCCACTCCTCCACCCCTCCACCCTCCATTCCTTCACCCATCCACCCCTCCATTCTTCACCCCCTCCATTCCTTCACCCCTTCACCCCTCCATTCCTTCACCCTTCACCCCTCCATTCCTTCACCCCTTCACCCTCCATTCTTCCATTCCTCCACCCCTCCACCCCTCCATTCTTCACCCCCTCCATTCCTCCACTCCTCCACCCCTCCATTCCTCCACCCCTTCACCCCTCCATTCTTCCATTCCTCCACCCTCCACCCCTCCATTCTTCACCCCCTCCATTCCTCCACTCCTCCACCCTCCATTCCTCCACCCCTTCACCCCTCCATTCTTCCATTCCTCCACCCCTCCACCCCTCCATTCTTCCATTCCTCCACCCCTCCACCCCTCCATTCTTCCCCCTCCATTCCTCCACTCCTCCACCCCTCCATTCCTCCACCCCTTCACCCCTCCATTCCTCCTCCTCCACCCCTCCATTCCTCCACCCCTCCATTCCTTCACCCCTCCACCCTCCATTCCTCCACCCTCCATTCCTCCACTCCTCCACCCCTCCATTCCTCCACTCCTCCACCCCTCCATTCCTCCACCCCTTCACCCCTCCATTCTTCCATTCCTCCACCCCTCCATTCTTAACCCCCTCCATTCCTCCACTCCTCCACCCCTCCATTCCTTCACCCCTCCATTCCTCCACTCCTCCACCCTCCATTCCTCCACCCCTCCATTCCTCCACTCCTCCACCCTCCATTCCTTCACCCCTCCACCCCTCCATTCCTCCACCCCTCCATTCCTCCACTCCTCCACCCCTCCATTCTTCACCCCTCCATTCCTCCACTCCTCCACCCCTCCACTCCTCCACCCCTCCATTCTTCACCCCTCCATTCCTCCACCCCTCCACCCCTCCACCCCTCCACCCCTCCATTCCTCCACTCCTCCACCCCCTCCACCCTCCATTCCTCCACCCCTCCACCCCTCCACCCCTCCATTTCCACCCCTCCATTCCTCCACTCCTCCACCCCTCCACCCCTCCATTCCTTCACCCCTCCACCCTCCACCCCTCCACCCCTCCATTCCTCCACTCCTCCACCCCTCCACCCCTCCATTCCTTCACCCATCCACCCCTCCATTCTTCACCCCCTCCATTCCTTCACCCCTTCACCCCTCCATTCCTTCACCCCTTCACCCCTCCATTCCTTCACCCCTTCACCCCTCCATTCTTCCATTCCTCCACCCCTCCACCCTCCATTCTTCACCCCTCCATTCCTTCCTCCCTCCATTCCTTCACCCCTTCACCCCTCCATTCTTCCATTCCTCCACCCCTCCACCCCTCCATTCTTCACCCCTCCATTCCTCCACTCCTCCACCCCTCCACCCCTCCATTCCTTCACCCATCCACCCCTCCATTCTTCACCCCCTCCATTCCTTCATTCCTTCACCCCTCCATTCCTTCACCCCTTCTCCATTCACCCCTTCACCCCTCCATTCTTCCATTCCTCCACCCCCTCCACCCCTCCATTCTTCACCCCTCCATTCCTCCACTCCTCCACCCCTCCATTCCTTCACCCCTTCACCCCTCCATTCTTCCATTCCTCCACCCCTCCACCCTCCATTCTTCACCCCTCCATTCCTCCACTCCTCCACCCCTCCATTCCTCCACCCCTCCATTCCTTCACCCTCCACCCCTCCATTCCTCCACCCTCCATTCCTCCACTCCTCCACCCTCCATTCCTCCACTCCTCCACCCTCCATTCCTCCACCCCTTCCCCTCCATTCTTCCATTCCTCCACCCCTCCATTCTTCCCCCCTCCATTCCTCCACTCCTCCACCCCTCCATTCCTTCGCCCCCCTCCATTCCTCCACTCCTCCATTCCATTCCTCCACCCTCCATTCCTCCACTCCTCCACCCCTCCATTCCTTCACCCCTCCACCCCTCCATTCCTCCACCCCTCCATTCCTCCACTCCTCCATTCCATTCCACCCCTCCATTCCTCCACCTCCACCCTCCACTCCTCCACCCCTCCATTCTTCACCCCTCCATTCCTCCACCCCCTCCACCCCTCCACCCCTCCACCCCTCCATTCCTCCACTCCTCCACCCCTCCACCCCTCCATTCCTCCACCCCTCCACCCCTCCACCCCTCCATTCCTCCACCCCTCCATTCTCCACTCCTCCACCCCTCCACCCCTCCATTCCTTCACCCCTCCACCCCTCCACCCCTCCACCCCTCCATTCCTCCTCCACCCTCCACCCCTCCATTCCTTCACCCATCCACCCCTCCATTCTTCACCCCTCCATTCTTCACCCCTTCACCCCTCCATTCCTTCACCCCTTCACCCCTCCATTCCTTCACCCCTTCACCCCTCCATTCTTCCATTCCTCCACCCCTCCACCCCTCCATTCTTCACCCCTCCATTCCTCCACTCCTCCCCCTCCATTCCTTCACCCTTCCCCTCCATTCTTCCATTCCTCCCCCTCCACCCCTCCCTCACCCCTCCATTCCTCCACCTCCACCCCTCCACCCCCTCCATTCCTTCACCCATCCACCCCTCCATTCTTCCTCCCCTTCACCCCTTCACCCCTCCATTCCTCCACTCCTCCACCCCTCCATTCCTCCACCCCTTCACCCCTCCATTCCATTCCTCCACCCCTCCACCCCTCCATTCTTCACCCCTCCATTCCTCCACTCCTCCACCCCTCCATTCCTCCACCCTCCATTCTTCACCCCTCCACCCCTCCATTCCTTCACCCCTCCACCCCTCCATTCCTCCACCCCTCCATTCCTCCACTCCTCCACCCCTCCATTCCTTCACCCCTCCACCCCTCCATTCCTCCACCCCTCCATTCCTCCACTCCTCCACCTCCATTCTTCACCCCTCCATTCCTCCACTCCTCCCCCCTCCACTCCTCCACCCCTCCATTCTTCACCCCTGCATTCCTCCACCCCTCCACCCCTCCACCCCTCCATTCCTCCACCCCTCCACCCCTCCACCCCTCCATTCCTCCACCCCTCCATTCCTACACTCCTCCACCCCTCCACCCCTCCATTCCTTCACCCTCCATTCCTCCACTCCTCCACCCCTCCACCCCTCCATTCCTCCACCCCTCCACCCTCCATTCTTCACCCCTTCACCCCTCCATTCCTTCACCCATCCACCCCTCCATTCTTCACCCCTCCATTCCTTCACCCCTTCACCCCTCCATTCCTTCACCCCTTCACCCCTCCATTCCTTCACCCCTCCATTCCTCCACCCCTCCATTCCTCCACTCCTCCACCCCTCCATTCCTCCACCCCTTCACCCCTACATTCCTCCACTCCTCCACCACTCCATTCCTCCACCCTCCATTCTTCACCCCCTCCATTCCTCCACTCCTCCACCCCTCCATTCCTCCACCCCTCCACCCCTCCATTCCTCCACCCCTCCACTCCTCCACCCTCCATTCCTCCACCCCTCCACTCCTCCACCCCTCCATTCCTCCACCCTCCACTCCTCCACCCCTCCACTCCTCCACCCCTCCATTCCTCCACCCTCCATTCCTCCACCCTCCATTCCTCCACCCTCCACTCCTCCACCCCTCCATTCCTCCACCCTCCACTCCTCCACCCGTCCACTCCTCCACCCCTCCATTCCTCCACCCCTCCATTCCTCCACCCTCACCCCTTTCCCCTTCACCACCACCCCCTTCCTCCAGCACCCGACCCCCTAATTCCGATTAAAGAATGCCTTGTAAACAGAGATGATGGGTTCTGACGCCGGGTCAGCCGGGGTCAGAGTGGAGGCTGTCTGTGGATGGGAGAGGCTGAGCAGTGTCCCGAAACCACACACACACACACACACACACACACACACACACACACACACACACACACACACACACACACACATGAACAACTGTTCCTCTGGTCTCAGGGTCTATCCTGCTCAGGGGCCTGTTCCTCTAGAGGTGGTCTCAGGGGCCTGTTTCTCTAGAGAGGTCTCAGTGTCCTGTTCCTCTAGAGAGGTCTCAGGGGCCTGTTCCTCTAGAGGTGGTCTCAGTGTCCTGTTCCTCTAGAGAGGTCTCAGGGGCCTGTTCCTCTAGAGGTGGTCTCAGTGTCCTGTTCCTCTAGAGAGGTCTCAGGGGCCTGTTCCTCTAGAGAGGTCTCAGGGGCCTGTTCCTCTAGAGAGGTCTCAGGGGCCTGTCCCTCTAGAGAGGTCTCAGGGGCCTGTTCCTCTAGAGAGGTCTCAGGGGCCTGTTCCTCTAGAGGTGGTTTCAGGGGCCTGTTCCTCTAGAGGTGGTCTCAGGGGCCTGTTCCTCTAGAGGTGGTCTCAGTGTCCTGTTCCTCTAGAGAGGTCTCAGGGGCCTGTTCCTCTAGAGGTGGTTTCAGGGGCATGTTCCTCTAGAGGTGGTCTCAGGGGCCTGTTCCTCTAGAGGTGGTCTCAGGGGCCTGTTCGTCTAGAGGTGGTCTCAGGGGCCTGTTCCTCTAGAGGTGGTCTTAGGGGCTTGTTCCTCTAGAGGTGGTCTCAGGGGCCTGTTCCTCTAGAGAGGTCTCAGGGGCCTGTTCCTCTAGAGAGGTCTCAGGGGCCTGTTCCTCTAGAGGTGGTCTCAGTGTCCTGTTCCTCTAGAGAGGTCTCAGGGGCCTGTTCCTCTAGAGGTGGTCTCAGGGGCCTGTTCCTCTAGAGGTGGTCTCAGGGGCATGTTCCTCTAGAGGTGGTCTCAGGGTCTATCCTGCTCAGGGGCCTGTTCCTCTAGAGAGGTCTCAGGGGCCTGTTTCTCTAGAGAGGTCTCAGTGTCCTGTTCCTCTAGAGAGGTCTCAGGGGCCTGTTCCTCTAGAGGTGATCTCAGTGTCCTGTTCCTCTAGAGAGGTCTCAGGGGCCTGTTCCTCTAGAGGTGGTCTCAGTGTCCTGTTCCTCTAGAGAGGTCTCAGGGGCCTGTTCCTCTAGAGGTGGTTTCAGGGGCCCGTTCCTCTAGAGGTGGTCTCAGGGGCCTGTTCCTCTAGAGGTGGTCTCAGTGTCCTGTTCCTCTAGAGAGGTCTCAGGGGCCTGTTCCTCTAGAGGTGGTCTCAGGGGCCTGTTCGTCTAGAGGTGGTCTCAGGGGCCTGTTCCTCTAGAGGTGGTCTTAGGGGCCTGTTCCTCTAGAGGTGGTCTCAGTGTCCTGTTCCTCTAGAGGTGGTCTCAGGGGCCTGTTCCTCTAGAGGTGGTCTCAGGGTCTATCCTGCTCAGGGGCCTGTTCCTCTAGAGAGGTCTCAGGGGCCTGTTCCTCTAGAGAGGTCTCGGTGTCCTGTTCCTCTAGAGAGGTCTCAGGGGCCTGTTCCTCTAGAGGTGGTCTCAGTGTCCTGTTCCTCTAGAGAGGTATCAGGGGCCTGTTCCTCTAGAGGTGACCTCAGTGTCCTGTTCCTCTAGAGAGGTCTCAGGGGCCTGTTCCTCTAGAGGTGGTCTCAGGGGCTTATTCCTCTAGAGGTGGGCTCAGGGTCTATCCTGCTCAGGGGCCTGTTCCTCTAGAGAGGTCTCAGGGGCCTGTTCCTCTAGAGGTGGTCTCAGTGTCCTGTTCCTCTAGAGAGGTCTCAGGGGCCTGTTCCTCTAGAGGTGGTCTCAGGGGCCTGTTCCTCTATAGGTGGTCTCAGGGGCATGTTCCTCTAGAGGTGGTCTCAGGGGTCTGTTCCTCTAGAGGTGGTCTCAGGGTCTATCCTGCTCAAGGGCCTGTTCCTCTAGAGAGGTCTCAGGGGCCTGTTCCTCCAGAGAGGTCTCAGTGTCCTGTTCCTCTAGAGAGGTCTCAGGGGCCTGTTCCTCTAGAGGTGGTCTCAGTGTCCTGTTCCTCTAGAGAGGTCTCAGGGGCCTGTTCCTCTAGAGGTGGTCTCAGGGGCCTGTTCCTCTAGAGGTGGTCTCAGGGGCATGTTCCTCTAGAGGTGGTCTCAGGGGCCTGTTCCTCTAGAGGTGGTCTCAGGGTCTATCCTGCTCAGGGGCCTGTTCCTCTAGAGAGGTCTCAGGGGCCTGTTCCTCTAGAGAGGTCTCAGTGTCCTGTTCCTCTAGAGAGGTCTCAGGGGCCTGTTCCTCTAGAGGTGGTCTCAGGGGCCTGTTCCTCTAGAGGTGGTCTCAGGGGCCTGTTCCTCTAGAGGTGGTCTCAGGGTCTATCCTGCTCAGGGGCCTGTTCCTCTAGAGGTGGTCTCAGTGTCCTGTTCCTCTAGAGAGGTCTCAGGGGCCTGTTCCTCTAGAGAGGTCTCAGGGGCCTGTCCCTCTAGAGAGGTCTCAGGGGCCTGTTCCTCTAGAGAGGTCTCAGGGGCCTGTTCCTCTAGAGGTGGTCTCAGGGGCCTGTTCCTCTAGAGGTGATCTCAGTGTCCTGTTCCTCTAGAGGTGGTCTCAGGGGCCTGTTCCTCTAGAGAGGTCTCAGGGGCCTGTCCCTCTAGAGAGGTCTCAGGGGCCTGTTCCTCTAGAGAGGTCTCAGGGGCCTGTTCCTCTAGAGGTGGTCTCAGGGGCATGTTCCTCTAGAGGTGGTCTCATTGGCCTGTTCCTCTAGAGGTAGTCTCAGGTTCTATCCTGCTCAGGGGCCTGTTCCTCTAGAGGTGGTCTCAGGGGCCTGTTCCTCCAGAGAGGTCTCAGTTTCCTGTTCCTCTAGAGAGGTCTCAGGGGCCTGTTCTTCTAGAGGTGGTCTCAGTGTCCTGTTCCTCTAGAGGTGGTCTCAGGGGCCTGTTCCTCTAGAGGTGGTCTCAGGGTCTATCCTGCTCAGGGGCCTGTTCCTCTAGAGAGGTCTCAGGGGCCTGTTCCTCTAGAGAGGTCTCAGTGTCCTGTTCCTCTAGAGAGGTCTCAGGGGCCTGTTCATCTAGAGGTGGTCTCAGTGTCCTGTTCCTCTAGAGAGGTCTCAGGGGCCTGTTCCTCTAGAGGTGGTCTCAGGGGTCTGTTCCTCTAGAGGTGGTCTCAGGGTCTATCCTGCTCAAGGGCCTGTTCCTCTAGAGAGGTCTCAGGGGCCTGTTCCTCTAGAGGTGGTCTCAGTGTCCTGTTCCTCTAGAGAGGTCTCAGGGGCCTGTTCCTCTAGAGGTGGTCTCAGGGGCCTGTTCCTCTATAGGTGGTCTCAGGGGCATGTTCCTCTAGAGGTGGTCTCAGGGGTCTGTTCCTCTAGAGGTGGTCTCAGGGTCTATCCTGCTCAAGGGCCTGTTCCTCTAGAGAGGTCTCAGGGGCCTGTTCCTCCAGAGAGGTCTCAGTGTCCTGTTCCTCTAGAGAGGTCTCAGGGGCCTGTTCCTCTAGAGGTGGTCTCAGTGTCCTGTTCCTCTAGAGAGGTCTCAGGGGCCTGTTCCTCTAGAGATGGTCTCAGTGTCCTGTTCCTCTAGAGAGGTCTCAGGGGCCTGTTCCTCTAGAGGTGGTCTCAGGGGCCTGTTCCTCCAGAGAGGTCTCAGTTTCCTGTTCCTCTAGAGAGGTCTCAGGGGCCTGTTCTTCTAGAGGTGGTCTCAGTGTCCTGTTCCTATAGAGGTGGTCTCAGGGGCCTGTTCCTCTAGAGGTGGTCTCAGGGTCTATCCTGCTCAGGGGCCTGTTCCTCTAGAGAGGTCTCAGGGGCCTGTTCCTCTAGAGAGGTCTCAGTGTCCTGTTCCTCTAGAGAGGTCTCAGGGGCCTGTTCATCTAGAGGTGGTCTCAGTGTCCTGTTCCTCTAGAGAGGTCTCAGGGGCCTGTTCCTCTAGAGGTGGTCTCAGGGTCTATCCTGCTCAAGGGCCTGTTCCTCTAGAGAGGTCTCAGGGGCCTGTTCCTCTAGAGGTGGTCTCAGTGTCCTGTTCCTCTAGAGAGGTCTCAGGGGCCTGTTCCTCTAGAGGTGGTCTCAGGGGCCTGTTCCTCTATAGGTGGTCTCAGGGGCATGTTCCTCTAGAGGTGGTCTCAGGGGTCTGTTCCTCTAGAGGTGGTCTCAGGGTCTATCCTGCTCAAGGGCCTGTTCCTCTAGAGAGGTCTCAGGGGCCTGTTCCTCCAGAGAGGTCTCAGTGTCCTGTTCCTCTAGAGAGGTCTCAGGGGCCTGTTCCTCTAGAGGTGGTCTCAGTGTCCTGTTCCTCTAGAGAGGTCTCAGGGGCCTGTTCCTCTAGAGGTGGTCTCAGTGTCCTGTTCCTCTAGAGAGGTCTCAGGGGCCTGTTCCTCTAGAGGTGGTCTCAGGGGCCTGTTCCTCTAGAGGTGGTCTCAGGGGCATGTTCCTCTAGAGGTGGTCTCAGGGGCCTGTTCCTCTAGAGGTGGTCTCAGGGTCTATCCTGCTCAGGGGCCTGTTCCTCTAGAGAGGTCTCAGGGGCCTGTTCCTCTAGAGAGGTCTCAGTGTCCTGTTCCTCTAGAGAGGTCTCAGGGGCCTGTTCCTCTAGAGGTGGTCTCAGGGGCCTGTTCCTCTAGAGGTGGTCTCAGGGGCCTGTTCCTCTAGAGGTGGTCTCAGGGTCTATCCTGCTCAGGGGCCTGTTCCTCTAGAGGTGGTCTCAGTGTCCTGTTCCTCTAGAGAGGTCTCAGGGGCCTGTTCCTCTAGAGAGGTCTCAGGGGCCTGTCCCTCTAGAGAGGTCTCAGGGGCCTGTTCCTCTAGAGAGGTCTCAGGGGCCTGTTCCTCTAGAGGTGGTCTCAGGGGCCTGTTCCTCTAGAGGTGATCTCAGTGTCCTGTTCCTCTAGAGGTGGTCTCAGGGGCCTGTTCCTCTAGAGAGGTCTCAGGGGCCTGTCCCTCTAGAGAGGTCTCAGGGGCCTGTTCCTCTAGAGAGGTCTCAGGGGCCTGTTCCTCTAGAGGTGGTCTCAGGGGCATGTTCCTCTAGAGGTGGTCTCATTGGCCTGTTCCTCTAGAGGTAGTCTCAGGGTCTATCCTGCTCAGGGGCCTGTTCCTCTAGAGGTGGTCTCAGGGGCCTGTTCCTCTAGAGGTGGTCTCAGGGGCCTGTTCCTCTAGAGGTGGTCTCAGGGTCTATCCTGCTCAGGGGCCTGTTCCTCTAGAGAGGTCTCAGGGGCCTGTTCCTCTAGAGAGGTCTCAGTGTCCTGTTCCTCTAGAGAGGTCTCAGGGGCCTGTTCATCTAGAGGTGGTCTCAGTGTCCTGTTCCTCTAGAGAGGTCTCAGGGGCCTGTTCCTCTAGAGGTGGTCTCAGGGGTCTGTTCCTCTAGAGGTGGTCTCAGGGTCTATCCTGCTCAAGGGCCTGTTCCTCTTGAGAGGTCTCAGGGGCCTGTTCCTCTAGAGGTGGTCTCAGTGTCCTGTTCCTCTAGAGAGGTCTCAGGGGCCTGTTCCTCTAGAGGTGGTCTCAGGGTCTATCCTGCTCAAGGGCCTGTTCCTCTAGAGAGGTCTCAGGGGCCTGTTCCTCCAGAGAGGTCTCAGTGTCCTGTTCCTCTAGAGAGGTCTCAGGGGCCTGTTCCTCTAGAGGTGGTCTCAGTGTCCTGTTCCTCTAGAGAGGTCTCAGGGGCCTGTTCCTCTAGAGGTGGTCTCAGTGTCCTGTTCCTCTAGAGAGGTCTCAGGGGCCTGTTCCTCTAGAGGTGGTCTCAGGGGCCTGTTCCTCTAGAGGTGGTCTCAGGGTCTATCCTGCTCAGGGGCCTGTTCCTCTAGAGAGGTCTCAGTGTCCTGTTCCTCTAGAGAGGTCTCAGGGGCCTGTTCCTCTAGAGGTGGTCTCAGGGGCCTGTTCCTCTAGAGGTGGTCTCAGGGGCCTGTTCCTCTAGAGGTGGTCTCAGGGTCTATCCTGCTCAGGGGCCTGTTCCTATAGAGGTGGTCTCAGTGTCCTGTTCCTCTAGAGAGGTCTCAGGGGCCTGTTCCTCTAGAGAGGTCTCAGGGGCCTGTTCCTCTAGAGAGGTCTCAGGGGCCTGTCCCTCTAGAGAGGTCTCAGGGGCCTGTTCCTCTAGAGAGGTCTCAGGGGCCTGTTCCTCTAGAGGTGGTCTCAGGGGCCTGTTCCTCTAGAGGTGATCTCAGTGTCCTGTTCCTCTAGAGGTGGTCTCAGGGGCCTGTTCCTCTAGAGAGGTCTCAGGGGCCTGTCCCTCTAGAGAGGTCTCAGGGGCCTGTTCCTCTAGAGAGGTCTCAGGGGCCTGTTCCTCTAGAGGTGGTCTCAGGGGCATGTTCCTCTAGAGGTGGTCTCATTGGCCTGTTCCTCTAGAGGTAGTCTCAGGGTCTATCCTGCTCAGGGGCCTGTTCCTCTAGAGGTGGTCTCAGGGGCCTGTTCCTCCAGAGAGGTCTCAGTTTCCTGTTCCTCTAGAGAGGTCTCAGGGGCCTGTTCTTCTAGAGGTGGTCTCAGTGTCCTGTTCCTCTAGAGGTGGTCTCAGGGGCCTGTTCCTCTAGAGGTGGTCTCAGGGTCTATCCTGCTCAGGGGCCTGTTCCTCTAGAGAGGTCTCAGGGGCCTGTTCCTCTAGAGAGGTCTCAGTGTCCTGTTCCTCTAGAGAGGTCTCAGGGGCCTGTTCATCTAGAGGTGGTCTCAGTGTCCTGTTCCTCTAGAGAGGTCTCAGGGGCCTGTTCCTCTAGAGGTGGTCTCAGGGTCTGTTCCTCTAGAGGTGGTCTCAGGGTCTATCCTGCTCAAGGGCCTGTTCCTCTAGAGAGGTCTCAGGGGCCTGTTCCTCTAGAGGTGGTCTCAGTGTCCTGTTCCTCTAGAGAGGTCTCAGGGGCCTTTTCCTCTAGAGGTGGTCTCAGGGGCCTGTTCCTCTATAGGTGGTCTCAGGGGCATGTTCCTCTAGAGGTGGTCTCAGGGGTCTGTTCCTCTAGAGGTGGTCTCAGGGTCTATCCTGCTCAAGGGCCTGTTCCTCTAGAGAGGTCTCAGGGGCCTGTTCCTCCAGAGAGGTCTCAGTGTCCTGTTCCTCTAGAGAGGTCTCAGGGGCCTGTTCCTCTAGAGGTGGTCTCAGTGTCCTGTTCCTCTAGAGAGGTCTCAGGGGCCTGTTCCTCTAGAGGTGGTCTCAGTGTCCTGTTCCTCTAGAGAGGTCTCAGGGGCCTGTTCCTCTAGAGGTGGTCTCAGGGGCCTGTTCCTCTAGAGGTGGTCTCAGGGGCATGTTCCTCTAGAGGTGGTCTCAGGGGCCTGTTCCTCTAGAGGTGGTCTCAGGGTCTATCCTGCTCAGGGGCCTGTTCCTCTAGAGAGGTCTCAGGGGCCTGTTCCTCTAGAGAGGTCTCAGTGTCCTGTTCCTCTAGAGAGGTCTCAGGGGCCTGTTCCTCTAGAGGTGGTCTCAGGGGCCTGTTCCTCTAGAGGTGGTCTCAGGGGCCTGTTCCTCTAGAGGTGGTCTCAGGGTCTATCCTGCTCAGGGGCCTGTTCCTATAGAGGTGGTCTCAGTGTCCTGTTCCTCTAGAGAGGTCTCAGGGGCCTGTTCCTCTAGAGAGGTCTCAGGGGCCTGTTCCTCTAGAGAGGTCTCAGGGGCCTGTCCCTCTAGAGAGGTCTCAGGGGCCTGTTCCTCTAGAGAGGTCTCAGGGGCCTGTTCCTCTAGAGGTGGTCTCAGGGGCCTGTTCCTCTAGAGGTGATCTCAGTGTCCTGTTCCTCTAGAGGTGGTCTCAGGGGCCTGTTCCTCTAGAGAGGTCTCAGGGGCCTGTCCCTCTAGAGAGGTCTCAGGGGCCTGTTCCTCTAGAGAGGTCTCAGGGGCCTGTTCCTCTAGAGGTGGTCTCAGGGGCATGTTCCTCTAGAGGTGGTCTCATTGGCCTGTTCCTCTAGAGGTAGTCTCAGGGTCTATCCTGCTCAGGGGCCTGTTCCTCTAGAGGTGGTCTCAGGGGCCTGTTCCTCCAGAGAGGTCTCAGTTTCCTGTTCCTCTAGAGAGGTCTCAGGGGCCTGTTCTTCTAGAGGTGGTCTCAGTGTCCTGTTCCTCTAGAGGTGGTCTCAGGGGCCTGTTCCTCTAGAGGTGGTCTCAGGGTCTATCCTGCTCAGGGGCCTGTTCCTCTAGAGAGGTCTCAGGGGCCTGTTCCTCTAGAGAGGTCTCAGTGTCCTGTTCCTCTAGAGAGGTCTCAGGGGCCTGTTCATCTAGAGGTGGTCTCAGTGTCCTGTTCCTCTAGAGAGGTCTCAGGGGCCTGTTCCTCTAGAGGTGGTCTCAGGGGTCTGTTCCTCTAGAGGTGGTCTCAGGGTCTATCCTGCTCAAGGGCCTGTTCCTCTAGAGAGGTCTCAGGGGCCTGTTCCTCTAGAGGTGGTCTCAGTGTCCTGTTCCTCTAGAGAGGTCTCAGGGGCCTTTTCCTCTAGAGGTGGTCTCAGGGGCCTGTTCCTCTATAGGTGGTCTCAGGGGCATGTTCCTCTAGAGGTGGTCTCAGGGTCTGTTCCTCTAGAGGTGGTCTCAGGGTCTATCCTGCTCAAGGGCCTGTTCCTCTAGAGAGGTCTCAGGGGCCTGTTCCTCCAGAGAGGTCTCAGTGTCCTGTTCCTCTAGAGAGGTCTCAGGGGCCTGTTCCTCTAGAGGTGGTCTCAGTGTCCTGTTCCTCTAGAGAGGTCTCAGGGGCCTGTTCCTCTAGAGGTGGTCTCAGTGTCCTGTTCCTCTAGAGAGGTCTCAGGGGCCTGTTCCTCTAGAGGTGGTCTCAGGGGCCTGTTCCTCTAGAGGTGGTCTCAGGGGCATGTTCCTCTAGAGGTGGTCTCAGGGGCCTGTTCCTCTAGAGGTGGTCTCAGGGTCTATCCTGCTCAGGGGCCTGTTCCTCTAGAGAGGTCTCAGGGGCCTGTTCCTCTAGAGAGGTCTCAGTGTCCTGTTCCTCTAGAGAGGTCTCAGGGGCCTGTTCCTCTAGAGGTGGTCTCAGGGGCCTGTTCCTCTAGAGGTGGTCTCAGGGGCCTGTTCCTCTAGAGGTGGAACCTGCGGAGACTCAATCAGCAGGAAGTGGATCGTCTAGCTGTGGTTCCCCGACACTCGTAGATTGACGTGGGTGGTCAGGTGGGTGACCCGGGCCTATAGAGCGCCCG
>NC_088411.1:47040042-47045042 GCF_034236695.1 Oncorhynchus nerka
AGGTGGGGTGAGGGGAGAGAAATACCAGGAGATTATCAGAGAGAGTTGGGGTGAGGGGAGAGAAATACCAGGAGATTATCAGAGAGAGTTGGGGGGAGGGAGAGAAATACCAGGAGATTATCAGAGAGAGAGGTGGGGTGAGGGGAGAGAAATACCAGGAGATTATCAGAGAGAGGTGGGGTGGGGGAGAGAAATACCAGGAGATTATCAGAGAGAGGTGGGTGGGTGGGGGGAGAGAAATACCAGGAGATTATCAGAGAGGTGAGGTGAGGTGGGGGAGGGAGAGAAATACCAGGAGATTATCAGAGAGAGGTGAGGTGGGGTGAGGGGAGAGAAATACCAGGAGATTATCAGAGAGAGGTGGGGTGAGGGAGAGAAATACCAGGAGATTATCAGAGAGAGGTGGGGGGGGGGGAGAAATACCAGGAGATTATCAGAGAGAGGTGGGGTGGGGAGAGAAATACCAGGAGATTATCAGAGAGAGGTGGGGTGAGGGGAGAGAAATACCAGGAGATTATCAGAGAGAGGTGGGGTGAGGGGAGAGAAATACCAGGAGATTATCAGAGAAGTGAGGTGGGGTGAGGGGAGAGAAATACCAGGAGATTATCAGAGAGAGGTGGGGTGAGGAGAGAAATACCAGGAGATTATCAGAGAGAGGTGGGGTGGGGAGAGAAATACCAGGAGATTATCAGAGAGAGGTGGGGTGAGGGGAGAGAAATACCAGGAGATTATCAGAGAGAGGTGGGGTGGGGAGAGAAATACCAGGAGATTATCAGAGAGAGGTGGGGTGAGGGAGAGAAATACCAGGGAGATTATCAGAGAGGTGGGGTGGGGGAGAGAAATACCAGGAGATTATCAGAGAGAGGTGGGGTGGGGGAGAGAAATACCAGGAGATTATCAGAGAGAGGTGGGGTGAGGGAGAGAAATACCAGGAGATTATCAGAGAGAGGTGGGGTGGGGGAGAAATACCAGGAGATTATCAGAGAGGTGGGGTGAGGGGAGAGAAATACCAGGAGATTATCAGAGAGAGGTGGGGTGGGGGGAGAGAAATACCAGGAGATTATCAGAGAGAGGTGGGGTGAGGGGAGAGAAATACCAGGAGATTATCAGAGAGAGGTGGGGTGAGGGGAGAGAAATACCAGGAGATTATCAGAGAGAGGTGAGGTGGGGTGAGGGGAGAGAAATACCAGGAGATTATCAGAGAGAGGTGGGGTGAGGGGAGAGAAATACCAGGAGATTATCAGAGAGAGGTGGGTGAGGGGAGAGAAATACCAGGAGATTATCAGAGAGAGGTGGGGTGGGGGAGAGAAATACCAGGAGATTATCAGAGAGAGGTGGGGTGAGGGGAGAGAAATACCAGGAGATTATCAGAGAGAGGTGGGGTGAGGGGAGAGAAATACCAGGAGATTATCAGAGAGAGGTGAGGTGGGGTGGGGGGAGAGAAATACCAGGAGATTATCAGAGAGAGGTGAGGTGGGGTGAGGGGAGAGAAATACCAGGAGATTATCAGAGAGAGTGAGGTGGGGTGGGGGAGAGAAATACCAGGAGATTATCAGAGAGAGGTGGGGTGAGGGGAGAGAAATACCAGGAGATTATCAGAGAGAGGTGAGGTGGGGTGGGGGGGAGAGAAATACCAGGAGATTATCAGAGAGAGGTGGGGTGAGGGGAGAGAAATACCAGGAGATTATCAGAGAGAGGTGGGGTGAGGGGAGAGAAATACCAGGAGATTATCAGAGAGAGGTGGGGTGAGGGGAGAGAAATACCAGGAGATTATCAGAGAGAGGTGGGGTGGGGGGAGAGAAATACCAGGAGATTATCAGAGAGGTGGGGTGGGGGAGAGAAATACCAGGAGATTATCAGAGAGAGGTGGGGTGGGTGGGAGAGAAATACCAGGAGATTATCAGAGAGAGGTGAGGTGGGGTGGGGGGAGAGAAATACCAGGAGATTATCAGAGAGAGGTGAGGTGGGGTGAGGGGAGAGAAATACCAGGAGATTATCAGAGAGAGGTGAGGTGGGGTGAGGGGAGAGAAATACCAGGAGATTATCAGAGAGAGGTGGGGTGAGGGGAGAGAAATACCAGGAGATTATCAGAGAGAGGTGAGGTGGGGTGGGGGGAGAGAAATACCAGGAGATTATCAGAGAGAGGTGGGGTGAGGGGAGAGAAATACCAGGAGATTATCAGAGAGAGGTGGGGTGGGGGGAGAGTAATACCAGGAGATTATCAGAGAGAGGTGGGGTGAGTGGAGAGAAATACCAGGAGATTATCAGAGAGAGGTGGGGTGAGGGGAGAGAAATACCAGGAGACTATCAGAGAGAGGTGGGGTGAGGGGAGAGAAATACCAGGACATTATCAGAGAGAGGTGGGGTGAGGGGAGAGAAATACCAGGAGATTATCAGAGAGAGGTCGGGTGAGGGGAGAGAAATACCAGGAGATTATCAGAGAGAGGTGAGGTGGGGTGGGGGAGAGAAATACCAGGAGATTATCAGAGAGAGGTGAGGGGGGGTGGGAGAGAAATACCAGGAGAGTATCAGAGAGGTGGGGTGAGGGGAGAGAAATACCAGGAGAAAATCAGAGAGAGGGGGGGGAGCTGATGGGAGTGGAGGGGGATCAGGGAGCTGAGGGGAGGGGAGGGGATCAGGGATCTGAGGGGAGGGGAGGGGATCAGGGAGCTGAGGGGAGGGGGATCAGGGAGCTGAGGGGAGGGGAGGGATCATGGGATCTGAGGGGAGGGGAGGGGGTTCAGGGAGCTGAGGGGAGGGGAGGGGGTCATGGGGAGCTGAGGGGAGGGGAGGGGGTCATGGGAGCTGAGGGGAGGGGAGGGGGATCATGGGGGCTGAGGGGAGGGGAGGGGATCAGGGAGCTGAGGGGAGGGGAGGGGGTCATGGGAGCTGAGGGGAGGGGGTCATGGGAGCTGAGGGGGGGAGGGGGTCATGGGAGCTGAGGGGGAGGGGGTCATGGGAGCTGAGGGGAGGGGAGGGGGATCAGGGGAGCTGAGGGGAGGGGAGGGGTCATGGGAGCTGAGGGGAGGGGGTCATGGGAGCTGAGGGAGGGGAGGGGGATCGTGGGGGCTGAGGGGAGGGGAGGGGGTCATGGGAGCTGAGGGAAGGGGAGGGGGATCATGGGGGCTGAGGGGAGGGGAGGGGGATCAGGGAGCTGAGGGGAGGGGAGGGGATCAGGGAGCTGAGGGGAGGGGAGGTGAGCTGGGAGCTGAGGGGAGGGAGGGGGTCATGGGGGCTGAGGGGAGGGGGTCATGGGGGCTGAGGGGAGGGAGGGGGTCATGGGGGCTGAGGGGAGGGGAGGGGGATCAGGAGCTGAGGGGAGGGGGTCATGGGGGCTGAGGGGAGGGGAGGGGTCATGGGAGCTGAGGGGAGGGGAGGGGGATCAGGGAGCTGAGGGGAGGGGAGGGGTCATGGGAGCTGAGGGGAGGGGGGGGGGTCATGGGAGCTGAGGGGAGGGGGTCATGGGAGCTGAGGGGAGGGGAGGGGGTCATGGGAGCTGAGGGGAGGGGGTCATGGGAGCTGAGGGGAGGGGGTCATGGGAGCTGAGGAGAGGGGAGGGGGTCATGGGAGCTGAGGGGAGTAGAGGGGTCATGTGAGCTGAGGGGAGGGGAGGGGGTCATGGGAGCTGAGGGGAGGGGGTCATGGGAGCTGAGAGGGAAGGGGATGGGAAGGGGGGGGTCATGGGAGCTGAGGGGAGGGGGTCATGGGAGCTGAGGGGGGGGGTCATGGGAGCTGAGGAGAGTGGAGGGGGTCATGGGAGCTGAGGGGAGGGAGGGGGTCATGGGAGCTGAGGGGAGGGAGGGGGTCATGGGAGCTGAGGGGAGGGAGGGGTCATGGGAGCTGAGGAGAGGGGAAGGGGTCATGGGAGCTGAGGGGAGGGGAGGGGGATCATGGGGGCTGAGGGGAGGGAGGGGGATCAGGGAGCTGAGGGGAGGGGAGGGGGATCATGGGAGCTGAGGGGAGGGGAGGGGAGGGGATCATGGGAGCTGAGGGAGGGGAGGGGATCATGGGGGCTGAGGGGAGGGGAGGGGGATCATGGGGGCTGAGATTAAACCTTTGACTGAGCATCTTTTAGGAGAATCCTGGTCTGGCCTGTTGGTGAACCGGGTGAAGTACCCGATGTTGATCCACAGGTCCTGGTCTGGCCTGTTATATAGGGTACATCGGGTTCAACAGGAAAACGGACTCGACGTCATAAGAAAAGTAGGAAACGTGACCTCATGACTTTCTCCGTGTGATGTCCGGTCTCTGAGACAATTTTAGAGTAAATGTCCCTCATACCAAAACATAGAGAGATAGTGAGGGCTTTCAGACAGACAGACAGACAGACAGACAGACAGACAGACAGACAGACAGACAGACAGACAGACAGACAGACAGATAGTGAGGGCTTTCTGCAGCGTTTTACAGTGTGTCTACACATCTATAGTGAGGGCTTTCTGCAGCGTTTTACAGTGTGTCTACACATCTATAGTGAGGGCTTTCTGCAGCGTGTTACAGTGTGTCTACACATCTATAGTGAGGGCTTTCTGCAGCATGTTACAGTGTGTCTACACATCTATAGTGAGGGCTTTCTGCAGCGTGTTACAGTGTGTCTACACATCTATAGTGAGGGCTTTCTGCAGCGTGTTACAGTGTGTCTACACATCTATAGTGAGGGCTTTCTGCAGCGTGTTACAGTGTGTCTACACATCTATAGTGAGGGCTTTCTGCAGCGTGGTACAGTGTGTCTACACATCTATAGTGAGGGCTTTCTGCAGCGTGTTACAGTGTGTCTACACATCTATAGTGAGGGCTTTCTGCAGCGTGTTACAGTGTGTCTACACATCTATAGTGAGGGCTTTCTGCAGCGTGGTACAGTGTGTCTACACATCTATAGTGAGGGCTTTCTGCAGCGTGGTACAGTGTGTCTACACATCTATAGTGAGGGCTTTCAGCAGCGTGTTACAGTGTGTCTACACATCTATAGTGAGGGCTTTCTGCAGCGTGTTACAGTGTGT
>NC_088411.1:47047542-47220042 GCF_034236695.1 Oncorhynchus nerka
GACAGACAGACAGACAGACACATGGACGGACAGAGAGACAGACAGACAGACAGACAGACGGACAGACGGACAGACGGAGAGACAGACAGACACATGGATAGACGGACGGACGGTGAGACAGACAGACACGTGGACGGACGGACGGACCGACCGCCCGCCTGCCTACCTACCTGTTAGGATTTTTGAACATAAACAGGGTGATAACGATTGGTGGCAGTGCCCACAAAACCAGGGACACAGAGAATCAAACACCAAACATTACAGAACCAGGGACACAGAGAATCAAACATTACAGAACCAGGGACACAGAGAATCTCACACCAAACATTACAGAACCAGGGACACAGAGAATCTAACACCAAACATTACAGAACCAGGGACACAGAGAATCTAACACCAAACATTACAGAACCAGGGACACAGAGAATCTCACACCAAACATTACAGAACCAGGGACACAGAGAATCTAACACCAAACATTACAGAACCAGGGACACAGAGAATCTAACACCAAACATTACAGAACAAGGGACACAGAGAATCTAACACCAAACATTACAGAACCAGGGACACAGAGAATCTAACACCAAACATTACAGAACCAGGGACACAGAGAATCTAACACCAAACATTACAGAACCAGGGACACAGAGAATCAAACACCAAACATTACAGAATCAGGGACACAGAGAATCAAACATTACAGAACCAGGGACACAGAGAATCAAACATTACAGAACCAGGGACACAGAGAATCTCACACCAAACATTACAGAACCAGGGACACAGAGAATCTAACACCAAACATTACAGAACCAGGGACACAGAGAATCTCACACCAAACATTACAGAACCAGGGACACAGAGAATCTAACACCAAACATTACAGAACAAGGGACACAGAGAATCTAACACCAAACATTACAGAACCAGGGACACAGAGAATCTAACACCAAACATTACAGAACCAGGGACACAGAGAATCTAACACCAAACATTACAGAACCAGGGACACAGATAATCTAACACCAAACAGTACAGACAGAGGGAGAGGGAAAACACGGAGGTGGGTCAAGGCTCGGATGGAGTGAGATTGAAAAACAAGGTGTTGGAAGCAGGGACTCGGAGCTGAGTAAGATCTGGGGCCGTAAGAGTAAGAGTGTTGGTCTAGGATCAGTCTAGGATCCGTCTAGGATCAGTCTAAGATAAGTCTAGGATCAGCTCCTCTGAGTTTTCAACTCTCTAGAGACAGCAGGAGCGGTAGAGAAACTCTGAAAGATCGGCTATGAACTGACATTTCCTCCTGAGGTGCTGACTTGTTGCACCCTCGACAACTACTGTTATTATTATTATTTGACCATGCTGGTCAGTTATGAACATCTTGGCCATGTTCTGTTATAATCTCCACCTGGCACAGCCAGAAGAGGACTGGCCACCCCTCAGAGCCTGGTTCCTCTCTAGGTTTATAATCTCCACCCGGCACAGCCAGAAGAGGACTGGCCACCCCTCAGAGCCTGGTTCCTCACTAGGTTTATAATCTCCACCCGGCACAGCCAGAAGAGGACTGGCCACCCCTCAGAGCCTGGTTCCTCTCTAGGTTTATAATCGCCACACGGCACAGCCAGAAGAGGACTGGCCACCCCTCAGAGCCTGGTTCCTCTCTACCCGGCACAGCCAGAAGTGGACTGGCCACCCCTCAGAGCCTGGTTCCTCTCTAGGTTTATAATCTCCACCAGGCACAGCCAGAAGAGGACTGGCCACCCCTCAGAGCCTGGTTAATCTCTAGGTTTCTTCCTAGAGAGGAACCCTACTCACTGCTAGCAGAATCCTACTCACTGCTAGCAGAACCCTACTCACTGCTAGCAGAATCCTACTCACTGCTAGCAGAACCCTACTCACTGCTAGCAGAACCCTACTCACTGCTAGCAGAATCCTACTCACTGCTAGCAGAACCCTACTTACTGCTAGCAGAACCCTACTCACTGCTAGCAGAATCCTACTCACTGCTAGCAGAATCCTACTCCCTGCTAGCAGAACCCTACTCACTGCTAGCAGAACCCTACTCACTGCTAGCAGAATCCTACTCACTGCTAGCAGAACCCTACTCACTGCTAGCAGAACCCTACTCACTGCTAGCAGAATCCTACTCACTGCTAGCAGAAACCTACTCACTGCTAGCAGAATCCTACTCACTGCTAGCAGAACCCTACTCACTGCTAGCAGAACCCTACTCACTGCTAGCAGAATCCTACTCACTGCTAGCAGAATCCTACTCACTGCTAGCAGAATCCTACTCACAGCTAGCAAAATCTACTCATAGCTAGCAGAATCATACTTACTGCTAGCAGAATCCTACTCACTGCTAGCAAAATCCTACTCACTGCTAGCAGAACCCTACTCATAGCTAGCAGAATCATACTCACTGCTAGCAAAATCCTACTCACTGCTAGCATAATCCTACTCACTGCTAGCAGAATCCTACTCACTGCTAGCAGAAACTCACTGCTAGCAGCAGAATCCTACTCACTGCTAGCAGAATCCTACTCACTGCCAGCAGAATCCTACTCACTGCTAGCAGCAAAATCCTGCTAGCAGAATCCTACTCACTGCTAGCAAAATCCTACTCACTGCTAGCAGAACCCTACTCACAGCTAGCAGAATCCTACTCACTGCTAGCAGAATCCTATTCACTGCTAGCAGAATCCTACTCACTGCTAGCAGAATCCTACTCACTGCTAGCAAAATCCAACTCACTGCTAGCAGAATCCTACTCACTGCTAGCAAAATCCTACTCACTGCTAGCAGAATCCTACTCACAGCTAGCAGAATCTTACTCACTGCTAGCAGAATCCTACTCACAGCTAGCAAAATCCTACTCACAGCTAGCAGAATCCTACTCACTGCTAGCAGAATCCTACTCACTGCTAGCAGAATCCTACTCATAGCTAGCAGAATCCTACTCACTGCTAGCAGAATCCTACTCACTGCTAGCAGAATCCTACTCACAGCTAGCAGAATCCTACTCACTGCTAGCAGAATCCTACTCACTGCTAGCAGAATCCTACTCACTGCTAGCAGAATCCTACTCACAGCTAGCAGAATCCTACTCACTGCTAGCAGAATCCTACTCACTGCTAGCAGAATCCTACTCACTGCTAGCAGAATCCTACTCACTGCTAGCAGAATCCTACTCACAGCTAGCAGAATCCTACTCAGCAGCCAGCAGAATCCTACTCACTAGCTAGCAGAACCCCACTCACAGCTAGCAGAATCCCACTCACTGCTAGCAGAATCCTATTCACTGCTAGCAGAATCCTACTCACTGCTAGCAGAATCCTACTCACTGCTAGCAAAATCCTACTCACTGCTAGCAGAATCCTACTCACTGCTAGCAAAATCCTACTCACTGCTAGCAGAATCCTACTCACTGCTAGCAGGATCTTACTCACTGCTAGCAGAATCCTACTCACAGCTAGCAAAATCCTACTCACAGCTAGCAGAATCCTACTCACTGCTAGCAGAATCCTACTCACTGCTAGCAGAATCCTACTCATAGCTAGCAGAATCCTACTCACTGCTAGCAGAATCCTACTCACTGCTAGCAGAATCCTACTCACAGCTAGCAAAATCCTACTCACTGCTAGCAGAACCCTACTCACAGCTAGCAGAATCCTACTCACTGCTAGCAGAATCCTATTCACTGCTAGCAGAATCCTACTCACTGCTAGCAGAATCCTACTCACTGCTAGCAAAATCCAACTCACTGCTAGCAGAATCCTACTCACAGCTAGCAAAATCCTACTCACAGCTAGCAGAATCCTACTCACTGCTAGCAGAATCTTACTCACTGCTAGCAGAATCCTACTCACAGCTAGCAAAATCCTACTCACAGCTAGCAGAATCCTACTCACTGCCAGCAGAATCCTACTCACTGCTAGCAGAACAGCTAGCAGAATCCTGCTCACTGCTAGCAGAATCATCCTGCAGAATCACAGCTAGCAGAATCCTACTCACTGCTAGCAGAATCCTACTCACTGCTAGCAGAATCCTACTCACTGCTAGCAGAATCCTACTCACAGCTAGCAGAATCCTACTCACTGCTAGCAGAATCCTACTCACTGCTAGCAGAATCCTACTCACTGCTAGCAGAATCCTACTCACTGCTAGCAGAATCCTACTCACAGCTAGCGAAATCCTACTCATAGCTAGCAGAATCCTACTCACTGCTAGCATAATCCTACTCATAGCTAGCAGAATCCTACTCACTGCTAGCAGAATCCTACTCACTGCTAGCAGAATCCTACTCATAGCTAGCAGAATCCTACTCACTGCTAGCAGAATCCTACTCACTGCTAGCAGAATCCTACTCATAGCTAGCAGAATCCTACTCACTGCTAGCAGAATCCTACTCACTGCTAGCAGAATCCTACTCACTGCTAGCAGAATCCTAATGAAATTAATCGCAGGCAGGCGTCTCCACAGAGTCTCCAGAGTCTCCCGCCTGTCCGTCGCCGCTAGAGTCTCCCGCCTGTCCGGTGCCGCCAGAGTGTCCCCTCTTATTCGCGGCCCGCTGTAAGGGGGCAGAAACTGTTTTGTTTCGTTCACTCTCTCTCTTTGTTGTTTTAGTGGTTATTGCAGTGTTCAGTTTATTTATTTTGAATTAACATGGACACTTACGACGCTGCGTTTTGGTCTGATCCTTCCTATTCCTCATCCGAGGAGGACAACGATCGTTACAGAGTCACTTGCCATAGGCCTACGAGAGGGAGGGTGAACGACCAGCCGATCATACTTCAGGTACGCGATGTTGCCTTTCTTTTGTTCTTCTGTTAGTTGTGTCAGCAGTTCCTTTCTTTTGAGCCTTTTCGGAGAAGTCTTCATTGATGACGATGTTGGTGCAACACTATAGATCTGGGTCGTCCATCGGAGAGAAAAGAAAGTGCCATTGCTATGTGCCCATCTCTATGAGTATGTCTACTTCCTGGGAAATGTTCTTGTTTACTTACAACCTCATGCTCATCGCATTAGCCTACGTTAGCTCAAACTCATGCTAATCGCATTGGCCTACGTTAGCTCAACCTCATGCTAATCGCATTAGCCTACGTTAGCTCAACCTCATGCTAATCGCATTAGCCTACGTTAGCTCAACCTCATGCTAATCGCATTAGCCTACGTTAGCTCAACCTCATGCTAATCGCATTAGCCTACGTTAGCTCAACCGTCCCGCAGGGGGACTCATCAACCCCGAAGAAGATTTTAAAGGCAGAAGTTTGAAATTTAGAACAATAGAAAGTGGCTTTAGCAGTGGATACAGAAGAGAAGGTAGAGTGGAGGGAGTGGTAGGATGGATATAGTTTTCCTCCCTTTCAGCTCAGCTGCCTACAGCCCTGTTCTGTAAACTCACAATGAGTATCTCAGCTGCCCACAGCCCTGTTCTGTAAACTCACAATGAGTATCTCAGCTGCCCACAGCCCTGTTCTGTAAACTCACAATGAGTATCTCAGCTGCCCACAGCCCTGTTCTGTAAACTCACAATGAGTATCTCAGCTGCCCACAGCCCTGTTCTGTAAACTCACAATGAGTATCTCAGCTGCCCACAGCCCTGTTCTGTAAACTCACAATGAGTATCTCAGCTGCCCACAGCCCTGTTCTGTAAACTCACAATGAGTATCTCAGCTGCCCACAGCCCTGTTCTGTAAACTCACAATGAGTATCTCAGCTGCCCACAGCCCTGTTCTGTAAACTCACAATGAGTATCTCAGCTGCCCACAGCCCTGTTCTGTAAACTCACAATGAGTATCTCAGCTGCCCACAGCCCTGTTCTGTAAACTCACAATGAGTATCTCAGCTGCCCACAGCCCTGTTCTGTAAACTCACAATGAGTATCTCAGCTGCCCACAGCCCTGTTCTGTAAACTCACAATGAGTATCTCAGCTGCCCACAGCCCTGTTCTGTAAACTCACAATGAGTATCTCAGCTGCCCACAGCCCTGTTCTGTAAACTCACAATAAGTCACTCAGCCACAGAGCAAGAGGGGAAGGCCGAGCTGGGAGGAAAGGGGACAGTGAGAGTCATATTATGCGGAAAGGGAGGAGAGTTGATGAGGCAGAATGGAGAGATGATAGAATAGAAAAGGAAAGAGAATACAAAAGATTGCGACGACCCATGACCATCTGGGTAAGGGGCTGAACGGTTAGGTTTGGAGGAGAGGGAGACAGGAAAGGAAACTAAGTAGTGATCAGAGACCTGGAGGGAGGTTACAGTGAGATTAAAACAGCCTCTAGTGAAGATGAGGTCAAGCGTATGAGAGTTGGATGAGACTGGGAAAAGGTGGGGTCAAAAGGAGGGGAAAGAGAGAGTTGAAAAGAAATGAATCGAAGGCGTCGGGAGGGTTGAAGTCGCCAAGTACGAAGGGCGGTGAGTCATCGTCAGGAAATGAGCTCATCAAGGTGTCAAGCTCATTGAGGAAGTCTCCAAGGACACCTGGTGGGCGATAGATAACAACAATGTTAAGCTTGAGTGGACAAGTGACGGCGACAGCATATAATTCAAATGAGGAGATGGACAGGTGAGAGAGGGAAGAAAAAAATCTCCATTTAGGAGAAATGAGGCCCCCTGTGCCGTCACCATGACAACCAGATGCTCTCAGACTATGAAAGAACACGTGGTCAGATGACGAGAGAGAGTTGCTGGATTAGCAGTGTTCTCTGGGCTGGATCCATGTCTCCAAAAAGTCAAAGGACTGAAATTACCGAAATGAACTTGCAGTTCTTGGCCGCAGATCGGGCCGTTCCAAACGTTACTAGAGACCCGGAATTCCACATGGCTCCTACGTGCAGGGTGCACTAAATTAGATGGGTTGCAGGGGGGTGGGGAGCATCTGTAAAGCCTACAGGGAGAGGAGACAACTGGTATAGAAAACACATATAGTAGCCAAAACTACAGAAAAGCTCAATGAAATCATAAGAAAATAACTAGGTAAGAGTGAAGTGAGCGAGTGGTGTGAGAGAGTGGTGTGAGAGAGAGAGTGGTGAGAGAGAGAGCGGTGTGAGAGAGTAGTGAGAGAGTAGTGAGAGAGTAGTGAGAGAGAGAGTGGTGTGTGAGAGAGTGGTGTGAGAGAGTTGTGTGAGAGGGTAGTGTGAGAGGGTTGTGTGAGATTCTCTGTGTCCCTGGTTCTGTAATGTTTGGTGTTAGATTCTCTGTGTCCCTGGTTCTGTAATGTTTGGTGTTAGATTCTCTGTGTCCCTGGTTCTGTAATGTTTGGTGTTAGATTCTCTGTGTCCCTGGTTCTGTAATGTTTGGTGTTAGATTCTCTGTGTCCCTTGTTCTGTAATGTTTGGTGTTAGAAGATCTGTGTCCCTGGTTCTGTAATGTTTGGTGTTAGATTCTCTGTGTCCCTGGTTCTGTAATGTTTGGTGTTAGATTCTCTGTGTCCCTGGTTCTGTAATGTTTGGTGTTAGATTCTCTGTGTCCCTGGTTCTGTACTGATTTAGGATCAGTTTAGCCTTGAGACCATATTGAATATTAATCAAATCAAATGTATTTATAAAGCCCTTCTTACATCAGCTGATATCTCAAAGTGCTGTACAGAAACCCAGCCTAAAACCCCAAACAGCAAGCAATGCAGGTGTAGAAGCACGGTGGCTAGGAAAAACTCACTAGAAAGGCCAAAACCTAGGAAGAAACCTAGAGAGGAACCAGGCTATGTGGGGTGGCCAGTCCACTTCTGGCTGTGCCAGGTGGAGATTATAACAGAACATGGCCGAGATGTTCAAATGTTCATAAATGACCAGCAGGGTCAAATAATAACAGTAGTTGTCGAGGGTGCAACAAGTCAGCACCTCAGGAAGAAATGTCAGTTCATAGCCGATCTTTCAGAGTTTCTCAACCGCTCCTGCTGTCTCTAGAGAGTTGAAAACTCAGAGGAGCTGATCCTAGACTTATCTTAGACTGATCCTAGACTGATCTTAGACTGATCCTAGACTGATCTTAGACTTATCTTAGACTGATCCTAGACTGATCCTAGACTGATCTTAGACTGATCCTAGACTGATCCTAGACTGATCCTAGACTTATCTTAGACTGATCCTAGACTGATCCTAGACTGATCCTAGACTGATCTTAGACTTATCTTAGACTGATCCTAGACTGATCCTAGACTGATCCTAGACGGATCCTAGACTGATCCTAGACTGATCCTAGACTGATCTTAGACTGATCCTAGACTGATCTTAGACTGATCCTAGACTGATCCTAGACTTATCTTAGACTTATCTTAGACTGATCCTAGACCAACACTCTTACTCTTACGGCCCCAGATCTTACTCAGCTCCGAGTCCCTGCTTCCAACTCCATGTTTTTCAATCTCACTCCATCTATCTGAGCCTTGACCCATCTCTGTGTTTTCCCTCTCACTCCGTCTATCTGAGCCTTGACCCATCTCTGTGTTTTCAATCTCACTCCATCTATCTGAGCCTTGACCCATCTCTGTGTTTTCAATCTCACTCCATCTATCTGAACCTTGACCCATCTCTGTGTTTTCAATCTCACTCCATCTATCTGAGCCTTGACCCATCTCTGTGTTTTCAATCTCACTCCATCTATCTGAGCCTTGACCCATCTCTGTGTTTTCCCTCTCACTCCATCTATCTGAGCCTTGACCCATCTCTGTGTTTTCCCTCTCACTCCATCTATCTGAACCTTGACCCATCTCTGTGTTTTCCCTCTCACTCCATCTATCTGAGCCTTGACCCATCTCTGTGTTTTCAATCTCACTCCATCTATCTGAACCTTGACCCATCTCTGTGTTTTCCCTCTCACTCCATCCATCTGGATGCATTAGAGAGGGGGAAGATCTCAGTTACATACTCAACAAGTCATCTCTCCTTGAGAAGGAGAGAGGACACGAGGCTTATGCAAATGGGATCTTCCCAAGGAGGAAGAGAAGTAGGTAGAGGAGAGGGAGAGAGGTGAGGACAGGAGGAGAGGACAGGGAGAGAGGTGGGGACAGGAGGAGAGGACAGGCAGAGAGGTGGGGACAGGAGGAGAGGACAGGGATAGAGGTGGGGACAGGAGGAGAGGACAGGGAGAGAGGTGGGGACAGGAGGAGAGGACAGGGAGAGAGGTGAGGACAGGAGGAGAGGACAGGGAGAGAGGTGGGGACAGGAGGAGAGGACAAGGAGAGAGGTGGGGACAGGAGGTAGAGGACAGGGAGAGAGGTGGGGACAGGAGGAGAGGACAAGGAGAGAGGTGGGGACAGGAGGTAGAGGACAGGGAGAGAGGTGGGGACAGGAGGAGAGGACAGGGAGAGAGGTGGGGACAGGAGGAGAGGACAGGGAGAGAGGTGAGGACAGGAGGAGAGGACAGGGATAGAGGTGGGGACAGGAGGAGAGGACAGGGAGAGAGGTGAGGACAGGAGGAGAGGACAGGGATAGAGGTGGGGACAGGAGGAGAGGACAAGGATAGAGGTGGGGACAGGAGGAGAGGACAAGGAGAGAGGTGGGGACAGGAGGAGAGGACAGGGAGAGAGGTGGGGACAGGAGGAGAGGACAAGGAGAGAGGTGGGGACAGGAGGAGAGGACAGGGAGAGAGGTGGGGACAGGAGGAGAGGACAGGGATAGAGGTGGGGACAGGAGGAGAGGACAAGGAGAGAGGTGGGGACAGGAGGAGAGGACAGGGAGAGAGGTGGGGACAGGAGGAGAGGACATGGATAGAGGTGGGGACAGGAGGAGAGGACAAGGAGAGAGGTGGGGACAGGAGGAGAGGACAGGGAGAGAGGTGGGGACAGGAGGAGAGGACAGGGATAGAGGTGGGGACAGGAGGAGAGGACAAGGAGAGAGGTGGGGACAGGAGGAGAGGACAGGGAGAGAGGTGGGGACAGGAGGAGAGGACAGGGATAGAGGTGGGGACAGGAGGAGAGGACAGGGATAGAGGTGGGGACAGGAGGTAGAGGACAGGGAGAGAGGTGAGGACAGGAGGAGAGGACAGGGATAGAGGTGGGGACAGGAGGTAGAGGACAGGGTGAGAGGTGAGGACAGGAGGAGAGGACAGGGATAGAGGTGGGGACAGGAGGTAGAGGACAGGGAGAGAGGTGAGGACAGGAGGAGAGGACAGGGATAGAGGTGGGGACAGGAGGAGAGGACAAGGAGAGAGGTGGGGACAGGAGGTAGAGGACAGGGAGAGAGGTGGGGACAGGAGGAGAGGACAGGGAGAGAGGTGGGGACAGGAGGAGAGGACAGGGAGAGAGGTGAGGACAGGAGGAGAGGACAGGGATAGAGGTGGGGACAGGAGGAGAGGACAGGGAGAGAGGTGGGGACAGGAGGAGAGGACAGGGAGGTGGGGACAGGAGGAGAGGACAGGGAGAGAGGTGGGGACAGGAGGAGAGGACAAGGGAGAGGTGGGGACAGGAGGAGAGGACAGGGAGAGAGGTGGGGACAGGAGGAGAGGACAGGGAGAGAGGTGGGGACAGGAGGAGAGGACAGGAGAGTGGTGGGGACAGGAGGAGGACAGGGAGAGAGGTGGGGACAGGAGGAGAGGACAGGGAGAGAGGTGGGGACAGGAGGAGAGGACAGGGAGAGAGGTGGGGACAGGAGGTAGAGGACAGGGAGAGAGGTGGGGACAGGAGGTAGAGGACAGGGTGAGAGGTGGGGACAGAAGGAGAGGACAGGGAGAGAGGTGGGAACAGGAGGAGAGGACAAGGAGAGAGGTGGGGACAGGACGAGAGGAAAGGGAGAGAGGTGGGGACAGGAGGAGAGGACAGGCAGAGAGGTGGGGACAGGAGGAGAGGACAGGGGAGAGGTGGGGACAGGAGGTAGAGGACAGGGAGAGAGGTGGGGACAGGAGGTAGAGGACAGGGAGAGAGGTGGGGACAGGAGGTAGAGGACAGGGAGAGAGGTGGGGACAGGAGGTAGAGGACAGGGAGAGAGGTGAGGACAGGAGGAGAGGACAGGGAGAGAGGTGGGGACAGGAGGTAGAGGACAGGGAGAGAGGTGGGGACAGGAGGAGAGGACAGGGAGAGAGGTGGGGACAGGAGGAGAGGACAGGGAGAGAGGTGGGGACAGGAGGTAGAGGACAGGGAGAGAGGTGGGGACAGGAGGAGAGGACAGGGAGAGAGGTGAGGACAGGAGGAGAGGACAGGGAGAGAGGTGAGGACAGGAGGAGAGGACAGGGAGAGAGGTGGGGACAGGAGGTAGAGGACAGGGAGAGAGGTGGGGACAGGAGGAGAGGACAGGGATAGAGGTGGGGACAGGAGGTAGAGGAGAGGGAGAGAGGTGAGGACAGGAGGAGAGGACAGGGAGAGAGGTGGGGACAGGAGGAGAGGACAGGGAGAGAGGTGGGGACAGGAGGAGAGGACAGGGAGAGAGGTGGGGACAGGAGGAGAGGACAGGGAGAGAGGTGGGGACAGGAGGAGAGGACAGGGAGAGTGGTGGGGACAGGAGGAGAGGACAGGGATAGAGGTGGGGACAGGAGGAGAGGACAGGGAGAGAGGTGGGGACAGGAGAGAGGACAGGGAGAGAGGTGGGGACAGGAGGAGAGGACAGGGAGAGAGGTGGGGACAGGAGGAGAGGACAGGGAGAGAGGTGGGGACAGGAGGAGAGGACAGGGAGAGAGGTGGGGACAGGAGGAGAGGACAGGGAGAGAGGTGGGGACAGGAGGAGAGGACAGGGAGAGAGGTGGGGACAGGAGGAGAGGACAGGGAGAGAGGTGGGGACAGGAGGAGAGGACAGGGAGAGAGGTGGGGACAGGAGGAGAGGACAGGGAGAGAGGTGGGGACAGGAGGAGAGGACAGGGAGAGTGGTGGGGACAGGAGGAGAGGACAGGGATAGAGGTGGGGACAGGAGGAGAGGACAGGGAGAGAGGTGGGGACAGGAGGAGAGGACAGGGAGAGAGGTGGGGACAGGAGGAGAGGACAGGGAGAGAGGTGGGGACAGGAGGAGAGGACAGGGAGAGAGGTGGGGACAGGAGGAGAGGACAGGAGAGAGGTGGGGACAGGAGGAGAGGACAGGGAGAGAGGTGGGGACAGGAGGAGAGGACAGGGAGAGAGGTGGGGACAGGAGGAGAGGACAGGGAGAGAGGTGGGGACAGGAGGAGAGGACAGGAGAGAGGTGGGGACAGGAGGAGAGGACAGGCAGAGAGGTGGGGACAGGAGGAGAGGACAGGGAGAGAGGTGGGGACAGGAGGGGACAGGGAGAGTGGTGGGGACAGGAGGAGAGGACAGGGAGAGAGGTGGGGACAGGAGGAGAGGACAGGGAGAGAGGTGGGGACAGGAGGAGAGGACAGGGAGAGAGGTGGGGACAGGAGGAGAGGACAGGCAGAGAGGTGGGGACAGGAGGAGAGGACAGGGAGAGAGGTGGGGACAGGAGGTAGAGGACAGGGAGAGAGGTGGGGACGGGAGGAGAGGACAGGGAGAGAGGTGGGGACAGGAGGTAGAGGACAGGGAGAGAGGTGGGGACAGGAGGTAGAGGACAGGGAGAGAGGTGGGGACAGGAGGAGAGGACAGGGAGAGTGGTGGGGACAGGAGGTAGAGGACAGGGAGAGAGGTGGGGACAGGAGGTAGAGGACAGGGAGAGAGGTGGGGACAGGAGGAGAGGACAGGGAGAGAGGTGAGGACAGGAGGAGAGGACAGGGAGAGAGGTGAGGACAGGAGGAGAGGACAGGGAGAGAGGTGGGGACAGGAGGTAGAGGACAGGGAGAGAGGTGGGGACAGGAGGAGAGGACAGGGAGAGAGGTGGGGACAGGAGGTAGAGGACAGGGAGAGAGGTGGGGACAGGAGGTAGAGGACAGGGAGAGAGGTGAGAACAGGAGGAGAGGACAGGGAGAGAGGTGGGGACAGGAGGAGAGGACAGGGGAGAGGTGGGGACAGGAGGTAGAGGACAGGGAGAGAGGTGGGGACAGGAGGTAGAGGACAGGGGAGAGGTGGGGACAGGAGGAGAGGACAGGGAGAGAGGTGGGGACAGGAGGTAGAGGACAGGGAGAGAGGTGGGGACAGGAGGAGAGGACAGGGAGAGAGGTGGGGACAGGAGGAGAGGACAGGAGGAGAGTGGGGACAGGCAGAGAGGTGGGGACAGGAGGAGAGGACAGGGAGAGAGGTGGGGACAGGAGGAGAGGACAGGCAGAGAGGTGGGGACAGGAGGAGAGGACAGGCAGAGAGGTGGGGACAGGAGGAGAGGACAGGGAGAGAGGTGGGAACAGGAGGAGAGGACAGGGAGAGAGGTGGGGACAGGAGGAGAGGACAGGGAGAGAGGTGGGGACAGGAGGTAGAGGACAGGGAGAGAGGTGGGGACAGGAGGTAGAGGACAGGGAGAGAGGTGGGGACAGGAGGAGAGGACAGGGAGAGAGGTGAGGACAGGAGCAGAGGACAGGGAGAGAGGTGAGGACAGGAGGAGAGGACAGGGAGAGAGGTGGGGACAGGAGGAGAGGACAGGGAGAGAGGTGGGGACAGAAGGAGAGGACAGGGGAGAGGTGGGGACAGGAGGTAGAGGACAGGGAGAGAGGTGGGGACAGGAGGTAGAGGACAGGGAGAGAGGTGGGGACAGGAGGGGAGGACAGGGATAGAGGTGGGGACAGAAGGAGAGGACAGGGAGAGAGGTGGGGACAGGAGGAGAGGACAGGTAGAGAGGCGGGGACAGGAGGAGAGGACAGGAGGAGAGGACAGGCAGAGAGGTGGGGACAGGAGGAGAGGACAGGGAGAGAGGTGGGGACAGGAGGAGAGGACAGGAGGAGAGGTGGGGACAGGAGGAGAGGACAGGAGGAGAGGACAGGAGGAGAGGACAGGCAGAGAGGTGGGGACAGGAGGAGAGGACAGGGAGAGAGGTGGGGACAGGAGGAGAGGACAGGGAGAGAGGTGTGGACAGGAGGAGAGGACAGGAGGAGAGGACAGGAGGAGAGGACAGGCAGAGAGGTGGGGACAGGAGGAGAGGACAGGGAGAGAGGTGGGGACAGGAGGAGAGGACAGGAGGAGAGGTGGGGACAGGAGGAGAGGACAGGAGGAGAGGACAGGAGGAGAGGACAGGGAGAGAGGTGGGGACAGAAGGAGAGGACAGGAGGAGAGGACAGGAGGAGAGGACAGGGAGAGCGGTGGGGACAGGAGGTAGAGGACAGGGAGAGAGGTGGGGACAGGAGGTAGAGGACAGGGAGATTGGTGGGGACAGGAGGTAGAGGACAGGGAGAGAGGTGGGGACAGGAGGTAGAGGACAGGGAGAGAGGTGGGGACAGGAGGAGAGGACAGGGAGAGAGGTGGGGACAGGAGGAGAGGACAGGGAGAGAGGTGGGAACAGGAGGTAGAGGACAGGGAGAGAGGTGGGGACAGGAGGAGAGGACAGGGAGAGAGGTGGGGACAGACGGAGAGGACAGGGAGAGAGGTGGGGACAGGAGGAGAGGACAGGGAGAGAGGTGGGGACAGGAGGAGAGGACAGGGAGAGAGGTGGGGACAGGAGGTAGAGGACAGGGAGAGAGGTGGGGACAGGAGGTAGAGGACAGGGAGAGAGGTGGGGACAGGAGGAGAGGACAGGGAGAGAGGTGGGGACAGGAGGAGAGGACAGGGAGAGAGGTGGGGACAGTAGGAGAGGACACGGAGAGAGGTGGGGACAGGAGGAGAGGACAGGAGGAGAGGACAGGAGGAGAGGACAGGCAGAGAGGTGGGGACAGGAGGAGAGGACAGGGAGAGAGGTGGGGACAGGAGGAGAGGACAGGGAGAGAGGTGGGGACAGGAGGAGAGGACAGGCAGAGAGGTGGGGACAGGAGGAGAGGACAGGGAGAGAGGTGGGAAAAGGAGGAGAGGACAGGGAGAGAGGTGGGGACAGGAGGAGAGGACAGTGAGAGAGGTGGGAACAGGAGGAGAGGACAGGCAGAGAGGTGGGGACAGGAGGAGAGGACAGGTAGAGAGGTGGGAACAGGGGGAGATGACAGGGAGAGAGGTGGGGAAAGGAGGAGAGGACAGGGAGAGAGGTGGGGACAGGAGGAGAGGACAGGGAGAGAGGTGGGGACAGGAGGTAGAGGACAGGGAGAGAGGTGGGGACAGGAGGAGAGGACAGGGAGAGAGGTGGGGACAGGAGGTAGAGGACAGGGAGAGAGGTGGGGACAGGAGGTAGAGGACAGGGAGAGAGGTGGGGACAGGAGGTAGAGGACAGGGAGAGAGGTGGGGACAGGAGGTAGAGGACAGGGAGAGAGGTGGGAACAGGAGGAGAGGACAGGGAGAGAGGTGGGGACAGGAGGAGAGGACAGGTAGAGAGGTGGGGACAGGAGGAGAGGACAGGGAGAGTGGTGGGGACAGGAGGAGAGGACAGAGAGAGAGGTGGGGACAGGAGGAGAGGACAGGGAGAGTGGTGGGGACAGGAGGAGAGGACAGGGAGAGTGGTGGGGACAGGAGGTAGAGGACAACTGCCAACGTTTGTCTGATTACTAGTAGGCTCATTATTCAAATAGATGTCAAAGTAAGGTATGATAAAGAAATAAGTCACAGACTACAATATAAATGTATCTTTATTTATTTATTTAACTGACGAGGCAAGTCAGTTAAGAACAAATTCTTATTTTCAATCGCGGTCTAGGAACAGTAGGTTAACTGCCTGTTCACGGTCAGAAAGACAGATTTGTACCTTGTCAGCTCAGGGATTTGATCTTGCAACCTTTTCGGTTACTAGTCCAACGCTCTAACCACTAGGCTACCTGCTCTAACCACTAGGCTACCTGCTCTAACCACTAGGCTACCTGCTCTAACCACTAGGCTACCTGCTCTAACCACTAGGCTACCTGCTCTAACCACTAGGCTACCTGCTCTAACCACTAGGCTACCTGCTCTAACCACTAGGCTACCTGTCTCTAACCACTGGGCTACCTGTCTCTAACCACTAGGATACCTGTCTCTAACCACTAGGCTACCTGTCTCTAACCACGAGGCCACCTGTCTCTAACCACTAGGATACCTGTCTCTAACCACTAGGCTACCTGCTCTAACCACTAGGCTACCTGCTCTAACCACTAGGCTACCTGCTCTAACCACTAGGCTACCTGCTCTAACCACTAGGCTACCTGCTCTAACCACTAGGCTACCCTGCTCTAACCACTAGGCTACCTGCTCTAACCACTAGGCTACCTGCTCTAACCACTAGGCTACCTGTCTCTAACCACTAGGCTACCTGTCTCTAACCACTAGGCTACCTGCTCTAACCACTAGGCTACCTGCCTCTAACCACTAGGCTACCTGTCTCTAACCACTAGGCTACCTGCTCTAACCACTAGGCTACCTGCCTCTAACCACTAGGCTACCTGTCTCTAACCACTAGGCTACCTGCTCTAACCACTAGGCTACCTGTCTCTAACCACTAGGCTACCTGTCTCTAACCACTAGGCTACCTGCTCTAACCACTAGGCTACCTGCCTCTAACCACTAGGCTACCTGTCTCTAACCACTAGGCTACCTGCTCTAACCACTAGGCTACCTGCTCTAACCACTAGGCTACCTGTCTCTAACCACTAGGCTACCTGCCTCTAACCACTAGGCTACCTGTCTCTAACCACTAGGCTACCTGCTCTAACCACTAGGCTACCTGCCTCTAACCACTAGGCTACCTGTCTCTAACCACTAGGCTACCCGCTCTAACCACTAGGCTACCTGCCTCTAACCACTAGGCTACCTGTCTCTAACCACTAGGCTACCTGCTCTAACCACTAGGCTACCTGCTCTAACCACTAGGCTACCTGCCTCTAACCACTAGGCTCCCTCCAAAGATTTTCTATTGGGTTCATGTCTGGAGACTGGCTAGGCCACTCCAGGACCTTGAGATGCTTCTTACGGAGCCACTCCTTAGTTGCCCTGGCTGTGTGTTTCGGGTCGTTGTCATGCTGGAAGCAGGGGGACCTTGCGTGCGCTGCAGGATTTTAATCCATGACGGCGTAGTGTCATACTAGTACTTCCGGCGCCGACTGAGATGGCCGCCTCGCTTCGCGTTCCTAGGAAACTATGCAGTTTTTTGTTTTTTTACGTGTTATTTCTTACATTAGTACCCCAGGTCATCTTTCATTCAGGTTTCATTACATACAGTCGAGAAGAACTACTGAATATAAGATCAGCGTCAACTCACCATCAGTACGACCAAGAATATGTTTTCCGCGACGCGGATCCGGTGTTCTGCCTTACAAACAGGACAACGGAATGGATCGCATGCAGCGACCCAAGGAAACGACTCCGAAAAAGAGGGAAACGAGGCGGTGTTCTGGTCAGACTCCGAAAAAGGGCACATCGCGCACCACTCCCCAGCATTCTTCTTGCCAATGTCCAGTCTCTTGACAACAAGGTTGACGAAATCCGAGCAAGGGTAGCATTCCAGAGGGACATCAGAGACTGCAACGTTCTCTGCTTCACGGAAACATGGCTTACTGGGAAGACGCTATCCGATGCGGTGCAGCCAACGGGTTTCTCCACGCATCGCGCCGACAGAAACAAACATCTTTCTGGTAAGAAGAGTGGCGGGGGGCGTATGCCTCATGACTAACGAGACATGGTGTGATGAAGGAAACATACAGGAACTCAAATCCTTCTGTTCACCTGATTTAGAATTCCTCACAATCAAATGTAGACCTCATTATCTTCCAAGAGAATTCTCCTCGATTATAATCACAGCCGTATATATCCCCCCCCCAAGCAGACACATCGATGGCTCTGAACAAACTTTATTTAACTCTTTGCAAACTGGAAACCATTTATCCGGAGGCTGCATTCATTGTAGCTGGGGATTTTAACAAAGCTAATCTGAAAACAAGACTCCCCTAAATTTTATCAGCATATCGATTGCGCAACCAGGGGTGGTAAAACCTTGGATCATTGTTACTCTAACTTCCGCGTCGCATATAAGGCCCTGCCCCGCCCCCCTTTCGGAAAAGCTGACCACGACTCCATTTTGTTGATCCCTGCCTACAGGCAGAAACTAAAACAAGAGGCTCCCACGCTGAGGTCTGTCCAATGCTGGTCAGACCAAGCTGACTCCACACTCCAAGACTGCTTCCATCACGTGGACTGGGACATGTTTCGTATTGCGTCAGATGGAAATATTGACGAATACGCTGATTCGGTGTGCGAGTTCATTAGAACGTGCGTCGAAGATGTCGTTCCCATAGCAACGATAAAAACATTCCCAAACCAGAAACCGTGGATTGATGGCAGCATTCGCGTGAAACTGAAAGCGCGAACCACTGCTTTCAATCAGGGCAAGGTGTCTGGTAACATGTCCGAATATAAACAATGCAGCTATTCCCTCCGCAAGGCTATTAAACAAGCTAAGCGTCAGTACAGAGACAAAGTGGAATCTCAATTCAATGGCTCAGACACAAGAGGCATGTGGCAGGGTCTACAGTCAATCACGGACTACAAGAAGAAACCCAGCCCAGTCACGGACCAGGATGTCTTGCTCCCAGGCAGACTAAATCACTTTTTGCCCGCTTTGAGGACAATACAGTGCCACTGACACGGCCTGCAACGAAAACATGCGGTCTCTCCTTCACTGCAGCCGAGGTGAGTAAGACATTTAAACGTGTTAACCCTCGCAAGGCTGCAGGCCCAGACGGCATCCCCAGCCGCGCCTCAGAGCATGCGCAGACCAGCTGGCCGGTGTGTTTACGGACATATTCAATCAATCCCTATACCAGTCTGCTGTTCCCACATGCTTCAAGAGGGCCACCATTGTTCCTGTTCCCAAGAAAGCTAAGGTAACTGAGCTAAACGACTACCGCCCCGTAGCACTCACTTCCGTCATCATGAAGTGCTTTGAGAGACTAGTCAAGGACCATATCACCTCCACCCTACCTGACACCCTAGACCCACTCCAATTTGCTTACCGCCCAAATAGGTCCACAGACGATGCAATCTCAACCACACTGCACACTGCCCTAACCCACCTGGACAAGAGGAATACCTATGTGAGAATGCTGTTCATCGACTACAGCTCGGCATTCAATACCATAGTACCCTCCAAGCTCGTCATCAAGCTCGAGACCCTGGGTCTCGACCCCGCCCTGTGCAACTGGGTACTGGACTTCCTGACGGGCCGCCCTCAGGTGGTGAGGGTAGGCAACAACATCTCCTCCCCGCTGATCCTCAACACGGGGGGCCCCACAAGGGTGCGTTCTGAGCCCTCTCCTGTACTCCCTGTTCACCCACGACTGCGTGGCCACGCACGCCTCCAACTCAATCATCAAGTTTGCGGACGACACAACAGTGGTAGGCTTGATTACCAACAACGACGAGACGGCCTACAGGGAGGAGGTGAGGGCCCTCGGAGTGTGGTGTCAGGAAAATAACCTCACACTCAACGTCAACAAAACTAAGGAGATGATTGTGGACTTCAGGAAACAGCAGAGGGAACACCCCCTATCCACATCGATGGATCAGTAGTGGAGAGGGTAGCAAGTTTTAAGTTCCTCGGCATACACATCACAGACAAACTGAATTGGTCCACTCACACTGACAGCGTCGTGAAGAAGGCGCAGCAGCGCCTCTTCAACCTCAGGAGGCTGAAGAAATTCGGCTTGTCACCAAAAGCACTCACAAACTTCTACAGATGCACAATCGAGAGCATCCTGGCGGGCTGTATCACCGCCTGGTACGGCAACTGCTCCGCCCTCAACCGTAAGGCTCTCCAGAGGGTAGTGAGGTCTGCACAACGCATCACCGGGGGCAAACTACCTGCCCTCCAGGACACCTACACCACCCGATGTTACAGGAAGGCCATAAAGATCATCAAGGACATCAACCACCCGAACCACTGCCTGTTCACCCCGCTATCATCCAGAAGGCGAGGTCAGTACAGGTGCATCAAAGCTGGGACCGAGAGACTGAAAAACAGCTTCTATCTCAAGGCCATCAGACTGTTAAATATCCACCACTAACATTGAGTGGCTGCTGCCAACACACTGTCATTGACACTGACCCAACTCCAGCCACTTTAATCATGGGAATTGATGGGAAATGATGTAAATATATCACTAGCCACTTTAAACAATGCTACCTTATATAATGTTACTTACCCTACATTATTCATCTCATATGCATACGAATATACTGTACTCTAGATCATCGACTGCATCCTTATGTCACTAGCCACTTTAACTATGCCACTTTGTTTACTTTGTCTACATACTCATCTCATATGTATATACTGTACTCGATACCATCTACTGTATGCTGCTCTGTACCATCACTCATTCATATATCCTTATGTACATATTCCTTATCCCCTTACACTGTGTATAAGACAGTAGTTTTGGAATTGTTAGTTAGATTACTTGTTGGTTATCACTGCATTGTCGGAACTAGAAGCACAAGCATTTCGCTACACTCGCATTAACATCTGCTAACCATGTGTATGTGACAAATAAAATTTGATTTGATTTGATTTTTTTTGTTACTAATGGATTTCTTTGAGACTGTGGTCCCAGCTCTCTTCAGGTCATTGACCAGGTCCTGCCGTGTAGTTCTGGGCTGAACCCTCACCTTCCTCATGATCATTGATGCCCCACGAGGTGAGATCTTGCATGGAGCCCCAGACCGAGGGTGATTGACCGTCATCTTGAACTTCTTCCATTTTCTAATAATTGCGCCAACAGTTGTTGCCTTCTCACCAAGCTGCTTTCCTATTGTCCTGTAGCCCATCCCAGCCTTGTGCAGGTCTACAATTTTATCCCTGATGTCCTTATACATCTCTCTGGTCTTGGCCATTGTGGAGAAGTTGGAGTCTGTTTGATTGAGTGTGTGGACAGGTGTCTTTTATACAGGTAACGAGTTCAAACATGTGCAGTTAATACAGGTAATGAGTGGAGAACAGGAGGGCTTCTCATGTAAATTAATTAAAGAACATTCTATTTACAATGAAGAATGTCAAGCACATAAATGAACAATTATTATACAGTAAAAAAAGCAAAACAAACACAGTCAAAAGGCCCTCTTAACATTTATTTAACTAGGCAAGTCAGTTAAGAACAAATTGTCATTTACAATCACGGCCGACCCAGGGTCAAACCCAAACCCGGACGATGCTGGGCCAATTGTTCGTCGCCTTATGGGACTCTCAAACACGGCCGGTTGTGATACAGCCTGGAATCGAACCAGGGTCTGTTGTGATGCCTCTAGCACTGAGATTCAGTGCCTCAGACCACTGCGCCACTCGGGAGCCTGAATTACCCTAGAGGAGATTAAAAGGCTCTTATTGAAAAACTAAGATCAGATTTAATGGATCTCCAGGGTTAGCCAGGTCTGGGGTTAGCGGTGCCCTAGTCCAGGTCTGGGGTTAGCCAGGTCTGGGGTTAGCCAGGTCTGGGGTTAGCCAGGTCCAGGGTTAGCCAGGTCTGGGGTTAGCCGTGCCCTAGTCCAGGTCTGGGGTTAGCCGTGCCCTAGTCCAGGTCTGGGGTTAGCCGTGCCCTAGTCCAGGTCTGGGGATAGCCGTGCCCTAGTCCAGGTCTGGGGTTAGCCGTGCCCTAGTCCAGGTCTGGGGTTAGCCGTGCCCTAGTCCAGGTCTTGGGTTAGCATTGCCTTGGTCCAGGTCTGGGGTTAGCCGTGCCCTAGTCCAGGTCTGGGGTTAGCCGTGCCCTAATCCAGGTCTGGGGTTAGCCGTGCCCTAGTCCAGGTCTGGGGTTAGCCGTGCCCTAGTCCAGGTCTGGGGTTAGCCGTGCCCTAGTCCAGGTCTGGGGTTAGCCGTGCCCTAGTCCAGGTCTGGGGTTAGCCGTGCCCTAGTCCAGGTCTGGGGTTAGCCGTGCCCTTGTCCAGGTCTGGGGTTAGCCGTGCCCTAGTCCAGGTCTGGGGTTAGCCGTGCCCTAGTCCAGGTCTGGGGTTAGCCGTGCCCTAGTCCAGGTCTGGGGTTAGCCGTACCCTAGTCCAGGTCTGGGGTTAGCCGTGCCCTACTCCAGGTCTGGGGTTAGCCGTGCCCTAGTCCAGGTCTGGGGTTAGCCGTGCCTAGTCCAGGTCTGGGGTTAGCCGTGCCTAGTCCAGGTCTGGGGTTAGCCGTGCTCTAGTCCAGGTCTGGGGTTAGCCGTGCCCTAGTCCAGGTCTGGGGTTAGCCGTGCCCTAGTCCAGGTCTGGGGTTAGCCGTGCCCTAGTCCAGGTCTGGGGGTTAGTCCAGGTCTGGGGTTAGCCCCTAGTCCAGGTCTGGGGTTAGCCGTGCCCTAGTCCAGGTCTGGGGTTAGCCATGCTCTAGTCCAGGTCTGGGGTTAGCCGTGCCCTAGTCCAGGTCTGGGGTTAGCCGTGCCCTAGTCCAGGTCTGGGGTTAGCCGTGCCCTAGTCCAGGTCTGGGGTTAGCCGTGCCCTAGTCCAGGTCTGGGGTTAGCCGTGCCCTAGTCCAGGTCTGGGGTTAGCCGTGCCCTAGTCCAGGTCTGGGGTTAGCCGTGCCCTAGTCCAGGTCTGGTAACCTCTACATCACAGTGAACGGCAGCAGAGTGTGGAGGTGGAAATCGAACGATCAATTCAAGTTTAACAAAATGACTTTCTAAGTGCATCACCCAGCAGCTGTTAAAATCGGTCAACCCTACCGCTCTCTGTCTCTCTTTCTCTCTCTCTCTGTTTGTATGTGTGTCCCTCTCTCCCCGTGTCTCTCTCTGTCTGTTTATCTCTCTCTGTCTCTCTCTCTCTCTCTGTGTCTGTCTCTCTGTGTGTGTGTGTCTCTCTCTCTCTCTCTCTGTTTGTATGTGTCTCTCTCTCTCTCTCTCTGTCTCTCTCTCTCTCTCTCTGTGTCTGTCTCTCTGTGTGTGTGTGTGTCTCTCTCTCTCTCTCTCTCTCTCTCTCTCTGTCTCTCTCTCTCTGTTTGTATGTGTGTCTCTCGGTGTGTCTCTCTCTGTCTGTGTATCCCTCTCTCTCTCTCTCTCTCTCTGTCTCTCTCTGTCTCTCTCTGTCTCTGTCTCTCTGTCTCTCCCACTCTCTCTGTCTCTCTCTGTCTCTGTCTCTCTGTCTCTCTCACTCTCTCTGTCTCTCTCTGTCTCTCTCTGTCTCTGTCTCTCTCTCTCTCTCTCTCTCTCTCTCTCTCTGTCTTTCTCTCTCTCTCTCTCTCTCTGTCTCTCTCTGTCTCTGTCTCTGTCTCTCTGTCTCTCTCACTCTCTCTGTCTCTCTCTCTCTCTCTCTGTCTCTCTGTCTCTCTATCTCTCTCTCTCTCTCTGTCTTTCTCTCTCTCTCTCTCTGTCTCTCTCTGTCTCTGTCTCTTTCTCTCTGTCTCTCTCACTCTCTCTGTCTCTCTCTGTCTCTCTCTGTCTCTGTCTCTCTGTCTCTCTCTCTCTCGACAGAAGACAGAAGAGAAAAACGGTAGACAACAGAGGAGATATGCAGGGGGGGTCAAATATTCTATTATTGTACAGTGTTTTAACAATGTGTGAATAGTTTAAATATTAAAGGGAAACTGAAAGAAAAGCAAATTTTTTGTCCATTACAATAACATCAAATTGATCAGAAATACATTGTAGACATTGTTAAAGTTGCAAATGACTGCTGTAGCTGGAAATGGCAGATTTTTTATGGAATATCTACATAGGCCCATTATCAGCAACCATCACTCCTGTGTTCCAATGGTACGTTATGTTAGCTAATCCAAGTTTATCATTTTAAAAGGACTCTGGGATGCAAAGAAAAAGCCATATCTCAGACTTGCCAATAAAAATCAAAGATTAAGATGGGCAAAAGAACACAGACACTTGACAGAGGGAACTCTGCTTAGAAGGCCAGCATCCCAGAGTTCTGTGAAGGAAGTTGTGTTGTACGAGATCTTCAGTTTCTTGACAATTTCTCGCATGGGATAGCCTTAATTTTTCAGAACAAGAATAGACTGAGAGTGAGTTTCAGAAGAAAGGTCTTTGTTTCGGGTTATTTTGAGCCTGTAATCGAACCCACAAATGCTGATGCTCCAGCTACTCAACTAGTCTAACGAAGGACAGTTTTATTGCTTCTTTAATCAGGACTACAGTTTTCAGCTGTGCCAACATAATTGCAAAATGGTTTTCTAATGATCAATGTTTTTTGCATTGTACACAAAGTATATTTTATACAGAATTCTGCATGCAGAGTCTCAATTGGGTGTCTGTCCCATTTTGTGAAGTCTTGGTTGGTGAGCGGACCCCAGACCTCACAACCATAAAGGGCAATGGGTTCTATAACTGATTGAAGTATTTTTAGCCAGATGCGAAGTGGTATGTCGATTTTTCGATCCTAATTGGTATGTTTAATTTTATGTTCCTGTGGTATGTCGATTTTTATATTCCATTCGATGACCTAACCAAAATAATAAAGAAAACAAAGCTAACTAAGGTCAGGACGTGAAAAAGTTTGTCAAATTTTATGTTCCTTTTGATGGCATAGAAAGCCCTTCTTGCCTTGTCTCTCAGCTCGTTCACAGATTTGTGGAAGTTACGTGTGGCGCTGATGTTTAGGCCAAGGTATGTATAGTTTTTTTGTGTGCTCTAGGGCAACGGTGTCTAGATGGAATTTGTATTTCTGGTCCTGGCAACTGGACCTTTTTAGGAACACCATTATTTTTGTCTTACTGAGATTTACTGTCAGGGCCCAGGTCTGGCAGAATCTGTGCAGAATATCTAGGTGCTGCTGTAGGCCCTCCTTGGTTGGTGACAGAAGCACCAGATCAACAGCCAACATTTGACTTCAGATTCTAGTAGGGTGAGGCCGGGTGCTGCAGACTGTTCTAGTGCCCTCACCAATTGATGTATATATGTTGAAGAGGGTGGGGCTTAAGCTGCATCCCTGTCTCACCCCACGGCTCTGTGGGAAGAAATGTGAAGAAATGTGTGTGTTTTTGCCAATTTTAATAGTACACTTGTTGTTTGTATACATGTTTGTATACATGGATTTTAGAATGGCGTATGCTTCTCCCCCAACACCACTTTCCATCAACTCATATAGCAGTTTGTATATATGGTTGTTCGTCAATTAGAGTGTGCAGGGTGAATTCGTGGGGTGTCATACTGTATTTTGGTAAGAAACCAATTTGACATTTGATCAGGACATTAGTCTTTTGTTGATGGTATTGGATTTGTCTGCTGATGAATTACACTGTAATTATTGGGGGCGAAATTTGTCTCCACTTTTGTGGATTGTGTATATCAGACCTTGGTTACAAATAATGGGGAAGTAATGTTTAAGAATGGCCCATTTTAATTTGTGGTCTGTATATCTCTGTCTTTCTGCCCCCCTCTGTCTCACTCTCTGCCCCTCTGTCTCGCTCTCTGCCCCTCTGCCTCACTCTCTGCCCCTCTGTCTCACTCTCTGCCCCTCTGTCTCGCTCTCTGCCCATCTGTCTCGCTCTCTGCCCCTCTGTCTCGCTCTCTGCCCCTCTGCCTCGCTCTCTGCCCCTCTGTCTCGCTCTCTGCCCCTCTGCCTCGCTCTCTGCCCCTCTGTCTCACTCTCTGCCCCTCTGTCTCGCTCTCTGTCCCTCTCTCTCTGCCAACCCCCGCTCTCTCTCTCTTTCTCTTTGCCCCTCTCTCTCTCGCTCTCTCTCTACCCCTCTGCCTCTCTCAATGCGCAGTACAGTAAAATACCTACTTGTGGTTCTTTGTCCAATAACCTCCACCATTTAAGGTCCATTCTGGTGTTTGAGTGCTCTGACTGATGCAGCGTTTATAGAGGCATTAATGGTTGACTAGCAGTTCTTATAAAACCACTTACCAGACAGCATCCTGCTTAGCTCAGACAGACACTCACACACAGACGACAGCATGGGTATAAACTGTGTGAACGTTTAGGGAAGATGCCAGAGCTGCTGATATTGTTGAAGATTTTAAGAAGAGCCCATTTGAATTTGAGATCTGTATAGTATCTCTCTTTCTGCCCCTCTCTCTCTGTCCCCCTCTCTCGCGCTCTCTGCCCATCCCCTTTCTCTCTCACTCTCGCTCTCTGCCCATCCCCTTTCTCGCTCTCTGGCCCTCTCTGGCCCTCTTTCTCGCTCTCTGGCCCTCTCTGGCCCCCTCTGGCCCTCTTTCTCGCTCTCTGGCCCTCTCTGGCCCTCTTTCTCGCTCTCGGCCCTCTCTGGGAGAGGATTTGGATTTGTTTTCGAATTCTTTGTGGGTCTGTTTAATCTGAGGAAAATATGTGTCTCTAATATGGTCATACATTTGGCATGAGGTTAGGAAGTGCAGCTCAGTTTCCACCTCATTTTGTGGGCAGTGTGAACATAGCCTGTCTTCTCTTGAGAGCCAGGTCTGCCTACGGCGGCCTTTCTCAATAGCAAGGCTATGCTCACTGAGTCCGTACATAGTCAAAGCTTTCCTTAAGTTTGGGTCAGTCACAGTGGTCAGGTATTCTGCCACTGTGTCCTCTCTGTTTAGGGCCAAATAGCATTCTAGTTTGCTCTGTTATTTTTTAAAAATTGTTTGACACATTGGAAATAATTATCTTTTTGTCTTCTCATGATTTGGTTGGGTCTAATTGTGCTGCTGTCCTGGGGCTCTGTAGGGTGTGTTTGTGTTTGTGAACAGAGCCCCAGGACCAGCTTGCTTAGGGGACTCTACTCCAGGTTCATCTCTCTGTAGGTGATGGCTTTGTTTTGGAAGGTTTGAGAATCCCTTCCTTTTAGGTGGTTGTAGAATTTCACGTCTAGTGGGTATCGGCCTAATTCTGCTCTGCATGCATTATTTCTTGTTGTCACGACTTCCGCCGAAGTTGGTCCCTCTCGTTGTTCGGGCGGCGTTCGGCGGTCGACGTCACCGACCTTCTAGCCATCGCCGATCCATTTTTCATTTTCCATTTGTTTTGTCTTGTCTTCCATCACACCTGCTTCCAATTCCATCAATGACATGTTGTGTATTTAACCCTCTGTTCTCCCCCTATGTCCTTGTCTGTAATTGTTTCTTGTAGTGCTTATGCAACGGTATGCTGGTTATTACCGGGTTTTGTTTGACCCATTCCATGTATTGTTCTGTTGACGCTGGTTTATGTTGATTAAACGACACCGTTGTAAATGAGTTTCCGCTCTCCTGCGCCTGACTTCTCTGCTGCCATTACGCGCCCGTTACAGTTGTTTTGCGTTGTACACAGAGGATATTTTTGCAGAGTTCTGCATGCATTTTAACCGCACACCTGTTGTTTGTGTACATGGATTTTATAATGTTATATGATTTTCTCCCAACACCACTTTCCATCAATTTGTATAGCAGACCCTCATGCCAAATTGAGTCGGTAGGATTTTTTTGAAATCAACAAATCATGAGAAGACTCTGCCTTTGTTTGTTTGTTAATTAGGGTGTGCAGTGTGAATACGTGGTCTGTCGTACGATCATTTGGTAAAAAGACAATTTGACATTTGCTCATTACATTGTTTTCACTGAGGAGATGTACCTGTTAATGATAAATCAGAGGATTTTCTCAAGGTTGCTGTTATTGCACATTCTACGTTAGATATTGGGGTCAAATTTGTCTCCACTGTTCTGGATTGGGGTGATCAATTCTTGGTTGCAAATATTGGGGAAGATGCCAGAGTTAAGGATGATATGAAAGAGTTCTGTCTCTCTCGCTCCCCCCCCTCTTTCTCTCCTGTCTCTGTCTCCCCCACTGTCTCTCTCTACCCCTCTGCCTCTCTCAATGCGCAGTACAGTAAAATACCTACTTGTGGTTCTTTGTCCAATAACCTCCACCATTTAAGGTCCATTCTGGTGTTTGAGTGCTCTGACTGATGCAGCGTTTATAGAGGCATTAATGGTTGACTAGCAGTTCTTATAAAACCACTTACCAGACAGCATCCTGCTTAGCTCAGACAGACACTCACACACAGACGACAGCATGGGTATAAACTGTGTGAACGTTTAGGGGTGAAATGTGACCACATATACTGGGATGTCAACTAGACTGTAGTGTGTGTGTGTGTGTGTGTGTGTGTGTGTGTGTTGTGTGTGTGTGTGTGTTGTGTGTGTGTGTGTGTGTGTGTGTGTGTGTGTGTGTGTGTGTGTGTGTGTGTGTGTGTGTGTGTGTGTGTGTGAGAAAGAGATAGTTTGTGTAGGTACGTGCTTGAAAAAAAATACCACTTGAACACAGAAAAGCACGATGGACATACAGAGATATTTCACCTGCTCCACATGTCGCTCACAATGTCATTATGACCGTACTTCGCTAACTTAGCATATTTAGCATATATTTTGTCAACAATGTAAATGACGTGTTACCGTGTCATATGTCCACCATGTTCTGTTCTCTACACAGGGTGTTGTCTTCCACAGAGAAACCTGAACACTGCTGCTGTATAAAGACCACAGTATGGAGTCTACTCAGGTGTTGTCTTCCACAGCTCTCTGCTAATTTATAATGACCACAGTATGGAGTCTACCGCTCCTTGTCTCCCACTCAGCACTTTGAATTTGACAGCTTCTTTCAGTTGGACTTTCAGGGAAGAAAAAGAGATAAGAGCACTTCATCAAAAATCTCTGACTAAAGACCAGGAGGCCCACACGTAAGCTTGAATGAAATAAGTGGACGTTAGCAAGAGCAGTGTTCAGGTTTTCTTTTTGTAAAAGTGTCTGTGTGTAGCTGGATAGATGAGTCAGGCGTAGGACAGCAGATATGAGTAATACAAGACTTAACTCATACAACAAACAATCTCTCACGGCCTCCCGGGTGACGCAGTAGTTAAGGGCGCTGTACTGCAGCGCCAGCTGTGTCACCAGAGACTCTGGGTTCTCTGGGTTGGCCTAGCGTCGTCCGGGTTAGGAGGGTTTGGCCGGTAGGGAAATCCTTGTCTCGTCGCACACCAGCGACTCCTGTGGCGGGCTGGGCGCAGTGCACGCTATCCAAGGTTGCCAGGTGAACGGTGTTTCCTCCGACACATTGGTGCGGCTGGCTTCCGGGTTGGATGGCGCTGTGTTAAGAAGCAGTGTGGCTTGTTTGGGTTGTGTATCGGAGGATGCATGACTTTCAACCTTCGTCTCTCCCGAGCCCGTACGGGAGTTGTAGCGATGAGACAAGATAGTAGCTACTAAAAACAATTGGATACCACGGAAATTTTTTTTTTTTTTTTTTAAACAATCACTCACGAACAGAACATGTAGAACAGGGGATTAAATAATAAACAAGTATATTGAATAAGTGAAGCCAGGTGTGATAAGACAAAGACAAAACAAATGGAAAATGAATGTGGATCGGCGGTGGCTAGAAGGCCGGGGGACGTCGGACCGCCGAAAGAGGAGAGGGACCGACTTTGACGGACGTCGTGACACTTTTATTTGACGTTCTCACGTTGTTCCCACACACCTGCTACAAGATCACTCAGATAAAGGGGTGCTTCCCTGGAGGTTGGGCTTCCTTAAAAGCAGCCTTGCCTGTTTGTAAAATACTTTTCAACATTATTTTAATTTTATGTTTGAGTCACTGTATAATTCATTTATAATCTTCTCCGTGACATGTAAACCATCCCAAATAGCAGCAAGAGATAGTGAGAGAAGGAGTCTCTGCATATGCCACATTACCAATCCTTTCTACGTATGTACAGCATACACGCAGACTACTAAATGTCCCCAGCTCCTCCTGTTAATTACCAATAACACTAAAGGTCCCCAGCTCCTCCTGTTAATCACAAATAATAACACTAAATGTCCCCAGCTCCTCCTGTTAATTACCAATAACACTAAATGTCCCCAACTCCTCCTGTTAATTACCAATAACACTAAATGTCCCCAGCTCCTCCTGTTAATTACCAATAACACTAAATGTCCCCAACTCCTCCTGTTAATTACCAATAACACTAAATGTCCCCAGCTCCTCCTGTTAATCACAAATGTAACTCCTGTTAAACACTAAATAAATGTCCCCAACTCCTGTTAATTACCAATAACACTAAATGTCCCCAACTCCTCCTGTTAATTACCAATAACACTAAATGTCCCCAGCTCCTCCTGTTAATCACAAATAATAACACTAAATGTCCCCAACTCCTCCTGTTAATTACCAATAACACTAAATGTCCCCAACTCCTCCTGTTAATTACCAATAACACTAAATGTCCCCAACTCCTCCTGTTAATTACCAATAACACTAAATGTCCCCAGCTCCTCCTGTTAATTACCAATAACACTAAAGGTCCCCAGCTCCTCCTGTTAATCACAAATAACACTAAATGTCCCCAGCTCCTCCTGTTAATTACCAATAACACTAAATGTCCCCAACTCCTCCTGTTAATTACCAATAACACTAAATGTCCCCAACTCCTGTTAATCACAAATAATAACACTAAATGTCCCCAGCTCCTCCTGTTAATTACCAATAACACTAAATGTCCCCAGCTCCTCCTGTTAATCACAAATAATAACACTAAATGTCCCCAACTCCTCCTGTTAATTACCAATAACACTAAATGTCCCCAACTCCTCCTGTTAATTACCAATAACACTAAATGTCCCCAGCTCCTCCTGTTAATTACCAATAACAACACTAAATTAATTACCAATAACACTAAATGTCCCCAACTCCTCCTGTTAATCACAAATAATAACACTAAATTCCCCAGCTCCTCCTGTTAATTACCAATAACACTAAATGTCCCCAACTCCTCCTGTTAATTACCAATAACACTAAATGTCCCCAACTCCTCCTGTTAATTACCAATAACACTAAATGTCCCCAGCTCCTCCTGTTAATTACCAATAATAACACTAAATGTCCCCAACTCCTCCTGTTAGTTACCAATAGCACTAAATGTCCCCAGCTCCTCCTGTTAATTACCAATAACACTAAATGTCCCCAGCTCCTCCTGTTTATTACCAATAACAACACTAAATGTCCCCAGCTCCTCCTGTTAATTACCAATAATAACTCTAAATGTCCCCAACTCCTCCTGTTAGTTACCAATAACACTAAATGTCCCCAACTCCTCCTGTTAGTTACCAATAACACTAAATGTCCCTAGCTCCTCCTGTTAATTACCAATAACACTAAATGTCCCCAGCTCCTCCTGTTTATTACCAATAACTCTAAATGTCCCCAACTCCTCCTGTTAATTACCAATAACAACACTAAATGTCCCCAGCTCCTCCTGTTAATTACCAATAACACTAAATGTCCCCAGCTCCTCCTGTTAATTACCAATAACACTAAATGTCCCCAACTCCTCCTGTTAATTACCAATAACACTAAATGTCCCCAGCTCCTCCTGTTAATTACCAATAACACTAAATGTCCCCAGCTCCTCCTGTTAATCACAAATAATAACACTAAATGTCCCCAACTCCTCCTGTCAATTACCAATAACACTAAATGTCCCCAGCTCCTCCTGTTAATTACCAATAACACTAAATGTCCCCAGCTCCTCCTGTTAATTACCAATAATAACACTAAATGTCCCCAACTCCTCCTGTTAATTACCAATAACAACACTAAATGTCCCCAGCTCCTCCTGTTAATTACCAATAACACTAAATGTCCCCAGCTCCTCCTGTTAATTACCAATAACACTAAATGTCCCCAACTCCTCCTGTTAATTACCAATAACACTAAATGTCCCCAGCTCCTCCTGTTAATTACCAATAACACTAAATGTCCCCAGCTCCTCCTGTTAATCACAAATAATAACACTAAATGTCCCCAACTCCTCCTGTTAATTACCAATAACACTAAATGTCCCCAACTCCTCCTGTTAATTACCAATAACACTAAATGTCCCCAGCTCCTCCTGTTAATTACCAATAACACTAAATGTCCCCAGCTCCTCCTGTTAATCACAAATAATAACACTAAATGTCCCCAACTCCTCCTGTTAATTACCAATAACACTAAATGTCCCCAACTCCTCCTGTTAATTACCAATAACACTAAATGTCCCCAGCTCCTCCTGTTAATTACCAATAACACTAAATGTCCCCAGCTCCTCCTGTTAATCACAAATAATAACACTAAATGTCCCCAACTCCTCCTGTTAATTACCAATAACACTAAATGTCCCCAGCTCCTCCTGTTAATTACCAATAACACTAAATGTCCCCAGCTCCTCCTGTTAATTACCAATAATAACACTAAATGTCCCCAGCTCCTCCTGTTAGTTACCAATAACACTAAATGTCCCCAACTCCTCCTGTTAATTACCAATAACACTAAATGTCCCCAGCTCCTCCTGTTAATTACCAATAACACTAAATGTCCCCAGCTCCTCCTGTTAATCACAAATAATAACACTAAATGTCCCCAACTCCTCCTGTTAATTACCAATAACACTAAATGTCCCCAGCTCCTCCTGTTAATCACAAATAATAACACTAAATGTCCCCAACTCCTCCTGTTAATTACCAATAACACTAAATGTCCCCAGCTCCTCCTGTTAATTACCAATAACACTAAATGTCCCCAGCTCCTCCTGTTAATTACCAATAATAACACTAAATGTCCCCAGCTCCTCCTGTTAGTTATAAATAACACTAAATGTCCCCAGCTCCTCCTGTTAATTACCAATAACACTAAATGTCCCCAACTCCTCCTGTTAATTACCAATAACATTTTATTCCTACGCAGAACATTTCAGATACATTTTTCTTCTTAGAATAAATATTAAACCACTAAACCCTTTTTTAATGTTTTCTTGTAATTAAACCCCAGTGGTTTTCAGTTGTTTCAATTAACACTAAATGTCCCCAGTTCCGTTATGTACAGCCGTGGATAAATGTCACAACTTCATCCTGTTAATTGGTCCATCTCCTTGTCCCCAGCTCCTCCTGTTAATTACCAAGTAACTCCTCCACTAACCTCTCTCCTTCCATTACCAATAACTAAATGTCCCCAGCTCCTCCTGGCGCCTAATGGCATAAGGGTCAGACCGAGGTTCCTGCGTTAATTACCAATAACACTAAATGTTCAGGCAAGTGGCCGTTAAAGAATAATGCTAAAGATCACCACCGCAGTGAGACCCCTAAATGTTCGCACCTGTTGGGACCAATAACACGGGTCTGGCTCTCCGTTAATTACCAATAAACCTGCCCCTCCGCCTGCCCTGCTGGAAGCTGGGTCCGCGGTTTGTGGGGCCATTTTATAGTCCTGAGGAGAGTGAACGAGGTATATTGTAGGCTACAGCTTCCCCCCGATTACCATAACACTAAACCCCTCGATCCATGTGTCTCTCCTCAGGCCGGTTGTGGCTGGCCCGCTCCAGGAGTCTGAGGTAACGGGAGGTTCCTCCGCTCCTCTGGACATCAGGGGGTCCCCAGCTCCTCTGTTCGGGCAAGGGGCACTAAATGTCCCCATCTCATGGAGTGGGAGGGGTACCCGGAGGAGAGGAGCTGGGTTCCCCAGCTCCTCGTGTTGGACCCATCTATGCTGCAGGAGTTCCACAAATAATAACACTAAATGTCCCCGCCCTCTGGTTAATTACCCCTAAAGGTCCCCAGTATCACGTTAATTCCGCCAATAAGTAAAGGTCCCTCTCCTGTTTTCGGGTAAATGTCCGGAGGTCGAAGTCACTGACTTTCTAGCCATTGCTGATCCTCTTTTCATTTTCCATTGGTTAAATGTCTTGTCTTGTAATCACACCTGGTTCCAATCTCATCTATTACATGTTGTGTATTTAACCCTCTGTTCCCCCTCATGTGTTTGTCGGTGATTGTTATTTGTAAGTGTTTGTGCACGTTTGTCCAGCGTACTCTGTTACCAAGGGGCCTTCAGTATCTCGTGGAGTGGGAGGGGTACGGCCTGGAGGAGACAATAATTTGTCCAGGCTCCTGTTCGGGCGAGGGACCTTCAGTATCTCGTGGAGTGGGAGGGGTACGGCCTGGAGGAGACGTTTGTCCAGGCTCTGTTCGGGCGAGGGACCTAAATCAGTATCTCGTGGAGTGGGAGGGTACGGCCTGGAGGAGACTTTGTCCAGGCTCTGTTCCTCCGAGGGGCCTTCAGTATCTCGTAAAGTGGGAGGGGTACCTCCTGGTTAATTGTCCAGGCTCTGTTCGGGCGAGGGCATTTCAGTACATCTCTTAGAATGGGAGGGGTAAACCCTGGAGGAGACGTTTGTCCAGGCTCTGTTCAATTGAGGGGCCTTCAGTATCTCGTGGAGTGGGAGGGGTCACAACCGGAGGAGACGTTTGTCCAGGCTCTGTTCGGGCGAGGGGCCTTCAGTATCTCGTGGAGTGGGAGGGGTACGGCCTGGAGGAGCGTTTGTCCAGGCTCTGTTCGGGCGAGCGGCCATTTTATAGTTGTGAACGAGGGGCCTTCAGTATCTCGTGGAGTGGGAGGGGTACGGCCTGGAGGAGACGTTTGTCCAGGCTCTGTTCGGGCGAGGGGCCTTCAGTATCTCGTGGAGTGGGAGGGGTACGGCCTGGAGGAGATGTTTGTCCAGGCTCTGTTCGGGCGAGGGGCCTTCAGTATCTCGTGGAGTGGGAGGGGTACGGCCTGGAGGAGACGTTGACCCATTTGTTATGTTTCCCGGTGAGCTCCGCTGGAAACACAGTTTGCTCTCCTGCATCTGACTCCTCTGCTGCCAGTACCGACCCCCTTACAGATATTTATGAAATGGTTTTAATAGACAATGCTGCAGTATGTCTGGTCTCTCTGGCCCCAACTCAACACTATACATCCCCCTCCACCCTCCACCCTCCTCCCCCAACCCTGGACCTTCACCACCACCCCAGTCAGAAGCTCTACTTAATTAAATCTTTATTGATCTATGTGACATGTGCAATTGCCTTCTTTCTTGTGACGTGGACTCTGGGGTGGTCTGTGTTTCTTGAGGAATGGATCTTTAATATTGGTTGGAAGGCTCTTGTGGAGAAGAAAGCTCAACAGTCATTCTGAGTGGGATCGGTCCTAATAAACAGGGTTGTGATTATGACGATGATGATGAGGATGATGGTGATGATGAGGATGATATATATATATATATATACAGACAGTATTATGGTGATATAATGGTATATATACAGTATTATGGTGATATAATGGTATATATACAGTATTATGGTGATATAATGGTATATATACAGTATTATGGTGATAGTGATATATACATACAGTATTATGGTGATAGTGATATATATACAGCATTATATGGATATAATGATATAGAGTATTATGGTGATAGTGATATATATACAGTATATAATGGTATATATACAGTAATATCATGATATAATGGTATGTATACAGTATTATGGTGATAGTCAAATCAAATCAAATCAAATTTATTTATATAGCCCTTCGTACATCAGCTGATATCTCAAAGTGCTGTACAGAAACCCAGCCTAAAACCCCAAACAGCAAACAATGCAGGTGTAAAAGCACGGTGGCTAGGAAAAACTCCCTAGAAAGGCCAAAACCTGGAAGAAACCTAGAGAGGAACCAGGCTCTGTGGGGTGGCCAGGGCTCTTCTGGCTGTCCGTGGTAGAGATTATAACAGAACATGACCAAGATGTTCAAATGTTCATAAATGACCAGCATGGTCGAATAATAATAGTGGGGCAGAACAGTTGAAACTGGAGCAGCAGCACAGTCAGGTGGACTGGGGACAGCAAGGAGTCATCATGTCAGGTAGTCCTGGGGCACGGTCCTAGGGCTCAGGTCCTCCGAGAGAGAGAGAAAGAAAGAGAGAATTAGAGAGAGCATATGTGGGGTGGCCAGTCCTCTTCTGGCTGTGCCGGGTGGAGATTATAACAGAACGTGGCCAAGATGTTCAAATGTTCATAAATGACCAGCATGGTTGAATAATAGTAAGGCAGAACAGTTGAAACTGGAGCAGCAGCATGGCCAGGTGGACTGGGGACAGCAAGGAGTCATCATGTCAGGTAGTCCTGGAACATGGTCCTAGGGCCCAGGCCAGTTGAAACTGGAGCAGCAGCATGGCCAGGTGGACTGGGGACAGCAAGGAGTCATCATGTCAGGTAGTCCTGGGGCATGGTCCTAGGGCTCAGGTCCTCCGAGAGAGAGAAAGAAAGAGAGAAGGAGAGAATTAGAGAACGCACACTTAGATTCACACAGGACACCGAATAGGACAGGAGAAGTACTCCAGATATAACAAACTGACCCTAGCCCCCCGACACATAAACTAATGCAGCATAAATACTGGAGGCTGAGACAGGAGGGGTCAGGAGACACTGTGGCCCCATCCGAGGACACCCCGGACAGGGCCAAACAGGAAGGATATAACCCCACCCACTTTGCCAAAGCACAGCCCCCACACCACTAGAGGGATATCTTCAACCACCAACTTACCATCCTGAGACAAGGCCGAGTATAGCCCACAAAGATCTCCGCCACGGCACAACCCAAGGGGGGGGCGCCAACCCAGACAGGCCGACCACAACAGTGAATCAACCCACCCAGGTGACGCACCCCCCCCCAGGGACGGCATGAGAGAGCCCCAGTAAGCCAGTGACTCAGCCCCGTAACAGGGTAGAGGCAGAGAATCCCAGTGGAAAGAGGGGAATCGGCCAGGCAGAGACAGCAAGGGCGGTTCGTTGCTCCAGAGCCTTTCCGTTCACCTTCCCACTCCTGGGCCAGACTACACTCAATCATATGACCCACTGAAGAGATGAGTCTTCAGTAAAGACTTAAAGGTTGAGACCGAGTTTGCGTCTCTGACATGGGTAGGCAGACCGTTCCATAAAAATGGAGCTCTATAGGAGAAAGCCCTGCCTCCAGCTGTTTGCTTAGAAATTCTAGGGACAATTAGGAGGCCTGCGTCTTGTGACCGTAGCGTACGTGTAGGTATGTACGGCAGGACCAAATCAGAGAGATAGGTAGGAGCAAGCCCATGTAATGCTTTGTAGGTTAGCAGTAAAACCTTGAAATCAGCCCTTGCTTTGACAGGAAGCCAGTGTAGAGAGGCTAGCACTGGAGTAATATGATCAAATTTTTTGGTTCTAGTCAGGATTCTAGCAGCCGTATTCAGCACTAACTGAAGTTTATTTAGTGCTTTATCCGGGTAGCCGGAAAATAGAGCATTGCAGTAGTCTAACCTAGAAGTGACAAAAGCATGGATTAATTTTTCTGCATCATTTTTGGACAGAAAGTTTCTGATTTTTGCAATGTTACGTAGATGGAAAAAAGCTGTCCTCAAAATGGTCTTGATATGTTCTTCAAAAGAGAGATCAGGGTCCAGAGTAACGCGAGGTCCTTCACAGTTTTATTTGAGACGACTGTACAACCATTAAGATTAATTGTCAGATTCAACAGAAGATCTCTTTGTTTCTTGGGACCTAGAACAAGCATCTCTGTTTTGTCCGAGTTTAATAGTAGAAAGTTTGCAGCCATCCACTTCCTTATGTCTGAAACACATGCTTCTAGCGAGGGCAATTTTGGGGCTTCACCATGTTTCATTGAAATGTACAGCTGTGTGTCATCCGCATAGCAGTGAAAGTTTACATTATGTTTTCGAAAACATCCCCAAGAGGTAAAATATATAGTGAAAACAATAGTGGTCCTAAAACAGAACCTTGAGGAACACCGAAATTTACAGTAGATTTGTCAGAGGACAAACCATTCACAGAGACAAACTGATATCTTTCCGACAGATAAGATCTAAACCAGGCCAGAACATGTCCGTGTAGACCAATTTGGGTTTCCAATCTCTCCAAAAGAATGTGGTGATCGATGGTATCAAAAGCAGCACTAAGGTCTAGGAGCACGAGGACAGATGCAGAGCCTCGGTCCGTTGCCATTAAAATGTCATTTACCACCTTCACAAGTGCCGTCTCAGTGCTATGATGGGGTCTAAAACCAGACTGAAGCATTTCGTATACATTGTTTGTCTTCAGGAAGGCAGTGAGTTGCTGCGCAACAGCCTTCTCTAAAATTTTTGAGAGGAATGGAAGATTCGATATAGGCCGATAGTTTTTTATATTTTCTGGGTCAAGGTTTGGCTTTTTCAAGAGAGGCTTTATTACTGCCACTTTTAGTGAGTTTGGTACACATCCAGTGGATAGAGAGCCGTTTATTATGTTCAACATAGGAGGGCCAAGCACAGGAAGCAGCTCTTTCAGTAGTTTAGTTGGAATAGGGTCCAGTATGCAGCTTGAAGGTTTAGAGGCCATGATTATTTTCATCATTGTGTCAAGAGATATAGTACTAAAAGACTTGAGCGTCTCTCTTGATCCTAGGTCCTGGCAGAGTTGTGCAGACTCAGGACAACTGAGGTTTGGAGGAATACGCAGGTTTAAAGAAGAGTCCGTAATTTGCTTTCTAATAATCATAATCTTTTCCTCAAAGAAGTTCATGAATTTATCACTGCTAAAGTGAAAGTCATCCTCTCTTGGGGAATGCTGCTTTTTAGTTAGCTTTGCGACAGTATCAAAAAGGAATTTCGGATTGTTCTTATTTTCCTCAATTAAGTTAGAAAAATAGGATGATCGAGCAGCAGTAAGGGCTCTTCGGTACTGCACGGTACCGTCCTTCCAAGCTAGTCGGAAGACTTCCAGTTTGGTGTGGCGCCATTTCCGTTCCAATTTTCTGGAAGCTTGCTTCAGAGCTCGGGTATTTTCTGTGTACCAGGGAGCTAGTTTCTTATGAGACATTTTTTTAGTTTTTAGGGGTGCAACTGCATCTAGGTATTGCGCAAGGTTAAATTGAGATCCTCAGTTAGGTGGTTAACGGATTTTTGTCCTCTGGCGTCCTTGGGTAGGCAGAGGGAGTCTGGAAGGGCATCAAGGAATCTTTTTGTTGTCTGTGAATTTATAGCACGACTTTTGATGTTCCTTGGTTGGGGTCTGAGCAGATTATTTGTTGCAATTGCAAACGTAATAAAATGGTGGTCCGATAGTCCAGGATTATGAGGAAAAACATTAAGATCCACAACATTTATTCCATGGGACAAAACTAGGTCCAGCGTATGACTGTGACAGTGAGTGGGTCCAGAGACATGTTGGACAAAACCCACTGAGTCGATGATGGCTCCGAAAGCCTTTTGGAGTGGGTCTGTGGACTTTTCCATGTGAATATTAAAGTCACCAAAGATTAGAATATTATCTGCAATGACTACAAGGTCCGATAGGAATTCAGGGAACTCAGTGAGAAACGCTGTATATGGCCCAGGAGGCCTGTAAACAGTAGCTATAAAAAGTGATTGAGTAGGCTGCATAGATTTCATGACTAGAAGCTCAAAAGACGAAAACGTCATTTTTTTTTTGTAAATTGAAATTTGCTATCGTAAATGTTAGCAACACCTCCGCCTTTGCGGGATGCACTCCTCAGCAGGTCAGGCTTGGTCCTGTTTGTGGGTGAGTCCCAGAAAGAGGGCCAATTATCTACAAATTCTATCTTTTGGGAGGGGCAGAAAACAGTTTTCAACCAGCGATTGAGTTGTGAGACTCTGCTGTAGAGCTCATCACTCCCCCTAACTGGGAGGGGGCCAGAGACAATTACTCGATGCCGACACATCTTTCTAGCTGATATGCACGCAGAAGCTATGTTGCGCTTGGTGATCTCTGACTGTTTCATCCTAACATCGTTGGTGCCGACGTGGATAACAATATCTCTATACCTTCTACACTCGCCAGTTTTAGCTTTAGCCAGCACCATCTTCAGATTAGCCTTAACGTCGGTAGCCCTTACCCCCGGGTAAACAGTGTATGATCGCTGGATGATTCGCTTTAAGTCTAATACTGCGGGTAATGGAGTCGCCAATGACTAGAGTTTTCAATTTGTCAGAGCTAATGGTGGGAAGCTTCGGCGTCTCAGACCCCGTAACGGGAGGAGTAGAGACCAGAGAAGACTCGGCCTCTGACACCGACCCGCTGCTTAACCTGTTGCTTCTACTCGGGACGCTTGCGTCCCAACTAGAGCTCTGGAAATGCAAATGCGCTACGCTAAATGCTAATAGTATTAGTTCAAACTCAAAAGTTCATTAAAATACACATGCAGGGTATCGAATTAAAGCTACACTCGTTGTGAATCCAGGCAACAAGTCAGATTTTTAAAATGCTTTTCGGCGAAAGCATGAGAAGCTATTATCTGATAGCATGCAACACCCCAAAAGACCCACAGGGGACGTAAACAAAATAATTAGCATTTCGGCGTTACACAAACCGCACAATAAAATAGAAAACATTCATTACCTTTCACCATCTTCTTTGTTGGCACTCCTAGATGTCCCATAAACACTATTTGGGTCTTTATTTCGATTAAATCGGTCCATATAAAGCCTAGATATCGTTATATGTAGACTGTGTGATAAACGAAAAAAACATCGTTTCAAAACGTAACGTCATTTTTTAAAATTCAAAAAGTCGACGATAAACTTTCACAAAACACTTCGAAATACGTTTGTAATGCAACTTTAGGTATTAGTAAACGTTAATACGCGATAAAATTCATCAGGAGGCGATGTAAAGATCATTAGCTGTCCGTCTGGAAAAATGTCCGGCTAGAAACTCAACGAAAATATCCGGTCCTAGACCGGATTAGATACGGTGTCCTGCATGTGTTTGACCAAGAAAAAACTCGAAGGGAAATGACAAGACTCTAGACACCGTGTGGAAGCTGTAGGTACTGCAACCTCAGTCAATTAATTGTGGTTCACCTTTATCAATGGGATCAAGTAGCGCATGGATATATTTTCCCATTTTCAGTGATCAGTTTTTCCTGTGCTTTTCGATGTAAATGCCGTTCTGGTAAAGCCACAGCAGTGATTTAACCAGTTTTTTAAACGTCTGAGTGTTTTCTATCCACACAGACTAAGCAAATGCATATACTATATTCCTGGCATGAGTAGCAGGGCGCTGAAATGTTGCGCAATTTTTAACAGAATGTTCAAAAAAGTAGAGGGTCGACTGAAGAGGTTAATGGGGAAAACCGGTTGAAAGTTTCTGTTGGCTGAATGAGCGACACCGGTTGAGCGTTCCTACAGCATTTCCTTCCAGAAACCGTGAGAAAATTGTCCAGCTGCGGGGACTGTGCCAGGGGATTTATACTACTATCTGTACTTACTGGTGGCGCAGACGCTGTTTCATCCTTTCCTACACTGAAATTACCCTTGCCTAACGATTGCGTCTGAAGCTGGGCTTGCAGTACAGCTATCCTCGCCGTAAGGCGAGCACAGCGGCTGCAATTAGAAGGCATCATGTTAATGTTACTACTTAGCTTCGGCTGTTGGAGGTGCTGACGAATCGTGTCCAGATAAAGCGTCCGGAGTGATATATATACAGTATATAATGGTATATATACAGTACTATCATGATATAATGCTATATATACAGTATTATGGTGATATAATGGAATATATACAGAATTATGGTGATAGTCATATATATATATATATATAGTATTATGGTAATAGTGATATATATATATATATACAGTATTATGGTGATATAATGGAATATATACAGTATTATGGTGATATAATGGTATGTATACAGTATTATGGTGATAGTCATATATATATATAGTATTATGGTGATATAATGGTATATATACAGTATTATGGTGATAGTCATATATATATATAGTATTATGGTGATATAATGGTATATATACAGTATTGTGGTGATATAATGGTATGTATACAGTCTTATGGTGATAGTGATATATATATATACAGTATTATGGTGATAGTGATATATATAGTATTATGGTGATAGTCATATATATATACAGTATTATGGCGATGGATATATATATAGTATTATGGTGATAGTCATATATATATATATATATATACAGTATTATGGTGATAGTGATATAAATCAAATCAAATCAAATGTTATTTGTCACATACACATGGTTAGCAGATGTTAATGCGAGTGTAGCGAAATGCTTGTGCTTCTAGTTCCGACAATGCAGTAATAACCAACGAGTAATCTAACTAACAATTCCATTATAGTATTATGGTGCTGGTCATCATATATATATATATATATATATATATATACAGTATTATGGTGATAGTGATATATATGTCTTAGCCTTGTCTGAATCCTGGCTTAGGAGAACCACCAAAACCCTGACATCTCCATCCCTTAACTTTAACATTTTCAGCCAAGATAGAACTGCCAATCTACTGTAGAGATAGAACTGCCAAAGGGGGAGGTGTTACAATCTACTGTAGAGATAGAACTGCCAAAGGGGAGGTGCTACAATCTACTGTAGAGATAGAACTGCCAAAGGGGGAGGTGACTGTAGAGATAGAACTGCCAAAGGGGGAGGTGTTACAATCTACTGTAGAGATAGAACTGCCAAAGGGGAGGTGTTACAATCTACTGTAGAGATAGAACTGCCAAAGGGGGAGGTGTTACAATCTACTGTAGAGATAGAACTGCCAAAGGGGAGGTGTTACAATCTACTGTAGAGATAGAACTGCCAAAGGGGGAGGTGTTACAATCTACTGTAGAGATAGAACTGCCAAAGGGGGAGGTGTTACAATCTACTGTAGAGACTGTAGAGATAGAACTGCCAAAGGGGAGGTGCTACAATCTACTGTAGAGATAGAACTGCCAAAGGGGAGGTGTTACAATCTACTGTAGAGATAGAACTGCCAAAGGGGGAGGTGTTAAAATCTACTGTAGAGATAGAACTGCCAAAGGGGGAGGTGCTACAATCTACTGTAGAGATAGAACTGCCAAAGGGGGAGGTGTTACAATCTACTGTAGAGATAGAACTGCCAAAGGGGAGGTGTTACAATCTACTGTAGGGATAGAACTGCCAAAGGGGGAGGTGTTACAATCTACTGTAGAGATAGAACTGCCAAAGGGGGAGGTGTTAAAATCTACTGTAGAGATAGAACTGCCAAAGGGGGAGGTGTTACAATCTACTGTAGAGATAGAACTGCCAAAGGGGAGGTGTTACAATCTACTGTAGAGATAGAACTGCCAAAGGGGAGGTGTTACAATCTACTGTAGAGATAGAACTGCCAAAGGGGGAGGTGTTACAATCTACTGTAGAGATAGAACTGCCAAAGGGGGAGGTGTTACAATCTACTGTAGAGATAGAACTGCCAAAGGGGAGGTGCTACAATCTACTGTAGAGATAGAACTGCCAAAGGGGGAGGTGTTACAATCTACTGTAGAGATAGAACTGCCAAAGGGGGAGGTGTTACAATCTACTGTAGAGATAGAACTGCCAAAGGGGAGGTGCTACAATCTACTGTAGAGATAGAACTGCAATCAAGAGATAGGGAGGTGCTACAATCTACTGTAGAGATAGAACTGCCAAAGGGGGAGGTGTTACAATCTACTGTAGAGATAGAACTGCCAAATGGGGAGGTGTTACAATCTACTGTAGAGATAGAACTGCCAAAGGGGGAGGTGCTACAATCTACTGTAGAGATAGAACTGCCAAAGGGGGAGGTGTTACAATCTACTCTAGAGATAGAACTGCCAAAGGGGGAGGTGTTACAATCTACTGTAGAGATAGAACTGCCAAAGGGGGAGGTGTTACAATCTACTGTAGAGATAGAACTCTCGACACCATATGTGAACTGATTGCCCCCCATCTATCTTCAGAGCTCGTGCTGCTAGGTGACCTAAACTGGGACATGCTCAACACCCCGGCCTTCCTTCAATCTAAGCTTGATGCCCTCAATCTCATACAAATTATCAATGAACCTACCAGTTACAACCCCAAATCCGTAAACACGGGCACCCTCATTGATATCATCCTAACTAACTTGCCCTCCAAATACACCTCTGCTGTTTTCAACCAAGATCTCAGCGATCACTGCCTTATTCCCTACATCCGTAATTGGTCTGTGACCAAACGACCACCCCTCATCAATGTCAAATGCTCCCTAAAACACTTCTGCGAGCAGGTCTTTCTAATCTACCTGGCCGGGTATCCTGGAATGACATTGACCTCAGCCCTTCAGTAGAGAATGCCTGGTTATTCTTTAAAAGTGCCTTCCTCACCATCTGAAATAAACATGCTCCGTTCAAAAAATGTAGAACTAGGAATAGATATAGTCTTTGGTACACTCCAGACCTGTCTGCCCTTGACCAGCACAAAAACATCCTGTGGCGTTCTGCATTCGCATCGAACAGCCCCTGTGATATGCAGCTGTTCAGGGAAGTTAGGAAGAAATATACAGTTAGGAAAGCTAAGGCTAGCTGTTTCAAACAGAAATTTGCATCCTGTACTACTAACTCAAAAAAGTTCTGGGACACTGTAAAGTCCATGGAGAATAAGAGCACCTCCTCCCAGCTGCCTACTGCTCTGAGGCTAGGAAACACTGTTAGCACCGATAAATCCACTATAATCGAGAATTTCAATAATCATTTCTCTACGGCTGGCCATGATTTCCGACTGGCTACCCCTACACCGGTCAACTGCTCGGCACCCTCCACAGCAAACCGCCCAAGCCCGAGAGTTTCTCCTTCACCCAAATCCAGATAGCTGATGTTCTGAAAGAGCTGCAAAATCTGGACACCTACAAATCAGCCGGGCTAGACAATCTGGGCCTTCTCTTTCTAAAATGATCTGTCGAAATTGTTGCAACTCCTATTACTAGTCTGTTCAACCTCTCTTTCGTATCGTCTGAGATTCCTAAAGATTGGAAAGCTGCCGTGGTCAACCCCCTCTTCAAAGGGGGTGACACTCTAGACAAAAACTGCTACAGACCTATATCTATCCTACCCTGTATTTCTAAGGTCTACGAAAGCCAAGATAACAAACAGATTACTGTCCATTTCGAATCCCACCGTACCTTCTCCGCTATCCAATCTGGTTTCAGAGCTGGTCATGGGTGCACTTCAGCCACGCTCAAGGCTAGGAAAAACAGTTATCCACTATAATTGAGAATTTCAATAAGCATTTCCCTACGGCTGGCCAAAAGACATCATAACCGCCATCGATAAGAGACATTAGTGTGCAGCCGTATTCATCGACCTGACCAAGGCTTTTCAACTCTGTCAATCACCACATTCTTAATGGCAGACTTGACAGCCTTGGTTTCTCAAATGATTGCCTCGCCTGGTTTACCAACTACTTCTCTGAGAGAGTTCAGTGTGTCAAATCGGAGGGCCTGTTGTCCGGACCTCTGGCAGTCTCTATGTGGGTGCCACAGGGTTCAATTCTCGGGCCGACTCGGGCCGACTCTCTTCTCTGTATACATCAATGATGTCGCTCTTGCTGCTGGTCATTCTCTGATCCACCTCTGGTGATAGTGATATATATATGTACAGTATTATGGTGACGATGGTGTTTATAAACTGGGTGGGTCGAACGCTGATTTGCTGACATTCCTGGTATATCAGACCGTATATCACGGTTATGACAAAACATTTATTTTTTACTACTCTAATTACATTGGTTACCAGTTTATAATAAGGCACCTTGGGAGTTTGTGATATGTATTGCAAATATACCACGGCTAAGGGACTAAGAAAAGCCCCGGTAGCCGCGGTAGTTAAGATGGCGCCAAAGAACATGGCAGATGTTTTACATTCTCCACAACTGTCCCAATTGTGCTATTTTTTTTTTTTTGTGTTTTGTGTAACTTATTTTTTTTTACATCATGTTGCTGCTTTTTCTTTTTTTTCTTTCTTTTTTGAGTTAAATAACTTCAGAAAAGCGATTACCATGGACTGGAAGAAACTTTTTCCTTCAACGAGTCCGACGAGGATATCCTGCTTTCACTGGAACAGGCCCAGATCCACGCCTTTTGCATGAAGAACAGACGCCGTAAAAGAGGCTGCAGGGATCCTTCTGAGAATAAACTCTGCCTTCCATTCTTCTTGCTAACGTGCTAAGTAATCATTGGAAAATAAAATTGATGATCTACGATTAAGATTATCCTACCAACGAGATATTAAAAACTGTAACATCTTATGTTTCACCGAGACGTGGCTGAACGACGATACGGACAATATAGAGCTAGCGGGATTTTCCATACACCGGCAGAACAGAGATGCTACCTCTGGTAAAACGAGGGGTGGGGGTATGTGTCTATTCGTCCATAACAGCTGGTGCGCGATGTCTATTATTAAACACTGTTTCCCATGCTTGTTCAATGAACCTTTAAACAATTAATGAACATGCACCTGTGGAACGGTCCTTAAGACACTAACAGCTTACAGATGGTAGGCAATTAAGGTCACAATTATGAAAAGTTATGACATTAAAGAGGCCTTTCTACGGACTCTGAAAAACACCTGTAGAAAGATGCCCAGGCAACCTGCTTGTCTGAGTGAGCATGCCTTAGCCCTGCTGCAAGGAGGCATGAGGACTGCAGATGTGGCCAGGGCAATAAATTGCAATGCCCATACTGTGAGACGCCTAAGACAGTGCTACAGGGAGACCAGACGGACAGCTGATCGTACTGTACAGGATCGGTACCTCCGAACATCACACCTGCGGGACAGGTACAGGATGGCAACAACAACTGCCCGAGTTACACCAGGAACGCACAATCACTCCATCAATGCTCAGACTGTCCACAATAGACTGATAGAGAGGCTGGACTGAGGGCTTGTAGGCCTGTTGTAAAGGAAGGTCCTCACCAGACATCACCGGCAACAACGTCGCCTATGGGCACAAATCCACCGTCGCTGGACCAGACAGGACTGGCAAGAAGTGCTCTTCACTGACGAGTCACGGTTTTGTCTCACCAGGGGTGATGGTTGGATTCACGTTTATGGTCGAAGGAATGAGTCCATCATGGTCTGAGAAGGTGTGTCACAGCATCAATCGGACTGAGCTTGTTGTCATTGCTTGTTGTTATCTCAACGCTGTGCGTTACAGGGAAGACATCCTCCTCCCTCATGTGGTACCCTTCCTGCAGGCTCATCCTGACATGACCCTCCAGCATGACAATGCCACCAGCCATACTGCTCGTTCTGTGCGTAATTTCCTGATCAATTTGAAGGTGGAGGGTCCGTCATGATACGATGACACCATGATACCAGATACGGACTGTTACTCCCCTTTGTTCAGGGGCACATTTTTTCCATTTATGTTAGTCAGTTCTGTTAGTTACATGTCTGTGGAACTTGTTCAGTTTATGTCTCAGTTGTTGAATCTTGTTATGTTCATACAAATATTTACACATGTTAAGTTTGCTGAAAATAAACGCAGTTGACAGTGAGAGGACATTTGCTGAGTTCAGAAGACAATAGAGGACTCCCTCACCATTGTTTGTATTGTATAGTTGATATCGCTTATGGCTGTGAAATGCTAACGTCAAACAGACATTTTGATATCTTCTCCTTGGTACTTGCAGTTTTAATTTAAAATTGTTGCACTTGTTGTGCATTGCCTTTGTTAAAACATCTTATGGCTGGGGGGCAGTATTGAGTAGCTTGGATGAATAAGGTGCCCAAGAGGTGCCCAGAGTAAACTGCCTGCTCCTCAGTCCCAGTTGCATATTATTAGTATATTAGGATAGAAAACACTCTGAAGTTTCTAAAACTGTTTGAATGATGTCTGTATGACAGAACTCATATGGCAGGCAAAAACCTGAGAAAAAATCCAACCAGGAAGTGGGAAATCTGAGGTTGGTCGATTTTCAACTAAGCCCCTATTGAAGATACATTGGGATATTGGTCATGTTGCACTTCCTAAGGCTTCCACTAGATGTCAACCGTCTTTAGAAACTTGTTTGATACTTCTACTATGAAGGGGGGCTGAATGAGAGGGGAATGAGTCAGAGGTCTGCCAGCAGTCACGCTCATTTCGCTGGTCACGCTCATTTCACATGAGAGGTATCTCTGGTTCCTTTGCTTTTCTGAAGAAAATATATTATATATATATATATTATCTATTCCGGTTGGAATATTATTGAAGATTTATGTTAAAAACATCCTAAAGATTCCATACATCGTTTGACAAGTTAATATTTATAATGGTATTTTGACTTCTGTTTCCAACAGAAAAGTAGCTAAGCTTTTTTTGGAGGTTGCATTAAATGATGGACATTATCGCTAAACAAATCAAACATTTATTGTGGAATTTGATTTTTAAAATGCTTTTACATGGGAGTAGCATTCAAAATAATTGCATGAAGATGATTCATTAAAGGTAGAGTTAATATTTATAATGGTATTTCTGACGTTATATGTAGACTGTTGACATTGTTTCCAACATTTTTTTAAATTCAAAAAGGCGCGAAATACGTTTGTAATGCAACTTTAGGTATTAGTAAGATTATTGCAAAGATTTGCTGTCCGTCTTTTCCATAAAGCTTTTTGAAAAATCTGACAAGACTCTAGACACAGAGGTTGCAATTAATTGTGGATGGGTTCAAAGTGGATATATTTTCATTTTAAAGTTTTTCCATGTTCATAACAGTGATTTAACAGTTTTTTTGTAGTGTTTTTTTCAATGCATAACTATATTTATAATGAGTATTTAACAGAATGTTCAAAAAGTAAATTAAGATGTGTATCTAAAGTTCCATGCATAACACTGCATTTATAAAATTTCATGTGGCTCTCTGCAAAATCACCGGATGTTTTGGGAACTACTGAATATAACGTGCCAATGTAAACTGAGATTTTTTGAAATAAATATGAATTTTATCAAACAAAGCATACATGTATTGTGTAACATGAAGTCCTATAAGGGTCATCTGTTGAAAATCATCAAAGGTTAGTGATTAATCTTATCTCTATTTCTGCTTTTTTGACTATAGTCTTTGGTTGGAAAAATGGCTGTGTTTTTCTGTGGCTTGGCTCTGACCTAACATAATCGTTTATGGTGCTTTCGCTGTAAAGCCTATTTGAAAAAATAGAAAGGGCACTGTGGTGGGATTAACAACAAGATTACCTTTAAAATGGTATAAGATACCTGTATGTTTGAGGAATTTTAATTATGATATTTCTGTTGTTTTGAATTTGGCGCCCTGCACTTTCACTGGCTGTTGTCATATCGATCCCGTTAAGGTTATGAGAACTTGGCCTGCTTTATGGATATGCCTGCTACTATTAGCTTTATAATGCTCATTCTATTTAGCCATTAATAAATTAGCCTGCTATAACATCAGTCTTGCGTGCAATTGCACCACCCCTTTACGCCAAATTCATTGTTAACTAATGCGTTTACCCATTTATTGTATTAGCATATTGCAATTTATTATGGATGTTGATGTTATGGCTTGTTTCCTTTTAGATCAACCATACTCCATATACAATGCCAGCCAGGTCTCAATTTTCTAGAGGTGGTCTGTTCCGTGCCAAGCCACTAAGTACCTCAGCCCATCTATACTATATACCGTGGTCTGTTCCGTGCCCGGCCACTAAGTACCTCAGCCCATCCATACTATATACCGTGGTCTGTTCCGTGCCCGGCCACTAAGTACCTCAGCCCATCCATACTATATACCCTGGTCTGTTCCGTGCCAGGCCACTAAGTACCTCAGCCCATCTATACTATATAACCTGGTCTGTTCCATGCCCGGCCACTAAGTACCTCAGCCCATCCATACTATATACCCTGGTCTGTTCTGTTCCAGGCCACTAAGTACCTCAGCCTATCCATACTATATACCCTGGTCTGTTCTGTTCCAGGCCACTAAAGTACCTCAGCCCATCCATACTATATACCCTGGTCTGTTCCGTGCCAGGCCACTAGGTACCTCAGCCCATCCATACTATATACCCTGGTCTGTTCCCTGTCAGGCCACAAAGTGCCTCCACCCATCTATACTATATACCCTGGTATGTTCCGTGTCAGGCCACAAAGTGTCTCAGCCCATCTATATTATATACCCTGGTCTGTTCCGTGCCAGGCCACTAAGTACCTCAGCCCATCCATACTATATACCCTGGTCTGTTCTGTGCCGGGCCACTAAGTACCTCAGCCCATCTATACTATATACCCTGGTATGTTCTGTGCACGGCCAGTAAGTACCTCAGCCCATCCATACTATATACCCTGGTCTGGTCTGTTCCGTGCCAGACCACTAAGTGTCTCAGCCCATCCATACTATATACCCTGGTCTGTTCTGTTCCAGGCAACTAAGTACCTCAGCCCATCTATACTATATACCCTGGTCTGTTCTGTTCCAGGCCACTAAGTACCTCAGCCTATCTATACTATATACCCTGGTCTGTTCTGTTCCAGGCCACTAAGTACCTCAGCCCATCCATACTATATACCCTGGTCTGTTCTGTTCCAGGCCACTAAGTACCTCAGCCCATCCATACTATATACCCTGGTCTGTTCTGTTCCAGGCCACTAAGTACCTCAGCCCATCCATACTATATACCCTGGTCTGTTCTGTACCGTGCCAGGCCACTAAGTACCTCAGCCCATCCATACTATATACCCTGGTCTGTTCCGTGCATCTTCAGTGTTATTAAACCACCATCCATACTGGAATACCCTGGTCTGTCATCTGGCACTTTTCAGCCCAGCACAAGGTGGGAGAAAACACATCAAATAAGAACCTCACCTGAAGAATATGCAGTCCACCAAGTCCTCCCCATCCATACTGATATACCCTGGGCTGTCTTGCTACTAATCCTGGTATCAGTATCAGAAGTCCAAATTCTGGTCTGTTCATGACCAACACCAGAGCCACCGAATAATCCAGGTTCCTCTTGGACCCTGGTCTGTTCTGTCTGTGGCATTTCAAGCTAGCTGTGGAGTGATTTACTCCATTACACGTCTGTGTCTGTTCCAGGCGCGTGCATCCATACTATATACCCTGGTCTGTGTGTGTGTGTGTATGTGTACACCACTTCAGAGTTCCCCAGCAGGCACCCAAGCCCATCCATACTAATTTGCAGCCGTCATGTCAGCATGGGGCTGGGCCACAAGGATCACTCCACCCTCCTCTCCTCTCCTCTCCTCTCCGTGCATGTAGGAACCTGCTGATGGGGCGGAGAGCATGGAGGTGCAGGCCTCCAGAAGGAGTTTATAATTAGCCACTAATGTGGTCAGTACATGGAGGAAAGGCAAGAGTGTGTGTGTGTGTGTGTGTGTGTGTGTGTGTGTGTGTGTGTGTGTGTGTGTGTGTGTGTGTGTGTGTGTGGTGTGTGTGTGTGTGTGTGTGTGTGTGTGTGTGTGTGTGTGTGTGTGTGGGGCAGGCAGGGCAGCCCAGGGCAGGGCAGGGGGCCCATCCATACTAGCAGCAGCTGGTGACAGGCTGGATGAAGCGAGGTGCGAGGTGGTAGGAGCGAGACAAGGGGGGGAGAGTGCCTGCTGATGGCGCTCTGCTTCTCACGGCTCAGTGGGTGAGAATTGTGTCTGGGGCTGGCTAGGCTGCTGATTGCTTTGATGTGAAATGATTGTGTTTTAACAGCCTATGGGGTCCACAGACCACAGGCACTGCTCTCTGACTGCTTCTCTCCATCACATGGCCAGCTCTGCCTGGGTAAGTGCCAGTCCGACTCACTGTCTCTCTGACTGCTTCTCTCCATCACATGGCCAGCTCTGCCTGGGTAAGTGCCAGTCCGACTCGCTGTCTCTCGGACTCTCGGATTCTCTGTCTCTCTGACTCTCTGTCTCTCTGACTCTCTGTCTCTCTGACTCTCTGTCTCTCTGACTCGCTCTCTCTTTCTCCATCACACAGCCAGCTCTGCGCTGAATGTGGAGGAGGTGTGAAGGCGTTGGGCGGTGGCGGGGGCTGGTGTTGTACAGACGCTGGGAGGTGAAAGGCACAGCTGCTGGTTGTTCCTCCAGGTAATGTCTCCTGATGAAAAGGTCTGGTGGTGGCGAGAAGGTGCAAATGAAAGAGAGGACTAAAGTTCTCTCAAGTCAGGGCTCTGGAGGCTGGCCCAGACCCTCAGGGTCCAAGAGACAAACAAAAGACAAACAAATGTTCCCTCAAAGGCATGAGTACAGCGCTTTCAGAAACTATTCATACCCCTTGACTTATTCCACATGTTGAGTTACAGCCTGAATTTAAAAATTGATCAACAATAATTTGCTCACCCATCTACACACAATACCCCATAATGACATCACAATACCCCATAATGACATCACAATACCCCATAATGACATCACAATACCCCATAACGACAAATTGAAAACATGTTTTCTCGAACTTTGTTATGAAAATTTGATATTTTCAAAAATGTTTTTACTGTCATTATGGGGTATTGTGATGTCATTATGGGGTATTGTGATGTCATTATGGGGTATTGTGATGTCATAATGGGGTATTGTGATGTCATTATGGGGTATTGTGTGTAAAATGGCGGAGACAAATATATTTTTTCTCAGCCATCAACACAAAATACTCCCGTAATGAAAATTGTTTGAAAATGAAATACAGAAATATCAAATGTACATAAATTTTTTTTTTTTTTTTTAAATAACGTTTTCAATTTGTTATTATGCAGAGGAAAAATTAATTCATTTTGAATTCCTGTTGGAAAAATACCTGATGAATGAATACTTGTGTGTGTGTGCGTCACAGTGTGCACACAATACCCCATAATGACATGCTGTGTGCCGTGCGTGCTATCACAATAAGTGCGTGACATATGTGTGTATGTGTGTAATGACAAATGTGTGTATGTGTTTTGTGTATGTTGTGTATGAAAATGTGTGTGTGTGAAAAAAAATGTGTTTGTGTGTGCGTGCGTGTGTGTATGTGTGTGTGTGTATGTGTATGTGTATGTGTGTGTGTGTGTGTGTGTGTGTGTGTGTGTGTGTGACAAATGTGTGTGTGTTATGTGTGCCATGTGTGTATGTGTGTACCGTGTATGTTGTGTGTGTGTGTGTGTCAAATGTACATAAAAACAAACAAAAAAATGTGTACCAATTTGTTGTGTGTGTGTGTGAAAAAAATTAATTGTTGTGTGTCCTGTTGTGTGTGCGCTGAAGAATGAATACTGTGTGTGTGTGTGTGTATACAGTACCAGTCAAATGTCAACAGTGTGCAAAGCTGTCAGCCAGGGAAAGGGTGGCTACTTTTTAAGAATCTAAAATGTAAACTATATTTTAATTTATTTTTTGCTTTCTACATGATTCCATAAGTGTATTTACATAGTGTTGAAGCCCTATTAAGCTACAATGCAGAAAATAGTAAAAATAAAGAAAATCACAAGCATGAGTAGGTGTGTGTCCAAACTTTTGACTGGTACTGTGTATATATACAGTGGGGCAAAAAAGTATTTAGTCATACCTCTGACATTGCCAATAAAGGGTATATAACAAGTATTGAGATAAACTTTTGTTATTGACCAAATAAAAAAAAACATAATTTGCAAATAAATTCATTCAAAATATGATTTTCTGGATTTTGTCTTCTCATTTTGTCTGTCATAGTTGATGTGTACCTATGATGAAAATTACAGGCCTCTCTCATCTTTTTAAGTGGGAGAACTTGCACAATTGGTGGCTGACTAAATACTTCTTTGCCCCACTGTATATATACAACTATATCACATTTACATTTACATTTAAGTCATTTAGCAGACGCTCTTATCCAGAGCGACTTACAAATTGGTGCATTCACCTTATGACATCCAGTGGAGCAGCCACTTTACAATAGTGCATCTAAATCTTTTAAGGGGGGTGAGAAGGATTACTTTATCCTATCCTAGGTATTCCTTAAAGAGGTGGGGTTTCAGGAAGTCTCCGGAAGGTCTCCGGAGACCTGTCTCCGGAAGGTGGTGATTGACTCCGCTGTCCTGGCGTCGTGAGGGAGTTTGTTCCACCATTGGGGCCAGAGCAGCGAACAGTTTTGACTGGGCTGAGCGGGAACTGTACTTCCTCAGTGGTAGGGAGGCGAGCAGGCCAGAGGTGGATGAACGCATGAAGTGCCCTTGTTTGGGTGTAGGGCCTGATCAGAGCCTGAGGTACTGAGGTGCCGTTCCCCATCACAGCTCCGTAGGCAAGCACCATGGTCTTGTAGCGGATGCGAGCTTCAACTGGAAGCCAGTGGAGAGAGCGGAGGAGCGGGGTGACAAGTGAGAGAACTTGGGAAGGTTGAACACCAGACGGGCTGCGGCGTTCTGGATGAGCTGAAGGGGTTTAATGGCACAGGCAGGGAGCCCAGCCATGACAGCGAGTTGCAGTAATCCAGACGGGAGATGACAAGTGCCTGGATACAGGACCTGCGCCCTTCCTGTGTGAGGCAGAGTCGTACTCTACGGATGTTGTAGAGCATGAACCTACAGGAACGGGCCACCGCCTTGATGTTATTTGAGAACGACAGGGTGTTGTCCAGGATCACGCCAAGGTTCTTAGCACTCTGGGAGGAGGACACAATGGAGTTGTCAACCGTGATGGCGAGATCATGGAACGGGCAGTCCTTCCCCGGGAGGAAGAGCAGCTCCGTCTTGCCGAGGTTCAGCTTGAGGTGGTGATCCGTCATCCACACTGATATGTCTGCCAGACATGCAGAGATGCGATCGCCACCTGGTCGTCAGAAGGGGAAAGGAGAAGATTAATTGTGTGTCGTCTGCATAGCAATGATAGGAGAGACCATGTGAGGTTATGACAGAGCCTAGTGACTTGGTGTATAGCGAGAATAGGAGAGGGCCTAGAACAGAGCCCTGGGGGACACCAGTGGTGAGAGCACGTGGTGAGGAGACAGATTCTCGCCACACCACCTGGTAGGAGCGACCTGTCAGGTAGGACGCAATCCAAGCGTGGGTCGCGCCGGAGATGCCCAACTCGGAGAGGGTGGAGAGGAGGATCTGATGGTTCACAGTATTGAAGGCAGCCGATAGGTCTAGAAGGATGAGAGCAGAGGAGAGAGAGTTAGCTTTAGCAGTGCGGAGCGCCTCCGTGATACAGAGAAGAGCAGTCTCAGTTGAATGCCTAGTCTTGAAACCTGACTGATTTGGATCAAGAAGGTCATTCTGAGAGAGATACAAGGAGAGCTGGCCAAGGACGGCACGTTCAAGAGTTTTGAGAGAAAAGAAAGAAGGGATACTGGTCTGTAGTTGTTGACATCGGAGGGATCGAGTGTAGGTTTTTTCAGAAGGGGTGCAACTCTCGCTCTCTTGAAGACGGAAGGGACAAGTGTAGCCAGCGGTCAGGGATGAGTTGATGAGCAAGGTGAGGTAAGGGAGAAGGTCTCTGAAATGGTCTGGAGAAGAGAGGAGGGGATAGGGTCAAGCGGGCAGGTTGTTGGGCGGCCGGCCGTCACAAGACAAAGAATACAACGCGAGATGTCATCTGGAGAGAGAGGGGAGAAAGAGGTCAGAGCACAGGGTAGGGCAGTGTGAGCAGAACCAGCGGTGTCGTTTGACTTAGCAAACGAGGATCGGATGTCGTTGACCTTCTTTTCAAAATGGTTGAAGTCATCTGCAGAGAGGAGGAGGGGGGGGGAGGAGGATTCTGAGGGAGGAGAAGGTGGCAAAGAGCTTACCTAGGTTAGAGGCAGATGCTTGGAATTTAGAGTGGTAGAAAGTGGCTTTAGCAGCAGAGACAGAAGAGGAAAATGTAGAGAGGAGGGAGTGAAAGGATGCCAGGTCCGCATGGGATACAACAAGTGTAGTTTTCCTCCATTTCCGAATACAACTGCCCGGAGCTGAATACCTGTTCTGTGAATACAACAATGAGACCTTACCATGAGCCACTGGAGCGGGAGGGGAGGACCGAGCCGGCCTGGAGGATAGGGGACATAGAGAGTCAAAGGATGCAGAAAGGGAGGAGAGGAGGGTTGAGGAGGCAGAATCAGGAGATAGGTTGAGAAGGTTTGAGCAGAGGAAGAGATGATAGGATGGAAGAGGAGAGATAGCGGGGAGAGAAAGCGAAGGTTGGGAATACGGCGCGATACCATCCGAGTAGGGGCAGTGTGGGAAGTGTTGGATGAGAGCGAGAGGGAAAAGGATACAAGGTAGTGGTCGGAGACTTGGAGGGGAGTTGCAATGAAGTTAGTGGAAGAACAGCATCTAGTAAAGATGAGGTCGAGCGTATTGCCTGCCTTGTGAGTAGGGGGAAGGTGAGAGGGTGAGGTCAAAAGAGGAGAGGAGTGGAAAGAAGGAGGCAGAGAGGAATGAGTCAAAGGTAGACGTGGGGAGGTTAAAGTCGCCCAGAACTGTGAGAGGTGAGCCGTCCTCAGGAAAGGAGCTTATCAAGGCATCAAGCTCATTGATGAACTCTGAGGGAACAACTGGTGGGCGATAAATGATAAAGATGTTAAGCTTGAAAGGGCTGGTAACTGTGACAGCATGGAATTCAAAGGAGGTGATAGACAGATGGGTAAGGGGAGAAAAGAGAATGACCACTTGGGAGAGATGAGGATCCCGGTGCCACCACCATGAAATGCTGACCAGAAGCTCTCGGGTGTACATGAAAGAAACACGTGAAATGACTGAAGAGAGAGCAAGTAGAGTAGCAGTGTTATCTGTGGTGATTCATGTTTCCGTCAGTGCCAAGAAGTCGAGGGACTGGAGGGGAGCATAGGCTGAGATGAACTCTGCCTTGTTGACCGCAGATCGGCAGTTCCAGAGGCTACCGGAGACCTGAACTCCACAAGGTCAGTGCTGCACTGGGACCACCAGATTAGGGTGAATACCACGCGGTGTGGAGCCTTGTATGATCTGTGCAGAGAGGAGAGAACAGGGATAGACAGACACATAGTTGACAGGCTACAGAAGAGGCTACGCTAATGCAAAGTGTAGATTGAATGACAAGTGGACTACACAAGTGTCGAATGTTCAGAAAGTTAGCTTACGTAGCAAGAATCTTATTGACTAAAATGATTAAAATGATACAGTATTGCTGAAGTAGGCTAGCTGGCAGAGGCTGCGTTGTTGACTTTGTAGGCTAGCTGGCAGTGGCTGCGTTGTTGACACTACACTAATCAAGTCGTTCCGTTGGGTGTGATAGTTTCGACAGTGCTGCTATTCGGGGACTAGCTGGCTAGCTAGCAGTGTTGATTACGTTACGTTGCGTTAAAAGAACGACAATAGCTGGCTAGCTAACCTAGAAAATCGCTCTAGACTACACAATTATCTTAGATACAAAGACGGCTATGTAGGTAGCTATGTAGCTAGCTACGATCAAACAAATCAAACCGTTGTACTGTAATGAAATTAAATGAAAATGTGATACTACCTGTGGAGCGAAGCGGAATGCGACAACAAGTGTTGTTGAGTGAGGAAGTTCAAAGTGTGGACGTTGAAATAGCTGTTGGCTAGCTAGCAGTGTCTCCTACGTTGAAAGGAATACAAAAGTGGCTAGAAAAATGCTAACCTACCGCTGTAAATTAAGATAATCACTCTAAGACTACACACTCTAAACTACACAATTATCTTGGATACGAAGACAGCAAAGACAACTATGTAGCTAGCTAACACTACACTAATCAGGTCATTCAGTTGAGTAGCTAGCCATTTCACATCCGTTACACTAACAATGGCCACATCAAGCATTGTGTAACCAATAACAATCTCAACGGTTAGTTTCCTTTCTCCTTTCATTAATTATATCAATCACATAAGGTTTTAGGTGTCAAAGGTGGATATGAAAATGACAAGAAATATCGACAGACCTATTCAATGTTTTTCAGTCCTGTTCTAGTCCACTAAACCCATCACTAGCAGACCCATTACAACTAATTTTAGTTGCATCAGATGTGCTAGTGCGGGCTAGAGGAAAATATGTGGGTCCAGAATATAAAAATATTGTGGACATTACACCAAAAATAATCACCAAAATGACTCCTGAAACTCAAACATAATGGGGGTCAAATTAGATTTTTACCGGATTGAAGAAGGGTTGCTGACAAGCCAGTGTGCGACTGTTTGGTGAATCTAGAGAGTGCAACACATCGAGGTCCGGCGGTTCTATTCTGCCACGTTCAAAACACCAGAATACTGTATATATGGCACCATATTTAAGCAATAAGGACAGAGGAGGTGTGGTCGACAAAATCAAATCAAACTTTATTAGTCACATGCGCTGAATACAACAAGTGTAGACCTTACCATGAAATGCTGAATACAACAAGTGTAGACCTTACCATGAAATGCTGAATACAACAAGTGTATACCTTACCATGAAATGCTGAATACAACAAGTGTCAATCTTTACTGTGAAATGCTGACTGACAAGCCCTAGAAGAAGAAAATATTTACCAAGGAGACTAAAATAAAAAGTAATAATAAAAAGTAACACAATAAGAATAACAATAACGAGACTATATACAGGGGGCGCCGGTACAGAGTCAATGTGGAGGCTATATACAGGGGGCACCGGTACTGAGTCAATGTGGAGGCTATATACAGGGGGTACCGGTACAGGGTCAATGTGGAGGCTATATACAGGGGGTACCGGTACAGAGTCAATGTGGAGGCTATATACAGGGTGTTACGGTACAGAGTCAATGTGGAGGCTATATACAGGGGGCACCGGTACTGAGTCAGTGTGCGGGGGTACAGGCTAGTTGAGGTAATCTGTAGGTGGGGGTGAAGTGACTATGCATGGATAATAAACAGAGAGTAGCAGCAGTGTACAAGAAGGAGGGGGGGTCAGCAGTGTAATGGCTTGGGGGGTAGAAGCTGTTGAGAAGCCTCTTGGTCCTAGACTTGGACTTAGACAATGACGGCCTAGGAACAGTGGGTTAACTACCTTGTTCAGGGGCAGAACGACAGATTTGTAACTTGTTAGCTCTGGGATTCAATCTTGCAAACTTTTGGTTACTAGTCCAACGCACTAACTACTAGAATACCTGACGCCCCATGCGTGTGTTTGGACCATGGTAGTTCATTGGTGATGTGGACACCAAGGAGCTTGAAACTCTCAACCCGCTCCACTCAGCCCCGTCGATGTTATTAATGGGGGCCTGTTTGGCCCACCTTTTCCTGTCGTCCACGATCAGCTCCTTTGTCTTGCTCAAATTGAGGGAGAGGTTGTTGTCCTGCCACCACACGGCCAGGTCTCTGACCTCGTCCCTATAGGCCGTCTCATCGTTGTCGGTGATCAGGCCTACCACTGTTGTGTCGTCAGCAAACTTAATGATGGTGTTGGAGTCGTGTTTGGCCATGCAGTCGTGGGTGAACAGGGAATATGGGAGGGGACCAAGTACACACCCCTGAGGGGCCCCAGTGAATGCTGAGCTGTAGTCAATGAACAGTATTCTCACATAGGTGTTCCTTTTATCCAGGTGAGAAAGGGCAGTGTGCGATTGAGATTGCGTCATCTGTTGGGGCGGCATGTGAATTGGCGTGGGTCTAGGGTGCCCGGGAGGATGCTGTTGATGTGAACCATGACCAGCCTTTCAAAGCACTTCATGGCTACCGACGTGAGTGCCACGGGGTGATAATAATTTAGGCAGGTAACCTTCGCTTCCTTGGGCACAGGGACTATGGTGGTCTGCTTGAAACATGTAGATATTACAGACTCAGTCAGGCAGGGAGAGGTTGAAAATGTCAGTGAAGACACTTGACAGTTGGTTCGCGGATGCTTTGAGTACACGTCCTGGCAATCTATCTGGCCCAGCGGCTTTGTGAATGTTGACCTGTTTAAAGGTTTTGTTCACATCGGCTACCAAGAGCAGTATCACACAGATATCCAGAACAGCTGGTGCTCTTGTGCATGCTTCAGTGTTGCTTGCCTCGAAGCGAGTATAAAAGGCATTTAGCTCATCTGGTAGGCTTGCATCACTAAGCATCTTGTGTCTGGATTTCCCATAATAGTTTTCAAGCCCTGCCACATCAGACGAGCGTCAGAGCCGGTGTAGTAGGAGTCAATCTTAGTCCTGTATTGACACTTTGCTTGTTTGATGGTTCGTCTGAGGGCATAGCGGGATTTCTTATTAGCATCCGGATTAGTCTCCTGCTCCTTGAAAGCGGCAGCTCTAGCCTTTAGCTCGATGCGGATGTTGCCTGTAATCCATTGCTTCTGGTTGGGATATGTACGTACAGTCACTGTGGGGACGATGTCATCGATGCACTTATTGATGAAGCCGATGACTGATGTGGTGTACTCCTCAATGCCATTGGATGAATCCCGGAATATATTCCAGTCTGTGCTAGCAAAACAGTCCTGTCGTGTAGCATCCATGTCATCTGACCACTTCCATATTGAGCGAGTCACTGGTATTTCCTGCTTTAGTTTTTGTTTTTGTCAGGAGGATAGAATTATGGTCCGATTTGCCAAATGGAGGGTGGGGGAGAGCTTTGTATGCATCTCTGTGTGTGGAGTAAAGGTGGTCTAGAGCTTTTTTTCCACCTGGTTGCACAAAACAATTGGTAGAACTGATTTAAGTTTGCCTGCATTAAAGTCCCCGGCCACTAGGAGCGCCACTTCTGGGTGAGCATTTTCTTCTTTGCTTATGGCCTTATAGAGTTGGTTGAGAATGGTCTTAGCGCCAGCTTCGTTCTGTGTTGGTAAATAGAAGGCTACGAATAATATAGATGAGAACTCTCTTGGTAGATAGTGTGGTCTACAGCTTATCATACGGTACTCTACCTCAGGCGAGCAGTACCTCAAGACTTCTTTAATTAAACCCTTTGCAATGAAGATCTGTGAAGTTATTTGTATTTTTACGATATATCTTTGAAAGACAGGGTCCCGAAAAAAGGACGTTTTTGTTGTTGTTGCTGAGTTGATAACGTAAAAGGCATGTACTCACGTTTCATACTGGTTGTTGTTTGTCGTGCTCAACTACTCAGCTCTGTCTGGGTGAGGAACCTGTCTGGGTGAAGGACACGTCTGGGTGAAGGACCTGTCTGGGTGAAGAACCTGTCTGGGTGAAGAACCTGTCTGGGTGAAAAACCTGTCTGGGTGAAGACCCTGTCTGGGTGAAAAAGAACCTGTCTGGGTGAAGAACCTGTCTGGGTGAAGTACCTGTCTGGATGAAGGCCCCGGATTGAAAGGAGGCCCCCTCCATCCTGTATTATTACCATGGAGTTATATAGAGTAGAGTGCATGCATTGCCCTCTTCACACTCAGCCAGATCGCAGAGGCAATTAGTCATCTTTTGGAGAGATGTGAGAGAGAGACCACAACTGAATAATGAAATCAGCAGATTTTGGTGTTTATTATCAAAAGGAAGCGGTGCTGTTTGATAGTTTAAGATACTCTTTGAAGAGGGTTTCAGATGCTTTCAGAAGATGGGCAGGGACTCTGCTGTCCTAGCTTCAGGCGGAAGCTGGTTCCAAAATTGGGGTGCCAGGACTGAGATGTGATGAACTGGGCCTGGCTGAGCGGGAGCTGCCCTCCTGTAGGCGTGGGAGGTACAAGAGACCGGAGGTGGCGGAACGGAGTGCTTGGCTTGAGGTTTAGGGTTTGAGCATAGCCAGAAGGTAGAGAGGGGCAGTTCCTCTTGCTGCTCCGTAGGTAAGCACCATGGTCTTGTAGTGGATGTGAGCTTCGACTGGAAGCCAGTGGAGGGTGACATGGGAGGAGCAGGGTGACATGGGAGGAGCAGGGTGACATGGGAGAAGGAGGGAGAAGCAGGGTGACATGGGAGGAGCAGGGTGACATGGGAGGAGCAGGGTGACATGGGAGGAGAAGGGTGACATGGGAGGAGCAAGGTGACATGGGAGGAGCAGGGAGGAGCAGGGTGACATGGGAGAAGCAGGGAGGAGCAGGGTGACATGGGAGGAGCAGGGTGACATGGGAGGAGCAGGGTGACATGGGAGGAGCAGGGTGACATGGGAGAACTTGGGAAGGTTGAACACCAGGCGAGCTGCAGCCTTCTGGATTAGTTGCAGGGATTTGATGACACAAATAGAGAGTCCAGCCAACAGAGAGTTGCAGTAGTCCATGTTCCTGGATTAGGACCTGCACCACATCCTGTGTGAGGCAGGGTTGCTCTCTCTCTCTCTCTCTCTCTCTCTCTCTCTCTCTCTCTCTCTCTCTCTCTCTCTCTCTCTCTCTCTCTCTCTCTCTCGTTCTTTCTTTCTTTCTTTCTTTCTTTCTCTGTCTCTGTCTCTGTCTCTGTCTCTGTCTCTGTCTCTATCTCTCAGGTGGTGTATCATTAACCATGCTGAAATAGCGAACTTCATTTTGGTGATTGACAGCCGGGGTGAATGGTTCCAGTCGTATTGCATTTCCTGCCTGCCTGCGTTTTCTATAAGGCTAATGATGGAGAGTACCAGTCTGCCTGTTCCTGAATTAGCATTTAATATAGAATGTCTGCGAGCTGAATGATGCTAATCAGACACTGGGGGTGAGTTGAGGAGGTGGAGGGGTGAGGTGGGGGGAGAACGAAGAGGAGTGGTGAGGCGTATGGGTGAGGAGGAGGGAGGAGAGGTGAGGGGGAGGGGGATGGGAGGAGGGAGAACGAAGCGGAGTGGTGATGCGAGGAGGGGTGAGGTGAAGGAACTAGGAAGAGGAGGGGTGAGGTGAATTGGTGAGGAGGAGAGAGGAGGGAGGAGGGGGGAGGGGGAGGGGGATGGGAGGAGGTGGAGAGGGAGGGGCCAGAAATAACATCCTTTCCAATCAACAGGAGGTGAGACATGAAAGTGTGACGTCCCGCCGTCTTCCAGCGAGGGAAATGAGGAAGTGTCTAGATCAACTGTGACAGCACCCCGCTTACCTCCGTGACACACACACACCCGCCTACCTCCGAGACAGACGTGAGCAGGTCCAATCAGGGAGCAGGTCCAATCAGGGAGCAGGTCCAATCAGGGAGTAGGTCCAATCAGAGAGCAGGTCCAATCAGGGAGCAGGTCCAATCAGAGAGCAGGTCCAATCAGGGAGCAGGTCCAATCAGAGAGCAGGTCCAATCAGAGAACAGGTCCAGTCAGGGAGCAGGTCCAATCAGGGAGCAGGTCCAATCAGAGAGCAGGTCCAATCAGGAGCAGGTCCAATCAGAGAGCAGGTCCAATCAGGGAGCAGGTCCAATCAGAGAGCAGGTCCAATCAGAGAGCAGGTCCAATCAGAGAGCAGGTCCAATCAGACGCCTGGGATTTCCTCTATTAATAATACATGATGCATTGTGTGTGTGTGTGTGTGTGTGTGTGTGTGTGTGTGTGTGTGTGTGTGTGTGTGTGTGTGTGTGTGTGTGTGTGTGTGTGTGTGTGTGTGCGTGTGCGTGCCTGCATTTGTGCGTGTTCGGCAGTGTGTGCTTACGAATGTTTCTGTAACCTTGTGTGTCTGTTACTGTTACCGTTTGTTTCTCTTTGTGTCTGTGACTGCTGTTTGTCTGTTTGTGTCTGTGACTGGTGTGTCTGTGACAGTTTGTGTCTGTTTGTGTCGGTTACTGTTGTGACTGTTTGTGTCTGTTTGTTTGTGTCTGTGATTGTTTTCTGTCTGTGATGGTTTGTGTCTGACTGTTTGTGTCTGACTGTTTGTGTCTGTGACTGTTTGTCTGTTACTGTTTGTTTGTGTCTGTGACTGTTTGTCTGTGACTGTTTGTTTGTGTCTGTGATTGCTTGTTTGTGTCTGTCTGTTTGTGCTTCCATGTCTCTGTTCTTTAGTTTCCTGTCGTGGCGGTTGTCTCATCATCGTGACGTTAAAACCACAACATCAGCGACCCTCTGGAAACTAAAGAACGCCACATTGGATATCAGCGGGAAAGCTGAAGAGGAGTCTCTCTCTCTCTCTCTCTCTCTCTCTCTCTCTCTCTCTCTCTCTGTCTCTCTCTCTCTCTCTCTCTCTCTCTCTCTCTGTTGTTGGACAACATCTCTGTCTCTTCATCATCTCTGTCTCTGAAGTCAAAAAGAAAATCTCTCTGACTTTCTCTCGATTCTGTTGTTGGACAACATCACAAGGTGCCTTTACTGTTCATCATGGAAAAAATTGTAATTCACCCTGAAGTGCTGCTGGAAAGAAATGTGTGTGACTTTATAACGATTCTGCTGGAAAGATCATGTAGATTCACCCTGCCTTGTCCTGTTCTGCTGGAAAGATAATGTAGTTCACCCTGCCTTGTCCTGTTCTGCTGGAAAGATAATGTAGAGTCACCCTGTCTTGTCCTGTTCTACTGGAAAGATAATGTAGAGTCACCCTGCCTTGTCCTGTTCTACTGGAAAGATAATGTAGAGTCACCCTGCCTTGTCCTGTTCTGCTGGAAAGATAATGTAGTTCACCCCGCCTTGTCCTGTTCTACTGGAAAGATAATGTAGAGTCACCCTGCCCTGTCCTGTTCTACTGGAAAGATAATGTAGAGTCACCCTGCCTTGTCCTGTTCTACTGGAAAGATAACATAGATTATTCAATATTATCATATTCTACTCTATTCTATTAAAAAAATTGGTTGACATGGATAAAAAAATATATATTTTCTTAGGGATGTTGCGAATTTTCAGAGCTTTTTGTAAAAAATCGCGCAACATTTTAACGTCCTGCTATTCATGCCAGGAATATGGTATATGCATATTATAAGTATGTGTGTATAGAAAACACTCTGAAGTCTCTAAAACTGGTTAAATCGTGTCTGTGGTGATAACAGAACGTGTTTAGGAGTAAAAATCCCAGGGAAATATTCATCCACCAGTCAATGTGTTGTCTAAGGCGATAGAAAATAGATGAGGTTCCGATTACAATGCCTACAGCTTCCACACGATGTCGCCAGTACTGGCATTTCATGGCTGGTTTATCCTTGGTGAGATGACGTATAGTCTTGGGGCGCACCGGAGGAAGTTATGAAAGTGAAAAAATGGACAATGATTTCAAGACTTGCTGCTATCGAGTACAGATCGCCCCGTGATCAATTTGATCGATTATTAACGTTTATTAATACCTAAAGTTGGTTTACAAAAGTAGTTTGAAGTGATTTGTAAAAGTTTATAGGCAACTTTTTAAATTTTAAAAAGTGACGTTGCGTCTTGTAAAGGTGAATTTTCCTGGATTAGACCGGCCTTCATAAATGACATTTTGGGTATACAATGACAGATTTAATCGGGAAAAAGACCCAATTGTGATGTTTATGGGACTTATAGGAGTGCCAACAAAGAAGCTTGTCAAAGGTAATGAATGTTTTATATTTTATTTCTGCGTTTTGGGTAGCGCCGGCTACCGCTAAATCTTTTGTTTAGGTCTCGTTCAGGTATTTCGGGGGGTGCATGCTATCAGATAATAGCTTCTCATGCTTTCGCCGAAAAGCATTTTACAAATCTGACTTGGTGGCTAGATTCACAACGAGTGTAGCTTTAATTCAGTACCTTACATGTGTGTTTTAATGAAAGTTTGAGTTTTATCGAGTACTACAGGTGGCGCTCTGAAATAGCACGGATTTTGGTTCCTGTACAGGAACTAAATTCCGCATCATCATCCCTAAGAGGTTTTAAGATGGTCATACTATGGATCGTTTAGTTTTTTTTTTTTTAATTGTCGGACCGCAATGATTTCACAGCACTCTCGTCTGAGTGTACCAGGAAATGCAGAATACGCTAAATGCTAATAGTATTAGTTAAAACACAAAACCATTTAATATACGGTGCAAAAAATTAAAGTAATTGTTGTGAATGCCAGCAACAAGTCAGATTTTTTAAAGTCACCAAAGCACTGGATAACTATTATGAAAACATCCAACCAGCCACAGGGGAGTAAACAAAATAATTAGTGTTCTCTCAAATGCACAATAAAATAGAAAACAAGCTAGCTTTCAACATTTCTTTGTTAGCTTGGGTGTCCCATAAACACTATTTGTTTAGGACAAATCGGTCCAGATCAACCCTAGATAAGGATTAGCCCCTGTTTTTCAAAAACATCACCAGAACGCCCAGATTACATTTCAAATCTAACTGCCTGTAGCTCAGGACCTGAAGCAAGGATATGCATATTCTTAGTACCATTTGAAAGGAAACACTTTGAAGTTCATGGAAAAATGAAAGGCATGTAGGAGAATATAACACAATAGATCTGGCAAAATGTCACACCCTGACCATAGTTTGCTTTGTATGTTTCTATGTTTTGTTTGGTCAGGGTGTGATCTGAGTGGCGCATTCTATGTTGTGTGTCTAGTTTGTCTGTTTCTGTGTTTGGCCTGATATGGTTCTCAATCAGAGGCAGGTGTTAGTCATTGTCTCTGATTGGGAGCCATATTTAGGTAGCCTGTTTGGTGTTGGGGTTTTGTGGGTGATTGTTCCTGTCTTTGTTTACATTTACATTTACATTTAAGTCATTTAGCAGACGCTCTTATCCAGAGCGACTTACACCAGATAGGGCTGTTTTCGTTTTTTTTCACGGTTTCTTGTTTTTTTGTATATTGTTCTATTTTCATCTTGATTAAAGATGTATCACAATAACCACGCTGCGTTTTGGTCCGCCTCTCCTTCAACAGAAGAATCCCGTTACACAAAAGATAATAATAAGAAAAAAACAACCATTCTTTTGTATTGTTTTTGTACCATCATCTTTGAAATGCAAGACAAAGGCCATAATTATTAATAATAATTATTCCAGCCCAGGTGCAATTTAGATTTGGTCCACTAGTGTATGTGCAAAGTTTTAGACTGATCCAATGAACCATTGTATTTCAGTTCAAAATGTTGTATCAAGACTGATCAAATGTGTCTAATTTGTTTATTAAAAACTTTCATGTTCAAAATTGTGCCACTCTCCTCAAACAATAGCATGGTATTATTGCACTGTAGTAGCTACTGTAAGTTGGACAGTGCAGTTAAATTAACAACAAGTTAAGCTTTCTGCCAATATCAGATATGTCTATGTCCTGGGAAATGTTCTTGTTACTTACAACCTCATGCTAATCCATTAGCCTACGTTAGCTCAACCGTCCCCTAAAGTTTAAGTGGGTGTGAACGATGCTGAATGGGTGTAGCCATAGAAGAGCTCTTCACTAGGTACCAAAGCATTCAAAGCCATTTTCTCAAAAGTGGGGTTACAAGTTTATCAACTTTCAAAGCAGAATGACTTTCCCATTGTGGAACAACTGTAGTGTCTGATCTAACATTTTCAAGCTCTGAGTCTCTACAATTATCCAATGTAAAAAAAACACCATTTTAAATGTTGTAACATTAGACCGAATCGAGCCGGTCGGTCACATATAACAAAGCTCAGGAAGAAAAAGAAAAAAATATTTTTAGACATATTTAACCTCCCTTTTTATGTGTTGGCACAAAGCTACCTTCATACTTCCATTCATTTTTTATTACCGGTACCGTTTACCTTCAGCTCCACGTCCCCTGACACCGAAAAACGAAGAAACCGTTTCGTGTTCGTAAGAGTTTTCGCTTTCCATATTTTTGGAACATAATAGTTTGTTGGTCGCTACAGATGTTTTAGTGAGAAGACTGGTCGGACAAACACCGCCACCTTTCACCGCAGATGGTCTGACAAACACCGCCACCTTTCACCGCAGATGGTCTGACAAACACCGCCACCTTTCACTGCAGATGGTCTGACAAACACTGCCACCTTTCACCGCAGATGGTCTAACAAACACCGCCATCTTTCACCGCAGATGGTCTGACAAACACTGCCACCTTTCACCGCAGATGGTCTGACAAACACTGCCACCTTTCACCGCAGATGGTCTGACAAACACTGCCACCTTTCACCGCAGATGGTCTGACAAACACTGCCACCTTTCACCGCAGATGGTCTGACAAACACTGCCACCTTTCACCGCAGATGGTCTGACAACACCGCCACCTTTCACCGTAGATGGGCTGTCTCCTGGTCTGACAAACACCTTTCACCGCAGATGGACTGACAAACACAGCCACCTTTCACCGCAGATGGTCTGACAAACACCTTTCACCGCAGATGGTCTGACAAACACTGCCACCTTTCACCGCAGATGGTCTAACAAACACCGCCACCTTTCACCGCAGATGGTCTGACAAACACTGCCACCTTTCACCGCAGATGGTCTGACAAACACTGCCACCTTTCACCGCAGATGGTCTGACAAACACTGCCACCTTTCACCGCAGATGGTCTGACAAACACTGCCACCTTTCACCGCAGATGGTCTGACAACACCACAACCTTTCACCGCAGATGGGTTGTCTCCTGGTCTGACAAACACCTTTCACCCCAGATGGTCTGACAAACACTGCCACCTTTCACTGCAGATGGTATAACAAACACCGCGACCTTTCACCGCAGATGGTATGGCAAACACTGCCACCTTTCACCGCAGATGGTCTGACAAACACTGCCACCTTTCACCGCAGATGGTCTGACAAACACTGCCACCTTTCACCACAGATGGTCTGACAACACCGCCACCTTTCACCGCAGATGGGCTATCTCCTGGTCTGACAAACACCTTTCACCGCAGATGGTCTGACAAACACCCGCCACCTTTCACCGCAGATGGTTTCGCAGATGGTCTGATGGTATGGCAAACAAACACCTTTCACCGCAGATGGTCTGACAAACACTGCCACCTTTCACCGCAGATGGGTATCTCCTGGTCTAACAAACACCGCCACCTTTCACCGCAGATGGTCTGACAAACCCCGCCATCCTTTCACCGCAGATGGTCTGACAAACACCTTTCACCGTAGATGGTCTAACAAACACCGCCACCTTTCACCGCAGATGGTCTGACAAACACCGCCACCTTTCACCGCAGATGGTTTGACAAACACTGCACCTTTCACCGCAGATGGTCTGACAAACACCGCCACCTTTCATCGCAGATGGTCTGACAAACACTGCCACCTTTCACCGCAGATGGTCTGACAACACCGCCACCTTTCACCGCAGATGGTCTGACAAACACTGCCACCAAATGTATGACCATATTAGAGACACATATTTCACTCAGATTACACAGACCCACAAAGAATTTGAAAGCAAACCCAATTTTGATAAATTCCCATATCTACTGGGTGAAATACCACAGTGTGCCATCACAGCAGCAATATTTATGACCTGTTGCCACAAGAAAAGGGCAACCAGTTAAGAACAAACACCATTATAAATGCATCCCATATTTGTGCTTATTTTTTCCCCCTTTTGTACTATTTTCATATAATATGACATTTGCAATGTCTTTATTATTTTGTAACTTTTGTATACGGTGCATTTTTATTGTTTATATAATTAAAATTGATGTAAAGAGAGGAGGGGCAGGGAGAGAGAGAGGAAGAGGGAGAGAGTTGGAGAGAGAGAATGGGAGAGAGGAAGAGAGAGAGAGAGTTGAAGAAAGAGAACGGGAGAGAAGGAGAGAGTGGGTAAGAGAGAACGGGAGAGAGTGGGAGAGAGAGAATGGGAGAGAGTGGGAGAGAGAGAACGGGAGAGAGGGTGAGAGTTGGAGAGAGAGAACGGGAGAGAGGAAGAGAGAGAGATTGGGAGAGAGAGAACGGGAGGGAGAGAGTGGGAGAGAGAGAATGGGAGAGAGGAAGAGGGAGAGAGTGGGAGAGAGAACGGGAGAGAGGAAGAGAGGGAGAGAGTGGGAGAGAGAATGGGAGAGAGGGAGAGAGGAAGAGAGGGAGAAAGTGGGAGAGACAATGGGAGAGAGGAAGAGAGGAAGAGAGGAAGAGAGGGAGAGAGTGGGAGAGAGAACGGGAGAGAGGAAAGAGAGGGAGAGAGTGGGGGAGAGAGAACGGGAGAGAGGAAGAGAGGGAGAGAGTGGGAGAGAGAGAACGGGAGAGAGGAAGAGAGGGAGAGAGTGGGAGAGAGAATGGGAGAGAGGAAGAGAGGGAGAGAGTGGGAGAGAGAATGGGAGAGAGGAAGAGGGAGAGAATGGGAGAGAGAGAATGGGAGAGGGAGAGAGGGAGTGAAAGAAAGAAAGAGTATATCACCACAGCAAGTCAGCAACATAAGAGATTGAACGATGAACCCTTCTATAACCATCTGAGTTGTTTGGATTCAAATACTGTTGTTATTGACCAATAGCGTTACTGTAAAGTTAACCTCCAATCAGATATCAGACCTGCAGGATGTTACCTCTGCTTCTCAGAGGGGAGACAATGGGGGCTGGTGAGATCAACACAGTGTGACCTAAGACAACACATAGAACATTGTTTCATCCAGTTGATAAGAAGAGTTATATCAGAGGCTGGGCTGTCCTACATAATCCAACCCTTGAACACATCTGATTCTGGATCAGACTGAAGTGTTTCAAAAACCTGAAAGCACTAAAGTCACTGTTGACAATCTTCAGAGCAGCAGGTCATGGTCCTGGCAGAATCACTTCAGAGCAGCAGGTCATGGTCCTGGCAGAATCACTTCAGAGCAGCAGGTCATGGTCCTGGCAGAATCACTTCAGAGCAGCAGGTCATGGTCCTGGCAGAATCACTTCAGAGCAGCAGGTCAGCAGCAGCAGGTCATGGTCCTGGCAGAATCACTTCAGAGCAGCAGGTCACGGTCCTGGCAGAATCACTTCAGAGCAGCAGGTCACGGTCCTGGCAGAATCACTTCAGAGCAGCAGGTCACGGTCCTGGCAGAATCACTTCAGAGCAGCAGGTCACGGTCCTGGCAGAATCACTTCAGAGCAGCAGGTCGGTCCTGGCTTTAGATATGTAAATATAGGGTCCTTTTAGTGTAAATATACTTAGTAGAGCAAGATAGAAAGGAATGCACCGTCCTTCATAGGAAGAGCAAAACACGTCACTGAGGGGTACATCACAGATTCATTAGCAATTAACAAAAAAGGGTCTGTTTATCTGATTCGATTGGTCTAAAGCAACTTCATATGTGATTTTATTAAATCAGTCAGATGTACTGTACATAAAATATATCAAAGATCACTGCATTATAAAATACAGTATGTTTGAAATTAAAACTGCAAAACTCCTGTCCCTTTGAGATAAAAAAATAATTTGCCTTGAATATAAGAAATTAAAGAAAATAACAAGAATTGTTGAAGTCATCGAGAACAATTCCTGAAGTTCAACCAAAACAACCGTCAAGCAACTGAACATGTAAATACAACACTAAATAGTTGGTTTGACTCTGTGGGCTAAAATGTGACGAGGTGTTTCCTCTGCCTACAACAATGCCTGAATGCCTTTCCTTTTTATAGAAATCACAACACATGTTTGTGGCCTCTGTACCTGTCCCATATCAATAAGGCCCTAGCCTGTGTACCTGTCCCATATCAATAAGGTACAGACTAGCCTCTTTACCTGTCCTATATCAATAAGGTACAGACTAGCCTCTACCTGTCCCATATCAATAAGGTACAGACTAGCCTCTACCTGTCCCATATCAATAAGGTACGGACTAGCCTCTGTACCTGTCCTATATCAATAAGGTACAGACTAGCCTCTGTACCTGTCCCATATCAATAAGGTACAGACTAGCCCCTGTACCTGTCCCATATCAATAAGGTACAGACTAGCCTCTGTACCTCTCCCATATCAATAAGGTACGGACTAGCCTCTGTACCTGTCCCATATCAATAAGGTACAGACTAGCCTCTGTACCTGTCCCATATCAATAAGGTACAGACTAGCCTCTGTACCTGTCCCATATCAATAAGGTACAGACTAGCCTCTTTACCTGTCCCATATCAATAAGGTACAGACTAGCCTATGTACCTGTCCCATATCAATAAGGTACGGACTAGCCTCTGTACCTGTAGCCTCTGTACCTGTCCCATATCAATAAGGTAGCCTCTGTACCTGTCCCATATCAATAAGGTACAGACTAGCCTCTGTACCTGTCCCATATCAATAAGGTACAGACTAGCCCCTGTACCTGTCCCATATCAATAAGATGGTGTCGTACTTCTACCTGTCCCATATCAATAAGGTCCTAGCCTCTGTACCTGTCCCATATCAATAAGGTACAGACTAGCCTCTGTACCTGTCCCATATCAATAAGATGGTGTCGTACTTCTACCCAACTTCTCGGTATGTTGTTATTTTACGTGTTATCTCTTACATTATTCGCCCAGACAATATTTTGTGTTATTACATACAACCGGAAATAATTTTTTGCATATCAGAGTGGTGACAAGCATTACGACCAGGAATACGACTTTCCCGAGTTGGATCCTTTGCCCGTACCCCCCCAGGGCAATTGAACTGATTCCAGAGGCTGACCCAAAACGACGGCGGCGTAGAAGAGGTATTCGGAGTGGACTCCTAGTCCGACTCAGGAGGCGTTCACACCACCCACCGCTTCTGAGTATATTACTCGCTAATATTCAGTCTCTGAATAATATAAAGTTGACAATCTCAGGGTGAGAATCGCCTTCCAGAGAGACATCAGGGATTGTAACATACTCTGTTTTACGGGAACATGGCTCTCTCGGGATTATTGTCTGAGTCTGTACAGCCAGTTGGGTTCTCAGTTCATTACGCAGACAGGAATAAAGATATCTCTGGGAAGAAGAAAAAGGGGGTGTAAGGTTTCATGATTAACTACTCTTGGTGTGAATGTCATAACGTACAGAAACTCAAGTCCTTTTGTTCAGCCGACCTAGAATACCTTACAATCAAATGCCGACCGTATTACCTCCCAAGAGAATTCTCTTCGGTTATAGACACAGTGTATATTCCCCCTCAAGCCGATACCACGACGGTCCTCAAAGAACTACACTGGCCTTTATGCAAACTGGAAAACACATATCCTGAGGTCGCATTTATTGAAGCCGGAGAATTTAACAAAGCTAATCTGAAGAAAATGCTACTGAAGTTCTACCAACACATTGACTGTAGCACTCACTCTGAGAAGACATTAGACCACTGCTAAGGAAATCTGATCCCTTTAGGAAATCTGATCACGACTCCATTTTGATCCTCCCTTCCTATAGGCAGAAATTGAAACAGGAAGTACCCGTGCTACAGACTGCTCAGCACTTGTCTGACTAATTGGAATCCATGCTTCAAGACTGGGATATGTTCCGGTTAGCATCTGAGAATGACACAAACAAATACAATAAAATGACTGAATTTATCAGGAAATGTATAGGAGATGTTGTTCCCACTGTGACTATTAAAACCCAAACTAGAAACCGTGGATAGATAGTAGCATTCGCGCAAACCAACACATTTAACATTTAACATTTAAAGGTAACTAGGAATATGGCCGAATACACAGTGTAGTTATTCCCTCCATAAGGAAATCAAAAAGACCAAATGTCAGTACAGAGACTAAATGGACAAAATGGAGTCGCAATTCTACGGATCAGACATGAGGCAGGTCTACAGACAATCACGGACTACAAAGGGAAAACCAGCCACGTCTCGGACACCGACATCTTGCCTGGAGTGGCCTAGCCAGTCTCCAGATCTCAACCCCATAGAACATCTTTGGAGGGAATTGAAAGCCCGTATTGCCCAGCAACAGACCCAAAACATCACTGCTCTAGAGGAGATCTGCATGGAGGAATGGGCCAAAATACCAGCAACAGTGTGTGAAAACCTTGTGAAGAATTACAGAAAACGTTTGACCTCTGTCATTGCCAACAAAGGGTATATAACAAAGTATTGAGATAAACTTTTGTTATTGACCACATACTTATTTTCCACCATAATTTGCAAATAAATTCATTAAAAATCCTACAATGTGATTTTCTGGATTTTTTGTCTGTCATAGTTGAAGTGTACCTATGATGTAAATTACAGGCCTCTCTCATCTTTTTTTTCTTTTTAAGTGGGAAAACTTGCACAATTGGTGGCTGACTAAATACTTTTTTGCCCCACTGTAACTACTGCTGTTCACTTCATATGTAACACACTACGCCGTCATGGATTAAAATCCTGCAGCGCACGCAAGGTCCCCCTGCTCAAGCCAGCGCATGTCCAGGCCCGGCTGAAGTTTGCCAATGACCATCTGGATGATCCAGAGGAGGAATGGGAGAAGGTCATGTGGTCTGATGAGACAAAAATAGAGCTTTTTGGTCTAAACTCCACTCGCCATGTTTGGAGGAAGAAGAAGGATGAGTACAACCCCAAGAACACCATCCCAACCGTGAAGCATGGAGGTGGAAACATCATTCTTTGGGGATGTTTTTCTGCAAAGGGGACAGGACGACTGCACCGTATTGAGGAGAGGATGGATGGGGCCATGTTTCGCGAGATCTTGGCCAACAACCTCCTTCCCTCAGTAAGAGCATTGAAGATGGGTCGTGGCTGTGTCTTCCAGCATGACAACGACCCGAAACACACAGCCAGGGCAACTAAGGAGTGGCTCTGTAAGAAGCATCTCAAGGTCCTGGAGTGGCCTAGCCAGTCTCCAGACCTGAACCCGATAGAAAATCTTTGGAGGGAGCTGAAAGTCCGTATTAACCAGCAACAGCCCCGAAACCTGAAGGATCTGGAGAAGGTCTGTATGGGGGAGTGGGCCAATATCCCTGCTGCAGTGTGTGCAAACCTGGTCAAGAACTACAGGAAACGTATGATCTCTGTAATTGCAAACAAATGTTTCTGTACCAAATATTAAGTTCTGCTTTTCTGATGTATCAAATACTTATGTCATGCAATAAAATGCAAATTAATTACTTAAAAATTATACAATGGGATTTTCTGAATTTTTGTTTTAGATTCCGTCTCTCACAGTTGAAGTGTACCTCTACATGCTTTGTAAGTAGGAAAATCGGCAAAATCGGCAGTGTATCAAATACTTGTTCTCCCCACTGTATATACTGTATTCTAGTCATGGTTCATCCTATTTAACTATAGCTGTAAATATATTATTCTATCCATCTATCCTACACATTCTACAGATATACTAAATGTTCTATCCTCATACCATCTATAATTTATTCTATCTAACTTCTGTACATCCCATCAGATACTGTATTTACAGGGCATTCAGAAAGTTTTCAGACCCCTTGACTTTTTCCACATTTTGTTACGTTACAGCCTTATTCTAAAATTGATTATATACAAAATGCTGCTCATAAACCAACACACAATAACTAATAATTTAAAAAAGTGAAAACAGGATTTTATATATTAAAAATAAAAATAGAAAAACCTTATTTACAAATGTATTAATAATAAATAACGTATTTACATGAGTATTCAGATACTTTGCTACGAGACTCAACATTGAGTTCAGGTACATCCTGTTTCCATTGATCATCCTTGAGATGTTTCTACAACTTTTTACGACCAGTCGCGGGGAGAAGAAAAATCAATTTGGTGCCGATATTTACATTCAGAAAATATTCAGACCCTTCGATTTTTTTCAGCGTTTTGTTACCTTACAGCCTTATTATAAAATGAATTAAAACATATATCTATCTTCATCAATCTACACACAATACCCCATCACCTCTACACACCTAAGTGAAAACAGGTTTGTTTGCTAATTTATTAAAAATGAAAAACAGAAATACCTTATTTAGATAAGTATTCAGACCTTTTGCTATGAGACTCAACATTGAGCTCAGGTACATCCTGTTTCCATTGATCATCCTTGGGATGTTCCTACAACTTGATTGGAGTCCACCTGTGGTAAATTCAATTGATTGGACATGATTCGGAAAGACACACACCTGTCTATATAAAGTCCCACAGTTGACAGTGCATGTCAGAGCGAAAAACTAAGCCAATGAGGTTGAAGGAAATGTCCGTAGAGCTCTGAGACGGGATTGTGTCGAGGCTGAGATCTGGGGAAGGGTAAACTATTCCTGCAGCATTGAAGGTCCCTAAGTATACAGTGGACTCCATCATTCTCAAATGTAAGAAGTTTGGAACCACCAAGACTCTTCCTAAAGCTGGCCACTCTGGCCAAACTGAGCAATCGGGAGAGAAGGCGACAGGGATTGGGAGACTAGTCAGTATCGAGGTTCTTTACAGTCCAGTCTGACCACTATGTCCTATTCAGGTCCTTTACAGTCTGAACACTATGTCCTATTCAGGTCCTTTACAGTCTGAGCACTATGTCCTATTCAGGTCCTTTACAGTCTGAGCACTATGTCCTATTCAGGTCCTTTACAGTCTGAGCACTATGTCCTATTCAGGTCCTTTACAGTCTGAACAATATGTCCTATTCAGGTCCTTTACACTCTGACCACTATGTCCTATTCAGGTCCTTTACACTCTGACCACTATGTCCTATTCAGGTCCTTTACAGTCTGAACACTATGTCCTATTCAGGTCCTTTACAGTCTGAACACTATGTCCTATTCAGGTCCTTTACAGTCTGAGCACAATGTCATATTCAGGTTCTTTACAGTCTGAACACTATTCAGGTCCTACAGTCTGACCACTATGTCCTATTCAGGTCCTTTACAGTCTGAACACTATGTCCTGCAGTCTGAACACTATGTCCTATTCAGGTCCTGTACAGTCTGATGGGAATCTGTTTGTATTTGATTCAAAGGCTTTGAATGAGGGTTTAGGATGAGTTTTCTGGCTCATGCATTACCATTACCCTTTAAACACACACACACACACACACACACACACACACACACACACACACACACACACACACACACACACACACACACACACACACACACACACACACACACACACACACACACACACACAAAGGCATCTTTATAAAAGTTTATTGCGATAAAAAAAATGTGTTATCTAAGCTCAGTGAAGTTTTTTTGTTGTTAAATTCTTTAGAGACCCCTTTGAGTTTTTCCGCTCTATAAAGTATGTTTCCACACTAGAAAGTGAGGCCAAACACTTTGAACAGGATACCTCTATCTCTAATGCCTGTATCTGTATATATATATATATATTATATATTTCTATTTCAATCTTTCTCATTTTCACTCTCTTTCTTTTTAAAGATATCACATCCCTCGCCCAATCCTTCATCTCTTTCCTCTCTGTATCTCTCCATCACACACACATCCAGGGTCTGTCTCTCTTTCTTTCCTCTGAAATCATATACCTTCATCTCTCTCTTCCGCCCAATGTCTCTCTCAGCTTCTCCTCAGACCATATCACAGCAACCCCTCAGCCTCTCCCTGTGTGTGTTTGCGTGTGTGTGTGTGTGTGTGTATATGTTTGCGTGTGTGTGTGTGTGTGTGTGTGTGTGTATGTTTGCGTGTGTGTGTGTGTGTGTGTGTGTGTGTGTGTTTGCGTGTGTGTGTGTGTGTGTGTGAGTGCGTGTGTGTGTGTGTGTGTGTGTGCGTGCGTGTGTGTATGTGTGTGTGTGTGTGTGAGTGCGTGCATGCAAATGTCTGTGTTCCTACCTTCAAATATTATAATACACACATTGCACCTGACTACCGTTGCTATGGTTCCGGTGACATCACTGGCACAGAAACCAGGAGGCACAGAGAGACCCTCCTGAGACCCTCCTCATAATCACACTAGTTATGAAGCCCCCCCAGCGGGGTAAATAATCCTGTTTGTGTAATGAGATTATATTAAAGGTGCAGTCTGGGATATGTTCAATGGTCATTTCAATTCTTAATATTTGCATCAGGAATATACAATAAATAATTATATAAAATAACTTAGAAAAGTCTTGTGTGTTTTGCACAACTTGTTTTCATCATATCATGACCCCAAAATATAAGGTTTTAATACATTTTTGTTTTCAACAATGACATTTTGAGCTCATTATTTTTATTCATGAACAATTGTGATATTGTGATGTGATATGTATAAAAATGTGTTTTAAAGTAAAATGGCCCTTTATAAGGATGTTTACTGCAGGCTGGGGGACAAGTAGGATGTTTACTGCAGGCTGGGGGACAAGTAGGATGTTTACTGCAGGCTGGGGGACAAGTAGGATGTTTACTGCAGGCTGGGGGACAAGTAGGATGTTTACTGCAGGCTGGGGGACAAGTAGGATGTTTACTGCAGGCTGGGGGACAAGTAGGATATTTACTGCAGGCTGGGGGACAAGTAGGATATTTACTGCAGGCTGGGGGACAAGTAGGATGTTTACTGCAGGCTGGGGGACAAGTAGGATGTTTACTGCAGGCTGGGGGACAAGTAGGATGTTTACTGCAGGCTGGGGGACAAGTAGGATGTTTACTGCAAGTAGGATGTTTAGCAGGCTGGGGGACAAGTAGGATATTTACTGCAGGCTGGGGACAAGTAGGATGTTTACTGCAGGCTGGGGGACAAGTAGGATGTTTACTGCAGGCTGGGGGACAAGTAGGATATTTACTGCAGGCTGGGGGACAAGTAGGATGTTTACTGCATGGCTGGGGGACAAGAAGGATATTTTGTGCAGGCTGGGGGACAAGTAGGATATTTACTGCAGGCTGGGGGACAAGTAGGATGTTTCTGCAGGCTGGGGGACAAGTAGGATATTTACTGCAGGCTGGGGGACAAGTAGGATGTTTACTGCAGGCTGGGGGACAAGTAGGATATTTTCTGCAGGCTGGGGGACAAGTAGGATGTTTCTGCAGGCTGGGGGACAAGTAGGACTGCAGGCTGGGGGACAAGTAGGATGTTTACTGCAGGCTGGGGGACAAGTAGGATGTTTACTGCAGGCTGGGGGACTGCAGGCTGGGGGACAAGTAGGATGTTTACTGCAGGCTGGGGGACAAGTAGGATGTTTACTGCAGGCTGGGGGACAAGTAGGATGTTTACTGCAGGCTGGGGGACAGGCTAGGATGTTTACTGCAGGCTGGGGGACAAGTAGGATGTTTACTGCAGGCTGGGGGACAAGTAGGATGTTTACTGCAGGCTGGGGGACAAGTAGGATGTTTACTGCAGGCTGGGGACAAGTAGGATGTTTCTGCAGGCTGGCGGACAAGTAGGATGTTTACTGCAGGCTGGGGGACAAGTAGGATGTTTACTGCAGGCTGGGGGACAAGTAGGATGTTTACTGCAGGCTGGGGGACAAGTAGGATGTTTACTGCAGGCTGGGGGACAAGTAGGATGTTTACTGCAGGCTGGGGGACAAGTAGGATATTTACTGCAGGCTGGGGGACAAGTAGGATATTTACTGCAGGCTGGGGGACAAGTAGGATGTTTACTGCAGGCTGGGGGACAAGTAGGATGTTTCTGCAGGCTGGGGGACAAGTAGGATGTTTACTGCAGGCTGGGGGACAAGTAGGATGTTTCTGCAGGCTGGGGGACAAGTAGGATGTTTACTGCAGGCTGGGGACAAGTAGGATGTTTACTGCAGGCTGGGGGACTTTTGCAAAAAATACTGATTATGATCACATGCCTGGGAGCCAAGCTCAAGTTATCAGTGAGCCTGTTATCAAGTTGTCAGTGTAGAATTGCATTAAGTTGCCAAACCCACGCGCTCCGGCAGGTATATCTCACTGTTCAACCCCAGGGCCAATTCCTCCTTTGGCCGACTTTTCTTCCAATTCTCTGCTGTCAATGACTGGAACGAACTGCAATAATCACTGAAGCTGGAGACCGATATCTCCCTCTCCAGCTTTAAGCACCAGCTGTCAGAGCAGCTCACAGATCACTGCACCTGTACATAGCCCATCTGTAAACAGCCCATCTATCTACCTACCTCATCCCCTGGTATTTATTTATTTATCTTGCTCCTTTGCACCCCAGTATCTCTACTTGCACATTCATCTTCTGCACATCCTACCACTCCAGTGTTAATTTGCTAAATTGTAATTATTGCGCCACTACGACCTATTTATTGCCTTTCCTCCCTTATCCTACCTGATTTCCACACACTGTATATAGACTTTATCTATTGTTTTATTGACTGTATGTTTGTTTATTCCATGTGTAACTCTGTGTTGTATGTGTCAAACTGTTTTGCTTTATCTTGGCCAGGTCGCAGTTGTAAATGAGAACTTGTTCTCAACTAGCCTACCTGGTTAAATAAAGGTGATCTGGCCTATCTGGTTAAATAAAGGTAATCTGGTCTACCTGGTTAAATAAAGGTGATCTGGCCTACCTGGTTAAATAAAGGTGATCTGGTCTACCTGGTTAAATAAAGGTGATCTGGTCTACCTGGTTAAATAAAGGTGATCTGGCCTACCTGGTTAAATAAAGGTGATCTGGTCTACCTGGTTAAATAAAGGTGATCTGGTCTACCTGGTTAAATAAAGGTGATCTGGTCTACCTGGTTAAATAAAGGTGATCTGGTCTACCTGGTTAAATAAAGGTGAAATAAAAAAATGAAATAGTCTGTTATCAGGGTAGCGTGTTGTCAGTTTACTCTGTTATCAAGATATCACTGCAGCCTCTTAGTCTGTGAATTGAATGCAGTGGAATATAACACAATAGATCTGGTAGAAGAAAAGAACAATAACATGGTATTTTTTTTATCAGTAATAGCTACTGTAAATTGGACAGTACAGTTATATCAAACAAGATTTATAAGCTTTCAGACACTTATATGAACCAACATTTGTTGTTTCTCTAAAATCTGCGATTTGCATGATTTACAACTGTCCCGTTAACGGGACGCCTATCCCAAAGACGAGCTTTAAGTGTAGCCATCTTCAGGAATACAAACATCCTACTGAGAACTAATCCCGTCCGAATCGTCCTCTGGAATAACAGACATTCTGGGTTAATAATAACTAGTGTTCTCTAGTAATACAAGTTCTGTTTGAATAGGGTTACATCGCTATTTTCTTCTCTCTCTGTCTCTGTCTCTGTCTCTGTTTCTCTCGCTCTCTCTCTCTCTCTCTCTGTCTCTCTCTCTCTCTCTCTCTCTCTCTCTCTCTCTCTCTGTCTCTCTGTCTCGCTGTCTCTCTCTGTCTCTGTCTCTGTCTCTCTCTCTCTCTCTCTCTCTCTCTCTGTCTCTCTCTGTCTCTGACTCTGTCTCTCTCTCTGTCTCTCTCTCTCTCTCTCTCTCTCTCTCTCTCTCTCTCTCTCTCTCTCTGTCTCTCTCTGTCTCTGTCTCTCTCTCTGTCTCTCTGTCTCTCTCTCTGTCTCTCTCTGTCTCTCTCTGTCTCTCTCTCTGTCTCTCTCTCTCTCTCTCTCTCTCTCTCTCTGTCTCTCTCTCTCTCTGTCTCTCTCTCTCTGTCTCTGTCTCTCTCTCTCTCGCTCTCTCTCTCTGTGGCAGTGTGTGTGTGTGCATATGTTTGTGTGTGTGATTTGGTGTCACAGTCCCTGGGTCCCTCAGTGGAACATTGTGATGATCAATAAGAGGTGGTGTGTGACGACCAATAATGGCATTGGTTTACATAGGGTCCTGAACCACACACACACACACACACACACACACACACACACACACACACACACACACACACACACACACACACACACACACACACACACACACACACACACACACACACACACACACACACACACACACACACACACACATGCACACACACACACACACCCTCACACTCTCACACACACACATAACACACACACACACACATAACACACACACGCACACACACACACACCCTCACACTCTCACACACACATACATAACACACACATAACACACACACACACACATAACACACACACACACACACATAACACACACACACACAGATCCCATGGGAGTCTAGACTGACGCCAGGGCCAGACTAGGAGGCTGGTACGTTGACCAGGGCCAGACTAGGAGGCTGGTAGGTTGACCAGGGCCAGACTAGGAGGCTGGTAGGTTGACCAGGGCCAGACTAGGAGGCTGGTAGGTTGACCAGGGCCAGACTAGGAGGCTGGTAGGTTGACCAGGGCCAGACTAGGAGGCTGGTAGGTTGACCAGGGCCAGACTAGGAGGCTGGTAGGTTGACCAGGGCCAGACTAGGAGGCTGGTGACCAGGGTTGAGGCTGGTAGGTTGACCAGGGACTAGGAGGCTGGTATGTTGACCAGGGACTAGGAGGCTGGTGACCAGGGTTAGGAGGCTGACCAGGGCCAGACTAGGAGGCTGGTAGGTTGACCAGGGCCAGACTAGGAGGCTGTTAGGTTGACCAGGGCCAGACTAGGAGGCTGGTAGGTTGACCAGGGCCAGACTAGGAGGCTGGTAGGTTTCTATATCATTTATTTTGCCCTGTGGACCTCAACGGGTCAGTGAAGTAAAATAACATTCAGAAGTTCCAAACATTATATATATATAATGTGAAAATACTATTTCTCTCTAGAAACCAGGTCTTCCAATTTAAATGAACCAATGAACAGTCAGATTTAAGATAATCTGTCTGCACATGCAGACTACAAACACACAGGATGTGGTCCTTAGTTGGTAGATTACACTAAGTAAAATACACAAAGTTTTTCCTAGAACCCCGTATAAATGAGAACCCTTTATGATCTAAAGGTTCTCCCCAGAACCCTCTGTGAAGGGTTCTCCCTAGAACCCCGTATAAATGGTTCTACCAAGAACCCTTTATGATCTAAAGGTTCTCCCTAGAACCCTCTGTGAAGGTTCTTCCTAGAACCCCGTATAAATGGTTCTACCAAGAACCCTTTATGATCTAAAGGTTCTCCCTAGAACCCTCTGTGAAGGGTTCTTCAGATTATATATTTTTTTACCATGGTACTAACGGTTCCAGCCTTAGTAGCTTTCGTTTAACGTTAATGACAATACATTCCATATATCATAGAGCCTTTTTAGAGGGAGTCGTTATACTCTATCGAAGTGGTATTGGGAAACTCCTGGTTTACAGGCCTGCAGGTCACATTACGCTCGCTTGCAAAGTGATGTGTAATTCCTATCGGAATACAGCCAGAGTTAGGTTATCCGACAATTTGAATCAATCACCCGCAATCTGCATTCAGAATGACTGCCAGGTTAGGGAAGATTGGGTTAGGAGACTACAATAAATACCCTAAACTGGAACAGCCTCATTGAAAGACGCAACACAGTATAACCAACTCCTAACAGATTGGATTTTAGTAAAACATATACCATTAATCGATCAATCACTGTTGATGAAAAACTAAAAACACACAGACATTGATACAAACAGTTCTGAAAATCAACCTGCTTTACGATAATGCCGGCTGTGGGTTTTTCAGCGTTTTAGTCAACAAAATGACTCAATCAACTTCATCTCTGGTTATTAAAACCACAAGATCTGGCAACGTAGAAGCTGGGAAGCAGGTGCGGATGGTGAGTTTAATGATACCAATGAACAAGCACGACACAAAACAAGAGCAGCGCCTGGACAGGAAAACGGAAACAATACGTTCTGAAGAGTGATGCTGGGGAGTGGTAGATAAAGGAGGAGTAATCAGGGAGGTGATGAAGTCCAGGTGTGTCTAATGATGCGGCGCAGGTGTGTGTAATGATGGGTTGCCAGGTGTGAGTCTTGTGGGTAGCCAGGTGTGAGTAATGATGGGTTGCCAGGTGTGAGTAATGATGGGTTGCCAGGTGTGAGTAACGATGTGTTGCCAGGTGTGAGTAATGATGGGTTGCCAGGTGTGAGTAATGATGGGTTGCCAGGTGTGAGTAATGATGGGTTGCCAGGTGTGAGTCTTGTGGGTAGCCAGGTGTGAGTAATGAGGGTTGCCAGGTGTGAGTAATGATGGGTTGCCAGGTGTGAGTAATGATGGGTTGCCAGGTGTGAGTAATGATGGGTTGCCAGGTGTGAGTAATGATGGGTTGCCAGGTGTGAGTAATGATGGGTTGCCAGGTGTGAGTAATGATGGGTTGCCAGGTGTGTGTAATGATGGGTTACCAGGTGTGAGTAATGATAGGTTGCCAGATGTGAGTAATGATGGGTTGCCAGCTGTGTGTAATGATGGAAGTAATGAGGGTTGCCAGGCTTGTATAATGATTGGTTGCCAGGTGTGTGAAATGAGGGTTGCCAGGTGTGTGTAATGAGGGAAGTAATGAGGGTTGGCAGTTGTGTGTAACGAGGGTTGCCAGGTGTGTTAATGAGGGCTGCCAGGTGTATGTAATGATGGGTTGCCAAGTTTACGTAATGAGGGTTGCCAGGTGCCTATAATGAGGGTTGCCAGGTGTGCATAAAGAGGGTTGCCAGGTGTCTATAATGAGGGTTGCCAGGTGTCTATAATGAGGGTTGCCAGGAATGCATAAAGAGGGTTGCCAGGTGTCTATAATGAGGGTTGCCAGGTGTCTGTAATGAGGGTTGCCACGTGTCTATAATGAGGGTTGCCAGGTGTCTATAATGAGGGTTGCCAGGTATATATAATGAGGGTTGCCAGGTGTCTATAATGAGGGTTGCCAGGTGTCTATAATGAGGGTTGCCAGGTGTCTATAATGAGGGTTGCCAGGTGTCTATAATGAGGGTTGCCAGGTGTGCATAAATAGGGTTGCCAGGTGTCTATAATGAGGGTTGCCAGGTGTGCATAAATAGGGTTGCCAGGGGTGTGTAGTGAACCGGTGGAAAGTAATCCAGCGACGTGACAGAACTCAACGTTTTACCAATTTGACTTCATATTCTGACGTTTATCCACGTTTCTCCAAACGTCACATTTCAAAGTGTTTTGACAGCCCGGGTTGCTCTCCTCCGCATCATTCAGTTTCTCCAAACGTCACATTTCAAAGTGTTTTGACAGCCCGGGTTGCTCTCCTCCGCATCATTCAGTTTCTCCAAACGTCACATTTCAAAGTGTTTTGACAGCCCGGGTTGCTCTGCTCCGCATCATTCAGTTTCTCCAAACGTCACATTTCAAAGTGTTTTGACAGCCCGGGTTGCTCTCCTCCGCATCATTCAGTTTCTCCAAACGTCACATTTCAAAGTGTTTTGACAGCCCGGGTTGCTCTCCTCCGCATCATTCAGTTTCTCCAAACGTCACATTTCAAAGTGTTTTGACAGCCCGGGTTGCTCTCCTCCGCATCATTCAGTTTCTCCAAACGTCACATTTCAAAGTGTTTTGACAGCCCGGGTTGCTCTCCTCCGCATCATTCAGTTTCTCCAAACGTCACATTTCAAAGTGTTTTGACAGCCCGGGTTGCTCTCCTCCGCATCATTCAGTTTCTCCAAACGTCACATTTCAAAGTGTTTTGACAGCCGGGTTGCTCTCCTCCGCATCATTCAGTTTCTCCAAACGTCACATTTCAAAGTGTTTTGACAGCCCGGTTGCTCTCCTCCGCATCATTCAGTTTCTCCAAACGTCACATTTCAAAGTGTTTTGACAGCCCGGGTTGCTCTCCTCCGCATCATTCAGTTTCTCCAAACGTCACATTTCAAAGTGTTTTGACAGCCCGGGTTGCTCTCCTCCGCATCATTCAGTTTCTCCAAACGTCACATTTAGAAGTGTTTTGACAGCCCGGGTTGCTCTCCTCCGCATCATTCAGTTTCTCCAAACGTCACATTTAGAAGTTAAGGGTTAATTATAATAATTTAAAAAACAAGCGTCCGTTTGGATTGAACACGCACATCCACACCATCTTAATCAACACAAAGTAAAACTGGCCAATATGCTGTGTACCATAGAAAACACTGTGGTTCGGTTCAATCATACTCCATCCTATTGTCCTAAAATAAAATCACAGAAAATACGGATTTAAAGGAAAAAAATCCACTATGTACTATAATATATAATATGATTAATGGACTAACGTGTACATATATTCCCATATAGGTCCAGTTATATACATTATTACACCTACAGTTGAAGTCGGAAGTTTACATACACCTTAGCCAAATACATTTAATCTCCGTTTTTCACAATTCCTGACATTTAATCCTAGTAAAAATTCCCTGTCTTAGGTCAGTTAGAATCACCACTTTATTTTAAGAATGTGAAATGTCAGAATAATAGTAGAGAGAATGATTTATTTCAGCTTTTGTTTCTTTCATCACATTCCCAGTGGGTTAGAAGTTTACATACACTCAATTAGTATTTGGTTGCATTGACTTTAAATTGTTTAACTTGGGTCAAACATTTCAGGTAGCCTTTCACAAGCTTCCCAAAATAAGTTGGGTGAACTTTGGCCCATTCCTCCTGACAGAGCTGGTGTAACTGAGTCAGGTTTGTCGGCCTCCTGGCTCGCACACACACTTTTTCAGGTCTTCCCACAAATTTTCTATAGGGTTAAGGTCAGGGCTTTGTAATGGCCACTCCAATACCTTGACTTTGTCGTCCTTAAGCCATTTTGCCACAACTTTGGAAGTATGCTTGGGGTCATTGTCCATTTGGAAGACCCATTTGTGACCAAGCTTTAACTTCCTGACTGATGTCTTGAGATGTTGCTTCAAGACATCCACATCATTTTCCATCCTCATGAAGCCATCTATTTTGTGAAGTGCACCAGTCCCTCCTGCAGCAAAGCACCCCCACAACATGATGCTGCCACCCCTGCGCTTCCCTGTTGGGATGGTGTTCTTCGGCTTGCAAGCATCCCCCTTTTTTCTCCAAACATAACGATGGTCATTATGGCCATTTTTGTTTCATCAGACAAGAGGCAATTTCTCCAAAAAGTACGATGTTTGTCCCCATGTGCAGTTGCAAATCGTAGTCTGGCTTTTTTATGGTGGTTTTGGAGCAGTGGCTTCTTCCTTGCTGAGCTGCCTTTCAGGTTATGTCGATATAGGACTCGTTTTACTGTGGATATAGATACTTTTGTACCTGTTTTCTCCAGCATCTTCACAAGGGCCTTTGCTGTTGTTCTGGGATTGATTTGCACTTTTCACACCGAAGTATGTTCATCTCTAGGAGACAGAACGCGTCTCCTTCCTGAGCGGTATGATGGCTGCGCGGTCCCATGGTGTTTATACTTGTGTACTGTTGTTTGTACAGATGAACGTGGTACCTTCAGGCGTTTGGAAATTGCTCCCAAGGATGAACCAGACTTGTGGAGGTCTACAGTTTGTTATCTGAGGTCTTGGCTGATTTCTTTTGATTTTCCCATGATGTCAAGCAAAGAGGCACTGAGTTTGAAGGTAGGCCTTGAAATACATCCACAGGTACACCTCCAATTGACTCAAATGATGTCAATTAGCCTATCGGAGGCTTCTAAAGCCATGACATCATTTTCTGGAATTGTCTAAGATGTTGAAAGGCACAGTCAACTTTGTATGTAAACTTCTGACTTCAACTGTATGTGTTTAACTGATCAGATCCCTCAAACCTATCTGGTCATGCTGCTGATCTAGTTTCTGCTGTTCTGCCTGCGACTATGGAACTCTGACCTTTGCTACCTTGTCCCAGATCTGATGTTTTCCACCCTCTCTCTCTCTCTCTCTCTTTCTCTTTCTCTCTCTCTCTCTCTTCTCTCTCTTTCTCTTTCTCTCTCTCTCTCTCTCTCTCTCTCTCTCTTTCTCTTTCTCTTTCTCTCTCTCTCTTTCTCTCTCTCTCTCTCTCTCTCTCTCTCTCTCTCTTCTCTTTCTCTCTCTCTCTCTCTCTCTCTTTCTTTCTCTTTCTCTCTCTCTCTCTCTCTCTCTCTCTCTTTCTCTCTCTTTCTCTTTCTCTTTCTCTCTCTCTCTCTCTCTCTCTCTCTCTCTCTCTCTCTCTCTCTCTCTCTCTCTCTCTCTCTCTCTAACACACCTGCTGTCTCTAGGGAGTTTTTCCTAGCCACCTTGCTTCTACATCTGCAATTCTTGCTCTTGGGGTTTTACGCTGGTTTTCTGTATAAGCACTTTCTGACATCTGCTGATGTAAAAAGGGCTTTAATAAATACATTTGATTGATGGGTCACCCCCTCCCCTCCCCCAGCCCATCAAATTATTCCAGAACACCCCTTTGTTTAATTGAGACATTGAAAAAGTTGTTCTGGAAGGTTCTGATGTGTTAACAAATTACAGCCATACAATGCAATGCATTTAATTCATTCAATCGTCTCTCCTGTCGACTCTTCAGATTGGCTGTACATCAAGCAGTCCTCCAATCGTCTTTCCTGTCGACTCTTCAGATTGGCTGTACATCAAGCAGTCCTCCAATCGCCTTTCCTGTCGACTCTTCAGATTGGCTGTACATCAAGCAGTCCTCCAATCGTCTCTCCTGTCGACTCTTCAGATTGGCTGTACATCAAGCAGTCCTCCAATCGTCTTTCCTGTCGACTCTTCAGATTGGCTGTACATCAAGCAGTCCTCTAATCGTCTTTCCTGTCGACTCTTCAGATTGGCTGTACATCAAGCAGTCCTCCAATCGTCTTTCCTGTCGACTCTTCAGATTGGCTGTACATCAAGCAGTCCTCCAATCGTCTTTCCTGTCGACTCTTCAGATTGGCTGTACATCAAGCAGTCCTCCAATCGTCTTTCCTGTCGACTCTTCAGATTGGCTGTACATCAAGCAGTCCTCCAATCGTCTTTCCTGTCGACTCTTCAGATTGGCTGTACATCAAGCAGTCCTCCAATCGTCTTTCCTGTCGACTCTTCAGATTGGCTGTACATCAAGCAGTCCTCCAATCGTCTTTCCTGTCGACTCTTCAGATTGGCTGTACATCAAGCAGTCCTCCAAACGTCTCTCGTAATGGGAACGTCCGAAATTACGTCTCTTTTTCCTATTTACTGTACTAATTTTGACACAGACCCAAAAGTTTTGATTGAAAGTAGTGCACTATGTAGGGAATAGGGAGCCGTAGGGCTCTGGTCTAAAGTAGGGCACTATGTAGGAAATTGGGTTCCATAGGGCTCTGGTCTAAAGTAGTGCACTATATAGGGAATAGGGCTCTGGTTTAAAGTAATGGTCTAAAGTAGTGAACTATATAGGGATTAGGGTTCTATAGACTCTGGTCTAAAGTAGGGCACTATATAGGGAATAGGGTTCCATTGGGCTCTGGCCTAAAGTAGTGCACATTGTAGGGTTTTAGGGTTCCATAGGGCTCTGGAGGACTGGAGTTTCCCTCCCCGGCAGTGAAGTATCACCAATCAGGCCCTGGAGGACTGGAGTTTCCCTCCCCTGCAGTGAAGTATCACCAATCAGGCCCTGGAGGACTGGAGTTTCCCTCCCCTGCAGTGAAGTATCACCAATCAGGCCCTGGAGGACTGGAGTTTCCCTCCCCTGCAGTGAAGTATCACCAATCAGGCCCTGGAGGACTGGAGTTTCCCTCCCCTGCAGTGAAGTATCACCAATCAGGCCCTGGAGGACTGGAGTTTCCCTCCCCTGCAGTGAAGTATCACCAATCAGGCCCTGGAGGACTGGAGTTTCCCTCCCTGCAGTGAAGTATCACCAATCAGGCCCTGGAGGACTGGAGTTTCCCTCCCCTGCAGTGAAGTATCACCAATCAGGCCCTGGAGGACTGGAGTTTCCCTCCCCTGCAGTGAAGTATCACCAATCAGGCCCTGGAGGACTGGAGTTTCCCTCCCCTGCAGTGACGTGATTTCTTTCTGTCTTTCACTCTCTTCCCCCATTCCCCCAAGCAATGGATTTATGCCCCTCCCCAACACACTCTCTCTCTCTCAAATTTGTCCACTGTGAGTGTGTGTGCGTACGCACGTGTGTGTGTTTTAGTGTGTGTGGATGATGAATGATATCCGAGTAGCCCTGTCCTAGGTTGATGCGCTGGGAGAGCTGCTCTCATTTTAGAGAAGAAGAAGTTAACTGACACAAACACTCACTTTTTTAAAGAGATGTGAGAGAGTTAACAGAGAGAGACCTAGCTGTTGAGAGCCGTACTCTTCCTCTCTACTAAACGAGACAGAAATCCTACCTAGTGAAATTGTTAACGTACCTGCTAAATTTGGATGAATCTCAATATGCAGACAGCACAGTGTACAGTCTGCTCTGTTTATTTACACATTGTATAATATAATAATATGCAGTACCAGTCAAAAGTTTGGACACACCTACTCATTCAAGGGTTTTTCTTTATTTTTACTATGTTCTACATTGTAGAATAACAGTGAAGACATTAAAACTATGAAATCACACATATGGAATCATGTAGTAACCAAAAAAGTGTTAAACAAATATTTTATATTTGAGATTCTTCAAAGTAGCCACACTTTGCCTTGATGACAGCTTTGCACACTCTTGGCATTCTTTCAACCATCTTCATAGATAGTCTTATTGTAATGTCCGGGGAGGAAGGAGTCAGACGCAGGAGACAGAGTTCAGAGTAGGCACGTCTTTAATACACCGACCAGGTGAAAAAGCAGATGCCACTCAACACAAATACCCCAAAACACAGGGGAACTAAAACAGCCCCAAAACACAGGGGAACTAAAACAGCCCCAAAACACAGAGGAACTAAACAGCCCCAAACCACAGGGGAACTAAACAGCCCCAAAACACAGGGGAACTAAAACAGCCCCAAAACACAGGGGAACTAAACAGTCCCAAAACACAGGGGAACTAAACAGCCCCAAAACACAGGGGAACTAAACAGCCCCAAAACACAGGGGAACTAAACAGCCCCAAAACACAGGGGAACTAAACAGCCCCAAAACACAGGGGAACTAAACAGCCCCAAAACACAGGGGAACTAAACAGCCCCAAAACACAGGGGAACTAAACAGCCCCAAAACACAGGGGAACTAAACAGTCCCAAACCACAGGGGAACTAAACAGCCCCAAAACACAGGGGAACTAAACAGCCCCAAAACACAGGGGAACTAAACAGCCCCAAAACACAGGGGAACGAAACAGTCCCAAAACACAGGGGAACTAAACAGCCCCAAAACACAGGGGAACTAAACAGCCCCAAACCACAGGGGAACTAAACAGCCCCAAAACACAGGGGAACTAAACAGCCCCAAAACACAGGGGAACGAAACAGTCCCAAAACACAGGGGAACTAAACAGCCCCAAAACACAGGGGAACTAAACAGTCCCAAAACACAGGGGAACTAAACAGCCCCAAAACACAGGGGAACTAAAACAGCCCCAAAACACAGGGGAACTAAACAGCCCCAAAACACAGGGGAACTAAACAGCCCCAAAACACAGGGGAACTAAACAGTCCCAAAACACAGGGGAACTAAACAGCCCCAAAACACAGGGGAACTAAACAGTCCCAAACCACAGGGGAACTAAACAGCCCCATAACACAGGGGAACTAAACAGCCCCAAAACACAGGGGAACGAAACAGCCCCAAAACACAGGGGAACTAAATTGTATCCAAACAACAGGGGAACTAAAACAGCCCCAAACCACAGGGGAACTAAATTGTATCCAAACAACAGGGGAACTAAACAGCCCCAAACCACAGGGGAACTAAAACAGCCCCAAACCACAGGGGAACTAAACTGCATCCAAACAACAGTTCACGTACACGAAACAGCCGTGACACACATGCGTGCACGACAAGTACACATAAAACAATCCCGCACAAAGAGCAGGCGGGCCGGCTGGCTAATAAAGCCCAACTAATAAACCTAATTAACTACAGGTGTAACTAATAAACAGACAAGGAGGAAAAGATCAGTGGCAGCTAGTAGGCCGGTGACGATGACCGCCGAGCGCCACCCGAACGGGAAGGGGAGCCACCTTCAGTGGCAGCTAGTAGGCCGGTGACGACGACCGCCGAGCGCCATCCGGTGACGACGACCGCCGAGCGCCACCCGACCAGGAAGGGGAGCCACCTTTGGTAGGAGTCGTGACACCTATTTGGTAAAAACCTAAGTTTATATTATGGCAAGAACAGCTCAAATATGCAGAGAGAAACAACAGTCCATCATTACTTTAATTTGTTTTATTATTTTATTTGACTTGGCAAGTCAGTTAAGAACAAGTTCATATTTACAATGACGGCCTACCCCGGCCAATTGTGCACCACCCTATGGGACTCCCAATCACAGCTGGATGTGATGCAGTCTGGATTTGACTGGAGTGACACCTCTTGCACTGCGATGTGGTGCCTTAGACTGCTGTGTCACGAGCCCAAGGCATGAGGTCAATAAATCCGGAAAATTTCAAGAACTTTGAAAGTTTCTTCAAGTGCATTCGCAAAAACCATCAATCGCTATGATGAAACTGGCTCTCATGAGGACTGCCACAGGAAAGGAAAACCCAGAGTTACCTATGTTGCAGAGGAAAAGTTATTTAGAGTAACCAGCCTCAGAAATTGTAAATTGTAACCAAATTGTAAACCAAATAAATGCTTCACAAGTAACAGACACATCTCAACCTCAACTGTTTAGAGGAGAATGTGTGAATCAGGTCTTCATGGTCGAATTTCTGCAAAGAAACCACTGTAAAATAAGAAAAAGAGACTTGTGTCATGATGTGCCGTGGGGGGAGGATCATAGAGGGGTTGGGCTATCTCAATTCAATTCAATTCAAGGGGCTTTATTGGTATAGGAAACATATGTTAACATTGCCAAAGCAATGGATAATATATAGATAATATACAAAAGTGAAATCCACAGTAAAAATGTATGGTAAACATTACACTCACAGAAGTTCCAAAATAATATAGATAGACATTACAAATGTCATATTAGGTACAGTTGAATTCGGAAGTTTAAATGCACTTAGGTACAACCATTACACAAATTTCTTGTCAACAACTATAGATTTGGCAAGTCGGTTAGGTATTTTTTGCAACAATTATTTACAGACAGATTATTTCACTAATAATGTTCTGTATCACAATTCCAGTGGGTAAGAAGTTTACATACGATAAGTTGACTGTGCCTTTAAACAGCTTGGAAAATCCCGAAAATGATGTCATGGCTTTAGAAGCTTCTGATGGGCTAATTAACATAATTTGAGTCAATTGGAGGTGTACATGTGGATGTATTTCAAGGCCTACCTTCAAACTCAGTGCATCTTTGCTTGACATCATGGGTGGGAAAATCAAAGGAAATCAGCCAAAACCTCAGAAAAAAATTGTAGACCTCCACATGTCTGGTTCATCATTGGGAGCAATTTCTAAACGCCTGAAGGTACCACGTTCATCTGTACAAACAGTAGTTCGCAAGTATAAACACCATGGGACCACGCAGCCGTCATACTGCTCAGGAAGGAGACGAGTTCTGTCTCCTAGAGATGAACGTACTTTGGTGCAAGAATTGCAAATCAATCCCAGAACAACAGCAATGGACCTTGTGAAGATGCTGGAGGAAACAGGTACAAAAGTATCTATATCCACAGTAAAACGAGTCCTATATCGACATAACCTGAAAGGCCGCTCAGCAAAGAAGAAGTCACTGCTCCAAAACCGCCATAAAAAAGCCAGGCTACGGTTTGCAACTGCACTTGGGGACAAAGATCATACATTTTAAAGAAATGTCCTCTGGTCTGGTGAAACAAAAATGAACTGTTTGACCATAATGACCATCATTATCTTTGGAGGAAAAACGGGGGTGGCAGCATCATGTGGTGTGGGTGCTTTGCTTCAGGAGGGACTGGTGCATTGAAGCAACATGTCAAGGCATCAGTCAGGAAGTTAAAGCTTGGTCACAAATGGGTCTTCCAAATGGACAATGACCACGAGCATACTTCCAAAGTTGTGGACAACAACGTCAAGGTATTGTAGTGGCCATCACAAAGCCCTGACCTCAATCCTATAGAAAATATGTGGGCAGAACTGAAAAATCGTGTGTGTGAGCCAGGAGGCCTACAAACCTGACTCAGTTACACCAGCTCTGTCAGGAGGAATGGGCCAAAATTCACCCAATTTATTGTGGGAAGCTTGTGAAAGGCTACATGAAATGGTTGACCCAAGTTAAACAATTTAAAGGCAATGCAACCAAATACTAATTGAGTGTATGTAAACTTCTGACCCACTGGGAATGTGATGAAAGAAACAATAGCTGAAATAAATCATTCTCTCTACTATTATTCTGACATTTCACATTTTTTAAATGAAGTGGTGATCCTAACTGGAATTTAACGGGAATTTTTACTAGGATTAAATGTCAGGAATTGTGAACAACTGAGTGTAAATGTAGTTGGCTAAGGTGTATGTAAACTTCCGACTTCAACTGTAATTATAGACTGTGTGTACTGAATCCATTTTGTCTTCCCACTCTCTCAGTCTCCACCCCTTTCCTTTGTCTAACAAGCCATCATATCAGCTTCAGCCCACTAGGGACTTTTCTATCATTGTTAGCTACCAATATCTACTGTTTGTTTGTTATGTATTTCTTTGATTATCTAGTGAGTTAGTAAATTAATAATTAAGCCAATTTGTATATTGCTGATTCGTTATGGAAACTAGGGTCCGTGCAGATAACCAATAATTTTACGAGACTAATGAGGAAACAATTAACAATTAATTAATTAGAAGACAAATTTATCAGATCTTAAAATATATTCAGAAAATTATAACTTTAATCTCAACATTTTTTGTGGTTCCCCGACTTCCTAGATAATTCATGTTTACATAATTTGTTAAATTATGTAATGATTGACCAACTAAAGAACTGATTTGATATAAATAAGTCTTCACATTTAAATCCTGTTGCGACTCTAGGGGCAGTATTTTCATTTTTGGAAAAAAAACGTTTTAATCTCTTACTCCTACCCGACACGCAGGCGTCCCATCTAGACATCTGGAAATGCAAATGCGCTACGCTAAATGCTAATAGCACTCGTTAAAACTCAAACGTTCATTAAAACACACATGCAGGGTACTGAATTAAAGCTACACTCGTTGTGAATCCAGCCAACAAGTCAGATTTTTAAAATGCTTTTCGGCGAAAGCATGAGAAGCTATTATCTGATAGCATGTAACACCCCAAAAGACCCGCAGGGGACGTAAACAAAATAATTAGCATAGTCGGCGCTACACAAAATGCACAAATAAAATATAAAACATTCATTACCTTTGACAATCTTCTTTGTTGGCACTCCTAGATGTCCCATAAACATCACTATTGGGTATTTTTGTCGTTTAAATCGGTCCATATATAGCCTAGATATCGATCTATGAAGACTGTGTGATCAAGGAAAAAAATAGCGCAACGTCATTTTTTTTTATTAAAAAAGTTGACGATAAACTTTCACAAAACACTTCGAAATACTTTTGTAATGCAACTTTAGGTATTAGTAAACGTTAATAATCGATCAAATTGATCACGAGGCGATGTATATTCTATAGCTGTACGTCTGGAAATAATGTCCGGGTAAAAATGATTTAATTAGTACATTTGTTTGATTTAATTCTTTCCCCCAGACGATATTATCCGGGCGAAAGCCAGTTGTTAGTTGAAGCTGCTAACCATACAGGTTGGTCGTTAATTTGATTCTCATGTTTTGACCCAGAAGTTCATTCTATTCATTCCATGTTGCTATGCTGAACAAATAATTGGCAAGAACTTCAATAATTCATGATTTGATAAATACTGTATAAACAGGCAACAGTTGGCGAGTCCATTAGATAGCTACGAAAGCTACTGCTCCTTTGGTAGCTAACCAAATAAAGCTAACACACAACCACGTCTAGCAGCTGAAACGACAGCCAACTGTACATTTTCATTGGTTTTTATTGCCATTTCTTTGGCTATACTCATTATAATGATCCTGGCTCAGAGAAGCTGTCAGTCTCGTATCGTTCATATGCACAGTGGATGATAAATCAGATGGAACTGTTGAAAGGCATTACCCAGAAAACTGTTGACAGGAATTACCCAGAAAACTGTTGACAGGCATTACCCAGAAAACCGTTGACAGGCTTTACCCAGATAACCGTGGACAGGCATTACCCAGATAACCGTTGACAGGCATTACCCAGAAAACTGTTGACAGGCATTACCCAGAAAACTGTGGACAGGCATTACCCAGAAAACTGTGGACAGGCATTACCCAGGTAACCGTGGACAGGCATTGCCCAGGTAACCGTGGACAGGCATTACCCAGGTAACTGTTAACAGGTATTACCCGGAGAATGGAACTGTTAACAGGCATTACCCGGAGAACTGTTAACAGGCATTACCCGGATAATGGAACTGTTAACAGGCATTACCCAGATAATTGAACTGTTAACTGGCATTACCCGGAGAATGGAACTGTTAACAGGCATTACCCGGAGAATGGAACTGTTAACAGGCATTACCCGGAGAATGGAACTGTTAACAGGCATTACCCGGAGAATGGAACTGTTAACAGGCATTACCCGGAGAATGGAACTGTTAACAGGCATTACCCAGGGCATTGAAGGATTGTGGCGCTATAACTCCCCACTATCAACCAATCGGCAACCATTATCCAAACAACCCATTTCATAATGACAGATACCTGACTGGGTTTGAATCTAATTTAGGGCTGTAATGGGGGCGTGTACTGGGGGCTGTCCTGGGGGCGTGTCATGGGGCGTGTCCTGGGGGCGTTTCCTGGGGGCTGTCCTGCTTGGTGTGTCCTGGGGGCTGTCCTGGGGGCGTGTCCTGGGGGCGTGTCCTGCGGGTGTGTTCTGGGGCCTGTCCTGGGGGCTTGTCCTGGGGGGCGTGTCCTGCGGGTGTGTCCTGGGGGCTTGTCCTGGGGGGCTGTCCTGCGTGGCTGTACTCGGGGCTGTGCTCGGGGCTGTCCTGGTTGTTGTCCTAGAGGTGTGTCCTGGGGGTGTTGGGCGGTAGGGGCTCTCCTGGGGGCATTGAGTGGTGAGGGTTGTCCTGGGGGTGTTGGGTGGTAGGGCCTGTCCTGGGGGTGATGGGTAGTGGTGTGTGTGTGTGTATGTGTGTGTAACACCCAATTACCTCTTCAGTCAGCTCTGACAGTTTGAATCTGAGAAATGTTTTGTTTCATTTAGCCACAGAGCTGAGTGATTTTTCACACGATTTACAACTCCTGGAGCTTATTCCGATTGACGAAAAATGGGAAGAGGGGCATCGGGACAAAATGTAAATTTACATGACGTAAAAACGTTTAAATTCACGTAACGTCCTTGCATTATCTTTCGCTGCGACTGGCAACTCGACATTCTTGATCCGTAACTCACTTTGAGTGTGAATATCGCCGTAGCCAATAGCCAGTAAGCAAACACAATTTTAACAATGTGAGCAACTTTTTTTTCCGAAACACATTACACTACTGAACACAACCACACCATATTAGAAGAATAACACAATAATTCATGATTATTAAAGGGTTAATTTTCTTCTTGTCTCTGCACATTACATTAGCCGACAATACACAGCTAACGCCTGCTAGCTAGCTAGCTATTGAGTCAATATTGCCATCTAGTAATGTAATGTTCATGTAGTAACCCAGCATATTTATTTTAAATATTTTTGTTTACCAATAGATGGCAATATTGACTCAATATGGAGTTTGCTTCCCGCTCTCCGTTCATATAACAATCAGATGGCTTTTAATTAACTGGTGCATTCCTGTAATGTTGTTCTAGGATACAATTAAATACTATAACCTACTTACGTGTCCAGAGTCCAAGATCTAGGATGTATTCAAAGTATATTATTGTGGTATATTATATTATTGTCTGACTGCATGGAGATGCTTGGGAATATGGTCAAGACTGGGGACCGTGTTGTGGGTGTTTCAGGGAATATGGTCAATACTGGGGACTGTGTTTCAGGGAATATGGTCACTACTTGAGAACCATACTTAGGTAGCCTGGGTTTCACTTTTGGCTGGTGGGTGTGTGTTTTCCGTGTGTGTTTGTTGCCACACGGTACTGTTTCGGTTTCGTTCGTTTCACGTTTATTGTTTTGTAGTGTTCAGTTTATGTCTTTTAATAAACGTTATGGACACTTCCCACGCTACGCATTGGTTCTCAGAGGAGGAGGAGGAATGCCTTTACAGAAACACCCACCAACCAAGGACCAAGCAGCGTGGTAACAGGCAGGATAACGCCTCAGAGGAGGAGGAGGAATGCCGTTACAGAAACACCCACCAACCAAGGACCAGGCAGCATGGTAACAGGCAGGATAACTCCTCAGAGGAGGAGGAGGAATGCCATTTCTCCCACCTGTCTTTGTGGGAAGTTAACTTTGTTGATTGGCCTTAAATATCACGGTTTGTTTTGGTATTGTTTTGTTGGCGACATCTACTATTAAATGTACGTACGTTCAACACGCTGCACCTTGGTCCTCTTCTTGTAACGGCCGTGACCAGGTGGGAGACTTTAATATGAACTTAAATACCTCTATGGACCGGAAAGGAAATCACACTACAAACTATCACCCTCAGCCACTTAAGGAAATCATCAATGTCTTGGATATATTGGAATATGTGGATATATGGAGGCTTAAATACCCTGACCTTGTGAGATGTGCATGGCAGAGGCTTAATCAAGCTAGTCGTCTTGACTACTTTCTTATTGTGATAACATGCGTCTTGGTGAGAGGTGTAGGAGTCAGGCGCAGGAGAGCAGGGATGTCTGAGAAGCGTGTTTAATAATATAGTCCACCAATACAAAACAGCACAGACAAAAATCCCAAAACTACGCTCTCGAATACTCAGAAACTCGTGCAAACACACGGAGAAACAAACACAGTTCCTCAGAAACTCGTGCAAACACACGGAGAAACAAACACAGTTCCACACTTTACATACACGTGCGTAATAGCGAACAAACATCAAATACAATCGAGCGCAATACACACAAGTCTAATCCTGCACGAATTACGGCAGGTAACAGGTGCCCTATATACCCACAGAAATCAAAGCAATTGAAGACCAGGTGTGAAAAGGAACACAGACAAAACAACCAGAAAAAGAAAAAGGGATCGGTAGCGACTAGTAGACCGGCGACGCCGAGCACCGAGCGCCGCTCGAACAGGGAGAGGAGTTACCTTCGGTAGAAGTCGTGACACTTATGCTTTTCTCTCTGGCACCAAAAGTTTAAAAAGTGTTGATAGGGGACAGAATGCGGTCGGATCATCACATAATTGACATATATATTGTAGCGACCCGCACAGACAGCTGTGTGTTATGTGCTAGGCTAGGAGGTGGTTGTGTTGTACTGACCAGTACCCGGTGTTCGCGGGGTCCGACATGTCAATCAACCTGCTATCTGCCAATCACGGGAATGCCTGGAATGTTCTGATGCCGGGCATCCTGGTGGTTGGCGGAGTGGCGTGGAGGGGGGGTTGGGCATTGGAAGTTAAGACCAGGTTCAGCCTTTGTTCTCTTTCTCTTACATCTGGGCTTCACAAGAGAAGGTCACGGTTGGATTGTGGGTTATCTATTTGGCGTGTGCTACGGCCCAAACAGTAGCCTGTGTAAAGTTGGTTCAATAAACCGTCAATTCGCAAGCTCAGGCCTCTGTCTGGACAATTGTTCATTTATGATCTAGTCAGGTCATTACATTGGTGTCAGAAGTAAAAACGTTGATACAAGTTAGCCAGCTAGCTAGCTGACTTATGTGGCTAGCTACCGTAGGTGAGAACGGGATTGAAAATGCTTCGAGGGAATCCGAAAGTGAAGGTGGAGGTAGGGGACGATTATGGCCAAGGAGGTGCGTGTGAATGGACGTCGGGGTTCTGTCTGAGGAGATCGCCAGGGCGTCGGAGCGCAGAGGCCGCTTGAGGGAGGACGTTAGAGTGATGGTGGCTGAAGCGGGCATGAGTGCTTCGTCGAGTGTATTTCGCGCGGATTCTGGTGGGCGGACCGAAGTGGCGACGTCGACGCGGCGTGACGAGGAATCTGGGGCTCAGGATGTAAACAAACATGGCGGCGCCCAGTTCCCGGCTGCGTCCGTATCTGTTAAGACCCCAAGTATTCCGGTAAGGCGGATTGGGAAGCTTTTCATGCTCAGTTTGAACTGTTAGCTCATTTTAGGGGTGGTCGGATGAAGAAAGGGCACTGCAGTTGGCTTTATGCCTCACGGATGAAGCTCTGTCCTGTTTGATATTGATTAGACCCGAGGACAGGCATGATTATGGTGCTCTAGTGGGAGCACTGAGGAGGCGCTATGGACAGTGTGTACAGCCCGGGCTACTGCGCTCCGAACTGAGGAATAGACGCAGGCAGCCTGGAGAGCCTCTACGGGTGCTAGCTAATGACATTGAGAGCCTCTCTCGGCGGGCATATGCTCACATGCCCCCTCCGTGCAGAGCGAGCTAGCACGGGACCAGTTCATACAGGCGCTCTCCCCTACGGAGCTGCGCATACAGACCCAGCTGGCTCATCCTGAGTCATTGCAGACAGCCTTGGAGATGGCTTTGGAGAGGGAGCTGGTGTGGGCTGGGGCTTCAGCTGGGGCTTTGGTGGGGGTGCAGGGAGACACACCCTCTGTGCGAGCTGGGGGCAGAGCAGCCCGGAGCCGGAAAAGCCTGCTTGGGTGGCCGAAATGACAGAACTCATTCGGGCTGTGTCGCTACAGGCGGCACGAAACACAAGCCCTGGTCCCAGGGCCTGCTGGGGTTGTGGCCAGCCAGGCCATCTGCGCCGAGATTGCCCCATGTCCCCAGAGCTCAGGGAAACGGCTCGGGGTCCGCATAGACCGGGTAGTGCGGACCCCTGGCTTTCTATCCCAACCACCATCATCTTCAGGAGGAGCCCACCGGCACAGACGGGGAAGCAAGGCTCCACTTCCCCAGAAGCAGACGAGGGCAAGCGGAGGGAGCCTGTTGTTGTGGTGGGCCGGACCTGTGTTGGGGACTTTGTCATGTCCCTGTCACTGTGGAGGGGGTGCCCTGCTCCGCCCTGGTGGACACTGGGTCCACAGTAACCCTGGTGAGGCCAGATATTGTGCCAGGTTGGACTCAGTGTGAGCCTACAACTGTGCAGCTCCGCACAGTCACAGGTGAGCTGGCACCCATGAAAGGGAAGGGAATAATGACTCTGACAGTAGGGGGCAGGACTGTGCGTCATCCTGTGTGGGTGGCGGCTGTGCAGGACCCTTGTATCCTGGGGTTGGACTTTCTTAGGAGCACAGGCTGCCAGTTAGACCTAAATAGGGGCACACTGAGCTTCCAGGGAGGGACGGAAGTCACCATGGCCCCCTAATGTCACATTCACTCAACCCAACAAACCCTTTACTCCAACAGTTAAAGCAGCAGAGACTCATGGCTGCGCCCCTCCCCACAGCTGTGTGTGACTTTTCCCCAGTCCCCCTGTCACCTACGGCGGTGTGTTACATTCCCCAGCTACCTCCATGACACAGCCCTCTGTGAGCCCGGGCCGCACCCCCAGCCCAGCTACCCCAGATGGGAGAGGAGAGGACACTGTCTGCAGTGAGGGAGATATGGGGGAGGAACTGTGTTGGTCTTGACCCTGAGCAGCAGGAACGGTTGTGGCAGTTGCTGTTTGAATTCAGAGACAGCTTTGCGTTGAGTGAGGAAGAGGTGGGTCAGACTCTTCTGGTGCAGCATGAGATCGACACAGGTGATGCTCGACCCATCAAGATGCGTCCCCCCCGTATCCCGCTGGCACGCCAGGAGGCGGCAGACAAGGCTGTGTTGGAGATGCAGCGGGCAGACTTCATTGAGCCCTCAGACAGCCCCTGGGCGGCGCCAGTCATCATGGTTCCGAAGAAGGGGGGCAAGCTGAGGTTCTGTGCGGACTACAGGCGGCTGAATGAGGTAACCAGGAAGGACTCATACCCCATACCACGTATCGATGAGTCGCTGGACCTGGTTAGGGGTCCTCCTGGTTCTCCTCACTAGACCTCCGCAGTGGCTACTGGCAGGTGCCCCTCTCCCCAGAGGCCAGAGCCAAAACTGCGTTCTCCACTAACAGAGGACACTGGCAGTTCAAGGTCCTGTGCTTTGGCCTGTGCAACGCTCCAGCTACTTTTGAGCGTTTGATGGACAGGGTGCTGGATGGCATCCCCCGACAGCAGTGTCTGGTATACCTCGATGACATCCTGGCCCATGGCAGCTCCTTCCAGTCAGCCCTGGGGGCGCTACGGCGTGTGCTGGAGAGGGTGGCTGCCGCAGGTCTGAAGCTCCACCCCGAGAAGTGCCACTTCATGAGGAGAGAGGTGTCCTTCTTGGGCCACCGAGTGGGGATCAGCACCATGGAGGACAAGGTAGGGGCTGTCAGAGACTGGCCCACCCCCACCGACCAGCGTCAGCTGAAGAGCTTCCTGGGCCTGGCCTCGTACTACAGGAGGTTTGTACGGGGCTTCTCAAGCATTGCTGCTCCACTGAACCGCCTGCTGCCGAAGGACAAGGCTTTCACTTGGACAGTGGAGTGTGAGGAGGCGTTCAACACCCTCAAACGTGCACTGATCGAGGCCCCGTGCTTGCCCCCTGACCTCACCTTGCCCTTTATCCTGGACACAGACGCGAGCAATGTGGGCATGGGTGGGGTGCTGGCCCAGGTGGGGCCAGAGGGGGAGAGAGTGGTGGCGTACTTCAGCAAAACATTTGACAAACATGAGCGCCGCTACTGTGTCACCCGGCGGGAGCTCTTGGCTGTTGTGGCTTCCGTCAAACACTTCAAGTACTACCTGGGTGGTCTGCCCTTTACTGTAAGGACTGACCACTCTGCTCTCCAGTGGCTCATGTCTTTCAGAGAGCCAGAGGGGCAGGTGGCACGCTGGTTGGAGGAGCTTCAGCCGTATGACTTCACGGTGGTGCACAGGGCAGGGGCACGCCACTCCAACGCCGACGCCATGTCCCGTCGGCCCTGTACTGCAGACGGCTGCCGCCACTGTGAACGGAGAGAGGGACGGGAGAGAGAGCTGCGGGCAGAGGAGGGTGTCTGTGCCACAGTGTGTCGGGCGAGCGGGCCTGTCTGCTGTGAGCTGCAGACTGTCGACGTGGCTGAATGGCGGCAGCAGCAGGGACGGGACACAGACCTACAGCCAGTGCTACAGTGGGTAGAGGCGCAGGTGAGGCCACCATGGGAAGAGGTGACAGCGCTCTCACTCGCGACCAAAGGGTTGTGGTCGAAGTTTGAGAGACTGCGGCTGGCTGATGGCGTGCTACAGCGGGCATGGAAGGAGTCAGCTACGGGAGAGGAGAAGTGGCAGGTGGTGGTCCCAAAAGCATTGCGGGAGGCTGTGCTCCAGAGTACTCATGGGGGGTGGGGACTGGACACTTTGGGGTCACAAAAACACTGCGCCGTCTCCGTCAGGGCTTCTACTGGGGGGCACAAGAGGGATGTGGAGGACTTTTGTCGCCGCTGTGGCAACTGCACAGCGAGAAAGGGCCCCCAGGCCGCTCTCATGCTCAGCTCCAACAGTTCCCAGTGGGGGCTCCCATGGAGAGGGTGGGAGTGGATGTAGTTGGGCCGTTCCCACCACAGACAGTGGAAACCGCTGGGTGCTCACGGCCATGGACTATTTCACAAAATGGCCCGAGGCCTATGCTCTGCCTGACCAGGAGGCAGAGACCATCGTCGACGCCCTGACAGCGGGGATGTTCAGCAGGTTTGGAGCTGCAGAGTCCATCCACAGCGACCAAGGCAGAAACTTTGAGTCCCGTGTGTTCGCCACCATGTGTGAGAGGCTGGGTATGCACAAGACCCGCACTACTCCTCTCCATCCTCAAAGTGATGGCCTTGTGGAGCGCTTCAACAAAACGCTTGGACAGCAGCTGGCCATCGTCTCTTCCAAACACCAGCGTGACTGGGACAAGCACCTGCCTATGGTCCTCATGGCATGCCGCTCCGCTGTCCAAGACTCCACCTCCTGCACGCCCGCCCTCCTCATGCTGGGGGAGAGATCCGCACCCTGCGGAGATGGCGTTTGGTCGGCCCCTGGATAGCCCTCATGTTCCTCCGGGGCCGGAGTATGCCCGGAGACTCCAGGACCGCCTGGAGACAGCCCACACCTTCGCCAGAGAGCAGCTGGTGAATGCAGGTGTGAGGCAGAAAAGGAACTATGACGTGCACACCCGGGGAAGGCACTTTGTGGCTGGGGAGCTGGTCTGGGTCTACAGCCCCTAAGGAAAAAAAGGCAGATGCCCCAAGTTGGACAGTCACTGGGTGGGACCCTGCAGTGTCCTGGAGAGGGTAGGGAGGTTGTGTACCGGGTGCAGCTTCCTCCCAGGGGGAGAAAGGTGGCACTGCACCGGGACAGGTTAGCCCCATACAGAGGGGCCTCTTCTCCCCAAACCCCAGGAACCCCCACAATTCCCCTCTCTGGCAATGACATTCTCCAGGCACCCACCCTCAGGTGCCGCAGACAAGGCTCCAGACAGCCCACTCCCCCTGTCTCCCCCCCTGTGTCACCGTGTGGTTCCCCAGAACCACGGACTGTATTACCCGTTCCCGCTTCCTTGTCCCCCATATCCCTGCCTTCATCCCCTGGTTCCCAGAGGGGCACTCTGCGACCATCACGGCCACGCAGGCAAAGGAGACCTCCGGGTCGCTTCAGAGACTTTGTTTGTTCCCTCGGGGACGAGGGACTTTGTGGTGGGGGGGCTGTGTAGCGACCCGCACAGACAGCTGTGTGTTATGTGCTAGGCTAGGAGGTGGTTGTGTTGTACTGACCAGTACCCGGTGTTCGCGGGGTCCGACATGTCAATCAACCTGCTATCTGCCAATCACGGGAATGCCTGGAATGTTCTGATGCCGGGCATCCTGGTGGTTGGCGGAGTGGCGTGGAGGGGGGGTTGGGCATTGGAAGTTAAGACCAGGTTCAGCCTTTGTTCTCTTTCTCTTACATCTGGGCTTCACAAGAGAAGGTCACGGTTGGATTGTGGGTTATCTATTTGGCGTGTGCTACGGCCCAAACAGTAGCCTGTGTAAAGTTGGTTCAATAAACCGTCAATTCGCAAGCTCAGGCCTCTGTCTGGACAATTGTTCATTTATGATCTAGTCAGGTCATTACAATATATATTACTCTTACAGAATTTCCACGTGGATATTGGATATTTAATCAAAGCCTACTAGATGATAAATTGTTTAGAACTAGGACAGAAGAATTTTAAGGGATTAGAAATCTGTGGCTAAAAAACTAATGATTCATTTTTTCTTTTGAAATTCACATACAACGCAAAAACCTTAAGTTACAAAGCATTAACAAGCATTCCAAGGCATCATTCTACACATAGTCAGAGAGAGAGAGAAACAAAGGAAGCATGGCTTGTGCCATGGCCCATAGAAAGATTGTAGGTATCTCAGCGCAGCAAGTCAGCAACATAAAAGATAGCACGATGAACCATGGACATCTGAGTTGTTTGGATTCAAAAACTGAGTTGTTGACCAATAGCATTACTGTAATGTTAACCTCCAATCAGATATCAGACCTTCAGAATGTAACCTATGCTTCTCAGAGGTGAGACAATGGGGGCTGGTGAGATCAACAAGGAGAATGTTGAATTCCTAAGACAACACATAAAAATGTATTGCATACAATTGATAAGAATAGTCACTTCAGAGGCTGGGCTGCCCTACATAATCTTCCCATTAACACAACTGATTCTGGATCAGACTGAAGTGTTTCAAAACCTGAAATCCTCCGTTTTTAGGAGAAAGCTCCAAATCTACCCTAAACTGCAAGTCAAATCAAGACGGTCTGCCTCTACCTAAATCCCAACATTTTGACTGCTTCTGCTTCTGGGACAAGAGTTTCAACACCTAACTGACTAGTTGGTCCTCCTCTGTGAGCCTGCAGGCTGTCTAAAATGTGCAGGATAAAAAATAAATAATTTTTAACCCTTATTTTACCAGGTAAATAGGCTGAGAACACATTCTCATTTACAGCAACAACCTGGGAAATATTTACAGGAGGGGGGGTGAACGAGCCAATTGGAAGCTGGGGATGATTAGGTGAACCATGATGGTATGAGAGCCAGATTTGTAATTTAGCCAGGACACCAGGGTTAACACCCGTACTCTTACAAAAACTGCCATGGGATCTGTAGTGACCACATAGAGTCAGGACACCCGTTTAACGTCCCATCTGAAACACTGTGCCCTACACAGGGCAATGTCCCCAATCACTGCCCTGGGGTATTTTGGATATTTTTTAGACCAGAGGAAAGAGTGCCTCCTACTGGCCCTCCAACACCACATCCAGCAACATCTGGTCTCCCATCCAGGAACTGACCAGGACCAACCCTGCTTAGCTTCAGAAGCAAGGTGGAATGAAGCTGGATTTTCTACACCTAAGTTCCATAAGCACCCGACAGTACACTGTATACCCTTCCCTTTTACACAAGTCACAACAACACTTTGTGAGCTGTTTGGGATCAGCCTCTGTAACTGTCCCAAATGCTGCATTGAGAGTTGTTTTGGTAGTTTGGCTAGCTCGCGCCCTATGGAGCAGCGTGGACTCTCACACCACATCGGTAGGTAGGACTGACTGTGAGTCCATCACGTTATCTGTATCCAAGATAGACAAATCACTTTGGAGACGATGTGTGCTCTGTTCAGATATGACATACAGTAGTCAAATCATTCAGATATGACATACAGTAGTCAAATCATTAAGATATGACATACAGTAGTCAAATCATGAAATGACATACAGTAGTCAAATCATTAAGATATGACCTACAGTAGTCAAATCATTAAGATATGACCTACGGTAGTTAAATCATGTAGATATGACCTACAGTAGTCAAATCATTCAGATATGACCTACGGTAGTCAAATCATGTAGATATGACCTACAGTAGTCAAATCATTCAGATATGACCTACGGTAGTTAAATCATGTAGATACGATCGGCTCAAATCATGTTATTTTTTGTAGGTTTGAAGTTCTGCAAACTGCAACTGCTCTGTTTTGCTCTCTGATGTCCTCTGGGACTTTACAGTCATATTAATCGTGTTTATGGCTAGTTTGCTGCGTTGCAGAATTAACATCTTGGATGTTTAATTATTAATTACAATTATATTGGCAGTAATAAAATAATTTAATCCCATTCCAATTAAATGTAAGACATTTCTCATATTTTATTTGTTCAAATCATCAATACGAGTCGATTGCCATAACTCAGTATCAATTGCTTGCACCGTATCCAGTGTGTTCGTTATATATCAGGGAATCTACTGGAATAACCTCCAATTTAGTCCAAACTATACAGAAGATAAATACTTTGTACCTCCAAAGTTATCAATATGAATCACAAGTTCCATAACGCAGATGGATACTTAAAAAGGAAATTACTCGAATGTCCAGCAAACCCACGGCATTTTAGATAATTAGCTACTTTACAACTACTTAGCTTGTTAGATAAGCCTTCCCCTAACCCTAACCTTAACCCTTTTAGATAAGCCTTCCCCTAACCCTAACCCTAACCTTAACCCTATTAGCTAAACTTAACCCTAACCTAACCTTAACTCTAACCCTTACCTAACCCTAGCCTAGCTAACGTTAGCAAGCTAGCTAATGTTAGCCACCTAGCTAGAATTTGTAACATATCATACTTTATTCAAATTCGTAACATATTGTACGTTTATCAAATTCATAACATATTGTACAAATTGCAATCCGTAACTTATTGTATGAATTGTAATTCGTAACATATGATATGAAATGGATGATGGACATCCACAAATTAATACACAGTTGTAAGAAATGTAACACATCATACTAAATGGAGTGTGTCGGATTTACATACAGAATGATACAAAATGCTCTGAGACCAGGCTGCTCCTATTTTATGTGAGTGACAGTAAGTGAAAGTCAGTGAGCAGAAACAGAGCGGTTCTCAAAGTATAGTCTGAAATAGACACATGATATAGTGGTACACTGATAAACAGGTCCCAAATTCAATGAGAAATGGAGAAAAAAAAGGTGATGTGCCTAATCTGAGAGACACCCCCACCGGGGGAGAAAAACACTGCGATAGGAGTTGCTGATGTTCAAGTGGAAGATCAGGGAGAAAATAAAAGTCTGCCTCTCTTAGTAGTGAAAGTTACTGGTGGCTCCAGCTTACTAGGGAGAAGATGGTTGGAGGAAATTAAATCGAACCTATCACAGCAGAGACGTTTACACTGCAGCAAGTGTTTTCAAAGCAGAGCTAGGGACATTAAAAGGGGTCCAAGCCCACCACTCATGTTACTGTAGATGCTACTCCCAGATTCTATAGGCCCAGATCAGTTCCATATGCAGTCTTCCGTATGAAGTCTAAAGTGGGTATGGAAATTGACAGAGTCTTAAACAGAGGCGATAATTATTCCTGTCAAGTTCTCTGATTGGGTAGTTTCCTCTCTGGAGCAGTACCCCAATATCCAAAGTGGAGGATTTACTTTCAACGTTAACCCGGAGGGCGACAGTTCACAAAACTGGACGAGAGTCACTCATATCAGCAAGTGCTAATGGATAAAGCTTCACAGAAGTACCTGACGATAAAACACCCACAGGGGATGTTTACCTAGAAAACGCTTACCTTTCAGGGTGTCTTCCACAACTGGCTGTCTTCCAAAGAACCCTGGAGGAGTTCTGCAGGGCATACCCTCCTAGCTCTACTGCATCAACTGGAGGGAGTTCTGCAGGGCATACCCTCCTAGCTTTACTGCATCAACTGGAGGGAGTTCTGCAGGGCATACCCTCCTAGCTCTACTGCATCAACTGGAGGGAGTTCTGCAGGGCATACCCTCCTAGCTCTACTGCATCAACTGGAGGGAGTTCTGCAGGGCATACCCTCCTAGCTCTACTGCATCAACTGGAGGGAGTTCTTCAGGGCATACCCTCCTAGCTCTACTGCATCAACTGGAGGGAGTTCTGCAGGGCATACCATCCTAGCTCTACTGCATCAACTGTTACAGGAGGACGTGGCCTGGAAATGGTCAGGAAGAGGAGTTATTGCAATCAGCAGAGGTGCTGTTGGACAACTTAGTCGACAGAGACCTCACCTCATCGTATGGTGGGTCGGGCGGTTCTATCACACCAGATGGAGAATGGAGCAGAGACACCTATTGAGTTCACGCCAAGAACGTTGTCGCCAGCGTTACTGCCAGCTGGACAAGGAAGGATTGGCTGTCACTATTCGGAATACAGATATCCCACAAGTACTTATACGAGAGAACATTTACTATTGTGACCGACCATAAGCCTCTAAGCCGGTACCACAAATTGTCACTCCAAGATGTCAATGTCGGGGTGTGCAGCTCAGTGCCTACGAGTACAAGTGCATGAATTTGTCTTAATAGGGAATGTCCCTACAGTGACAGAGTGGATGTCAATTGTTCCGTTTCATTCACACCAATTTAGATTCTGGCTCTTTACTTTTTTAAACAAGATATTCCTTAGTCTTTAATAGAATAAAGTTGGATTTATTTTTACATGTAAAGATTATTTATTTATCTGGAAACATTATGAAAATGTTGGATTCATTAATTAGTGAATCAAAGTCTAATTGGTATCAGCAAAGAGGATGGGAAGTACGGTGGACGACCCAACAACAAGGTTATTGATATAGATTAGGAAAAACAAAAGGTCCAATTATGGAACCCTTGAAGGAGGGGATGAGGAAGATGCAAGATAGTTGTACTTTGAGATAGTTGTACTTTGTTTTTACAGGAAGTGACTTTTCAAGAGATCTTTCTCTTCCATTTAGCCACATTACAGTACAGTACAAAGTACAATGGCACATTGAAACGCCAGTGCAGGGTAATGCCCTTTCGGATGAACTGCATGTGTATAACAGTAGTGTTCTCACATACACTTCGTAGCTTACTAGCTACTTCCAGACACATAATGAGAGAACACCCCACTCTGACCATTTTACTCAGCTTAGCAGGACAGGTTAGGCTGTTTTCATGTTATCCAGGACGTTGGTGATTGTAATTGTGCTGCTAGCAACAATTTCATTATGCGTTTTTGTCTAAGTTCACTGACACCACTGGCCATATTCAACAGGTGTTGAGCATTCATAAATTCATCAGTTATTCTGTGCTCTGGCATACTCAGACGAGGGTGCTCTGAAATCGGAGTAGATGGCCAAACTGAATTTACGAATGCACCCGAAATTGTGACTTGCAGAGTGAAGTCTTTTGATAGGACATGTAGCTAGCAAGGTAAACAATGAACCATAATCCCAACTCATGATGTTACTACCCTGCAAGAATCTGCAGGTAGCTAAGCAACCATGTTCAATGTTAGCTCGCTAACATTAGGCTACAGCTAGCCAAGGAAATGGCTCTGAGATATGAATAATAACATCATACACGTGACGTTACCTAGCTAGCTAACAATACAATTTAACTTGAAATGAACCGCTTTCTGTCAAAAATTCCAAATGTGTAATATCTGAAAATGTTGCTATCTACACTATCTTACCCATGTACATCATTCATGGATTGACGCGTCTCCTGTTGGGTTGTCCTCAGTTTGAATATGTAATCCGGAGACAGGTGTTTTCTCCATCTCCTTAGCTGTCATACTCGAGTTCCACTGATTGCAAAACTCGGTGCAGTTTTACTACATGATACATAAAAAAAAGCTGTGTTAGACAGGATTACCTAGACACAATGATCAGCTCAAATAGACAGAAGCATGCTACTGTATATGACCAATCCAAATGTATCTCTCGGCATGTCCAGTCCACCCATTATCTCAGCCAATCATGACTAGCGGAAATGTTGCTGACCAACTAGGCTTGTAATTTAACAATTTTATTTCCATTTTGATTTATAAAAAAAACTAAGTTCAACGTCTCTCCTGTGAAGTAGTTACCCGCGACATACGCCTAGTTTCCGGGTCATAAATAGCCCTTACACAGCCTGGAGGTGTGGTTTCGGTCTTGTCCTGTTGAAAAACAAATTATTGTACCACTAAGTGCAAACCAGATGGGATGGCGTATCGCTGCAGAATACCGTGGTAGACATGCTGGTAAAGAGTGCCTTGAATTCCAAATAAATCCCTGACAGTGTCACCAGCAAAGCACCCCCACACCATCACACCTCCTCCTCCATGCTTTATGGTGGGAACCACACACGCTTAGATCATCTGTTCAACAACTCTGCATGTCACAATGACACGGCAGATGGAACCAAAAATCTCAAAATTGGACTGATCAGACCAAAGGACACATTTTCACCGGTCTAATGGCCAACGCTCATATTCTCTTATGTATTTTCTAGCGCTTAGTGTGACTTTAATTTGTTTTTCAACAGGACAATGACCAGAAACACACCTCCAGGCTGTGTCAGGGCTATTTGAACAGGAAGGAGAGTGATGGAGTGCTGCATCAGATGACCTGGCCTCCACTATCACCCAACCTCAACCTAATTGAGATGGTTTGGGATGAGTTGGACCCCAGAGTGAAGGAAAAGCAGTCAACAAATGCTCAGCATATGTGGGAACTCCTTCCAGACTGTTGGAAAAGCATTCCAGGTGAATCTGGTCGAGAGTATCCCATGAGTGTGGAGAGCTTTCATCAAGGCCAAGGATGGCTATTTTGAAAATCTAAAATATATTTAGAAATGTTTAACACTTTTTTGGTTACTGCATGATTGTGTTATTTCATAGTTTTGATGTCTTCACTATTATTCTACAACGTAGAAAATGGCACAAATAAAGAAAAGCCCTTGAATGAGTAACTGTTACTGGACATATCAGTTGGTCTTGTTGTTTAGTGTTTAACATTACATTTAAATACGTTACTTTTTATTTTATTTTAAACTCTGAAGACTTTTTCTGAAGTGTCTTGTTGGGAGTTTCACAGTACATTGTGTAAAAGCACTCAAATCATTCTTTTTGTAGACTTATTTCCTGGATCAGGTGACCCTTCAGTACAGTAAACTGGACACAAGACATGTTGTGTGGATTCTAATAAACTCTACTTCATAGCTTCTCTGTACTAACTAAGATGGCCCGGTCTCGTTGGATCGTTTCTAAAGTACATAAAATAATAATACGAATAATAATAATAACAATAACGATGAATTGGATTTATATAGCAGCTTTCTATAAAATAATAAGTAATCATACATTTCAAAATGTATTTCTGGGTAAAGGTCACAGTGAATGACTTGACTGAGTAGCAGCGCTTCAAATGTTCTACTGCTTGAATTCGTACACCTCTTACACGATGTCAGCTCAAAGTATTGCGGAGTTCCTGCACCTGAATGTAAACTTTACCAGCACTCAAAATGAGTAACAGCTCCTATATCTGTCCAAGTAAAGCACTGACACACACACACACACACACACACACACACACACACACACACACACACACACACACACACACACACACACACACACACACACACACACACACACACACACACACACACACACAATGTACAGTAGAACACACAGCTAGGCCTTAGTGTACAATTATATCTGCACCGTGCTGTGCTGCACTTTGTCTCTAGCGACTGTATGTGACAACGATATTTCAGTGTTAATTAAATAGCAACACAGGATAAAACTAAATCTAGCACAGACTGTTCCGCTAACACTTTCATTAAACCACTTTCATCACAATTGCTTCCCTCCTCCTCTGAACTGGTAATTGATTAGAAAGAAGCATGTGAGTCCCACAGTTGGATAGTTGGAGTTTCACAACTGTCTTTATAACGTATTACATATCAAGTTCAGTTGGGGGAGGGAGGGGTCCTCAATGTTGCACAGTATTTAAATGTTCTCCTTTTAACACGGACGTATGACTTAGTTGGTAGAGCAGGGCGCCTGCAAAGCCAAAGGTTGTGGGTTCAATTTCCACGGCGGAACAATACATCAAAAGTATAAAAATATATCATGTTACATCATACTGTAAGTCCCTCTGAAAATATATCATGTTACATCATACTGTAAGTCCCTCTGAAAATATATCATGTTACATCATACTGTAAGTCCCTCTGAAAATATATAATGTTACATCATACTGTAAGTCCCTCTGAAAATATATAATGTTACATCATACTGTAAGTCCCTCTGAAAATATATCATGTTACATCATACTGTAAGTCCCTCTGAAAATATATCATGTTACATCATACTGTAAGTCCCTCTGAAAATATATCATGTTACATCATACTGTAGGTCCCTCTGAAAATATATCATGTTACATTATCATGTAGTAGATGTTTATTGCTTAGTGTATACATTACCATGTAGAAGATGGTTATATTGTATATTAGTTACATTATCCTGTAATATATAGTTATTTCATATTGTATACATTGTCATGTAGAATATCATAATTTAATAGTATATACATTATCATGTAGAAAAGTGTTATTGAATTTTATATACATTATCATGTAGAAGATGGCTATTGAATATGAAATATATATTTGAACTTTCTTGCTGTTGCTAGGGCTGTTTTGACGTCGTAGCTAGCGAGTAACCTTCCAATGTGTGCATTACATAATGTCAAATTAACTAGAAGCTTCAATTAAAAGTTGGACTGACATTCTGCATCCTCTGTTTCCGTGGAGTCTATAGGCACTATAGGTCTATTAAAAGATTCAGTGTTCTGTTGTTTATCTTCCTTTACCACCCCACCTGTGGGAATGAGCTGCGCACACACACACACACACACACACACGCACGCACGCACGCACGCACACACACACACACACACACACACTCTCTCTTCTCTCTGTTGTGCTCTCCCCCCTCCCTCTCTCTGTTGTGCTCTCTCCCCCCTCTCTCTCTGTTGTGCTCTCTCCCCCCTCTCTCTCTGTTGTGCTCTCTCCCCCCTCTCTCTCTGTTGTGCTCTCTCCCCCTCCCTCTCTCTGTTGTGCTCTCTCCCCCTCCCTCTCTCTGTTGTGCTCTCTCCCCCTCCCTCTCTCTGTTGTGCTCTCTCCCCCTCTCTCTCTGTTGTGCTCTCTCCCCCTCTCTCTCTGTTGTGCTCTCTCCCCCTCTCTCTCTGTTGTGCTCTCTCCCCCTCTCTCTCTGTTGTGCTCTCTCCCCCTCTCTCTGTTGTGCTCTCTCCCCCTCTCTCTCTGTTGTGCTCTCTCCCCCTCTCTCTCTGTTGTGCTCTCTCCCCCTCTCTCTCTGTTGTGCTCTCTCCCCCTCTCTCTCTGTTGTGCTCTCTCCCCCTCTCTCTCTGTTGTGCTCTCTCCCCCCTCTCTCTCTGTTGTGCTCTCTCCCCCTCTCTCTCTGTTGTGCTCTCTCCCCCTCTCTCTCTGTTGTGCTCTCTCTCCCCCTCTCTCTCTGTTGTGCTCTCTCCCCCTCTCTCTCTGTTGTGCTCTCTCCCCCTCTCTCTCTGTTGTGCTCTCTCCCCCTCCCTCTCTCTGTTGTGCTCTCTCCCCCTCTCTCTCTGTTGTGCTCTCTCCCCCTCTCTCTCTGTTGTGCTCTCTCCCCCTCTCTCTCTGTTGTGCTCTCTCCCCCTCTCTCTCTGTTGTGCTCTCTCCCCCTCTCTCTCTGTTGTGCTCTCTCCCCTCCCTCTCTCTGTTGTGCTCTCTCCCCTCCCTCTCTCTGTTGTGCTCTCTCCCCCTCTCTCTCTGTTGTGCTCTCTCCCCCTCTCTCTCTCTGTTGTGCTCTCTCCCCCTCTCTCTCTCTGTTGTGCTCTCTCCCCCTCTCTCTCTGTTGTGCTCTCTCCCCCTCTCTCTCTGTTGTGCTCTCTCCCCTCCCTCTCTGTTGTGCTCTCTCCCCCTCTCTCTCTGTTGTGCTCTCTCCCCCTCCCTCTCTGTTGTGCTCTCTCCCCCTCTCTCTCTGTTGTGCTCTCTCCCCCTCTCTCTCTGTTGTGCTCTCTCCCCCTCTCTCTCTGTTGTGCTCTCTCCCCCTCCCTCTCTGTTGTGCTCTCTCCCCCTCTCTCTCTGTTGTGCTCTCTCCCCCCTCTCTCTCTGTTGTGCTCTCTCCCCCTCTCTCTCTCTGTTGTGCTCTCTCCCCCTCTCTCTCTGTTGTGCTCTCTCCCCCTCTCTCTCTGTTGTGCTCTCTCCCCTCCCTCTCTGTTGTGCTCTCTCCCCTCCCTCTCTCTGTTGTGCTCTCTCCCCCTCTCTCTCTGTTGTGCTCTCTCCCCTCCCTCTCTCTGTTGTGCTCTCTCCCCCCTCTCTCTGTTGTGCTCTCTCCCCCTCCCTCTCTCTGTTGTGCTCTCTCCCCCTCCCTCTCTCTGTTGTGCTCTCTCCCCTCCCTCTCTCTGTTGTGCCCTCTCCCCCTCTCTCTCTGTTGTGCTCTCTCCCCCTCTCTCTCTGTTGTGCTCTCTCCCCCTCCCTCTCTCTGTTGTGCTCTCTCCCCTCCCTCTCTCTGTTGTGCTCTCTCCCCCTCTCTCTCTGTTGTGCTCTCTCCCCCCTCTCTCTCTCTGTTGTGCTCTCTCCCCCTCTCTCTCTCTGTTGTGCTCTCTCCCCCTCTCTCTCTGTTGTGCTCTCTCCCCCTCTCTCTCTGTTGTGCTCTCTCCCCTCCCTCTCTGTTGTGCTCTCTCCCCCTCTCTCTCTGTTGTGCTCTCTCCCCTCCCTCTCTGTTGTGCTCTCTCCCCCTCTCTCTCTGTTGTGCTCTCTCCCCCTCTCTCTCTGTTGTGCTCTCTCCCCCTCTCTCTCTGTTGTGCTCTCTCCCCCCCTCTCTGTTGTGCTCTCTCCCCCTCTCTCTCTGTTGTGCTCTCTCCCCCTCTCTCTCTGTTGTGCTCTCTCCCCTCTCTCTCTCTGTTGTGCTCTCTCCCCCTCTCTCTCTGTTGTGCTCTCTCTTCCCCCTCTCTCTCTGTTGTGCTCTCTCCCCCTCCCTCTCTGTTGTGCTCTCTCCCCCTCCCTCTCTCTGTTGTGCTCTCTCCCCCTCTCTCTCTGTTGTGCTCTCTCCCCCTCCCTCTCTCTGTTGTGCTCTCTCCCCCTCTCTCTCTGTTGTGCTCTCTCCCCCTCCCTCTCTCTGTTGTGCTCTCTCCCCTCCCTCTCTCTGTTGTGCTCTCTCCCCTCCCTCTCTCTGTTGTGCCCTCTCCCCCTCTCTCTCTGTTGTGCTCTCTCCCCCTCTCTCTCTGTTGTGCTCTCTCCCCCCTCCCTCTCTCTGTTGTGCTCTCTCCCCCCTCTCTCTCTGTTGTGCTCTCTCCCCCTCCCTCTCTCTGTTGTGCTCTCTCCCCCCTCTCTCTCTGTTGTGCTCTCTCCCCCTCTCTCTCTGTTGTGCTCTCTCCCCTCCCTCTCTCTGTTGTGCTCTCTCCCCCTCTCTCTCTGTTGTGCTCTCTCCCCCTCCCTCTCTCTGTTGTGCTCTCTCCCCCTCTCTCTCTGTTGTGCTCTCTCCCCCTCCCTCTCTCTGTTGTGCTCTCTCCCCCTCTCTCTCCCCTCTCTCTCCCCCCTCTCTCTCTGTTGTGCTCTCTCCCCCCTCCCCACACACAGAGAGACAGAGAGAGATTGAGCCAGACTTTAAACTTTTGCCGTTTTTTTCTTCAAACGCCAACATGGTCAAATCTGAAGTCACGTTGTCAAAACTCTTCCCGCAAAACAGAAGTAGATGCGAACCGAACTCTGAATCATTTTTTCATTTCACACAAAATGTGTTCCATGTCGACATTCTCCGAAATCCATCAACGATTTTCTCATTCGTGCTCCACCACCTGCTAAACTATACATTTACAACACACGTCCAATCTGTAGTCACACTTTCAAAACTCTAAACACATCTAGCACAACATCCGTCTGTTGTTGACCATACAATTAAAATAATTCATGTTGTTTTCGCAGAATATGCAGTCAATTAACACATTTCTAAAAATGCATACATTATCTTTACAGATAAGCTTACCCAACACCAAAATGATGGATCTTTCTTTCACAGCAGAGACAGATAAAACATTATGTCTGGACCAGGCAGAGGAGTAGCTGGACCAGGCAGAGGAGTAGTTGGACCAGGACCAAGGACAAGGAGATGTAGGGGGACAGCAGTAAGAATGTGTGGTGGTGTTCAAAAGAGAGTGAGAGCTGTTGTCACTGATGAAATTAGAGCCAGCGTCATAGACCATGTGATAAACCATGATCTATCACTGAGAGAGGCTGCTGAAAGAGTCAGCCGTGGCCTCCATTATCCTTAATTGTCAACAAACCAACAGGTAAGTAATGCGTTTCACAAGGGCTTCTTCTATCATTACTGTTGCTATGTCCCACAGTAACTGTAGGCCACCAGTCCCAATGCAAATACATATGTTGTATTTTTGTTCCTCTAAAGGACGCAACGTCTTCCTCTCTCTGGGGCGGGAGAGGAAAGATCCTCAGTGAAGACCAAGAACATGCCATTGTAGGATTGATCATTGCTGGCAATCCAATAAAACTGAGATAAATTCAGACCAGAATTGTAGAGGACAACCTGGTATTACACAGTGTGGAAAGCATCAGCCTGACTACCATTGGCTCGGACTCTGACCAATCACAGAGTTGGAATGAAACAGTTGTACACGGTTCCTTTTGAAAAGAACAGTAAGCGGGTCGGGGAACTCCAGCACCAATATATCCAGGCATTTTACTGCAGAAATTCTGTCACTTACTATTTTTTTTCTATTGTTCATTTTATAAAGTAAAGATGACTCATTCACTTTTAGATAGTATGTTGCCAAAAATGCACACATTCAACAATCCCAAAAAATGTAGTGATTTACAGTAAAATGTAGAGTGGTTTACATTAAATGTAAAGTGGTTTACAGTAAAATGTAGAGTGGTTTACAGTAAAATGTAGAGTGGTTTACAATAAAATGTAGAGTGGTTTACAGTAAAATGTAGAGTGGTTTACAGTAAAATGTAGAGTGGTTTACAGTAAAATGTAGAGTGGTTTACAGTCAAATGTAGAGTGGTTTACAGTCAAATGTAATGGATTACAGTAAAATGTAGAGTGGTTTACAGTAAAATGTAGAGTGGTTTACAGTCAAATGTAATGGATTACAATAAAATGTAGAGTGGTTTACAATAAAATGTAGAGTGGTTTACAGTAAAATGTAGAGTGGTTTACAGTAAAATGTAGAGTGGTTTACAATAAAATGTAGAGTGGTTTACAGTAAAATGTAGAGTGGTTTACAGTCAAATGTAGAGTGGTTTTACAGTCAAATGTAATGGATTACAGTAAAATGTAGAGTGGTTTACAGTAAAATGTAGAGTGGTTTACAGTAAAATGTAGACTGGTTTACAATAAAAGGAAAGTCAATTATAATAAAACAATGGATTTCATATTGTCTATTGTCTGCAGGTAGAACTGAAACATGACAAGTAATGTTGTCAACTGTTAGTATTTTGACAGTCGTGCTATGAGTGACTATTTACGTTCCTCTTGGATAGAAAATATACGCTAGTGTTTTGACAGAATGATTCGATATTGAGTCGGGTTTGCCATGTTTTGATAGAGTTAGTGTATGTAGAGAAAGTTTTTTTTTCTTCATTTTGAAATGTAGAGTTGGTATTTATTAAATGAACAAAATGTGGTTTTAAGCAGAAAATGAACTAAATATATATAAATATAGGTAAGTGGATGTTAGCAATTGTAAAAACTAGTCATCATTCCAAACTAAGCTGACTGAAAGCTGAAACCCAAGTGTCCTGTTTTTAGTCTTGTTACCAAACAGACAATTTCAGCTGAAAGCTGAAACCCAAGTGTCCTGTTTTTAGTCTTGTTACCAAACAGACAATTTCAGCTGAAAGCTGAAACCCAAGTGTCCTGTTTTTAGTCTTGTTACCAAACAGACAATTTCAGCTGAAAGCTGAAACCCAAGTGTCCTGTTTTTAGTATTGTTACCAAACAGACAATTTCAGCTGAAAGCTGAAACCCAAGTGTCCTGTTTTTAGACTTGTTACCAAACAGACAAAAAAGGACGGCTTCGGGATTGATTTAGTTTGGAAACACGGACCAAGGAAGACAGGTTGGTGGGGAAAGAAGAGTGGCAGGGAGAGGCAGAATGTGTGGAGGACAAAGGAGAGGAAGACCAAGAGAAGTGGTCTCTGATGAGATGAGGGCCACAATTATTGACCATGTTGTAAACCATGGTGTCTCTGATGAGATGAGGGACATAATTACTGACCATTGTAAACCATGGTGTCTCTGATGAGATGAGGGACATAATTACTGACCATTGTAAACCATGGTGTCTCTGATGAGATGAGGGACATAATTACTGACCATTGTAAACCATGGTGTCTCTGATGAGATTAGGCACATAATTACTGACCATTGTAAACCATGGTGTCTCTGATGAGACGAGGGACATAATTACTGACCATTGTAAACCATGGTGTCTCAGATGAGATGAGGGACATAATTACTGACCATTGTAAACCATGGTGTCTCAGATGAGACGAGGGACATAATTACTGACCATTGTAAACCATGGTGTCTCTGATGAGATGAGGGACATAATTACCGACCATTGTAAACCATGGTGTCTCAGATGAGACGAGGGACATAATTACTGACCATTGTAAACCATGGTGTCTCAGATGAGACGAGGGACATAATTACTGACCATTGTAAACCATGGTGTCTCAGATGAGATGAGGGACATAATCACTGACCATTGTAAACCATGGTGTCTCTGATGAGATGAGGGACATAATTACTGACCATTGTAAACCATGGTGTCTCAGAGAGGCTGGTTTAAGGCTGCAACCAACCAGCGTTTAACAGTTGCATCAATAGTACAAATTTTCTGGCCAAAACAACAGGTGAGATGTGCTTCCTTCCAATGATAATTGAACTACATATTACAGTACAATACAGTATTTTTTTTTTTTTTACATGTACTGACATTTGGAAATATATCGATTGTTTCGTGTTTTTCAGTAGGATCCAAAGGTTGCAGAACATTATCAGATCCGCATTAAATTGCCATGGTAATTGGCAACAACGCAATAAAACTGTAGGAAATCCGGGACAGAATGCTGGCAGACTATCCCTTTTGGAAATGTGAATATGGTCAGCACAATGACAATTGCCTAGAGAAACATAAAACAAGGTTGAAGATGAATGTTTGAAAGAACTCCGGTATCAATATGTCCAGGTAAGATGTCTGTTCAATAACCAAACAGGGTTTACATACACAGCTATACAATGTAAATGTATGTAAATTTACTGTAAAACGGTGGATTTATTATATTTGAGAGAGTAGTGGAGATGGAAGCCAGGCAAACTGCCCATACATTCATCGTTGTGGATGAAACTGGATACAACCTGGCAAAAACACTGCAGGGGAAGAAATGTGACTGGACAGAGAGCAACCTTGGCTGTCCAGAGAAGGACTAACATCACAATGTGTACAGCACTGATGAAACTGGATTCAACCTGGCAGGGGAAGAAAAGTGATTGGACAGAGAGCAACCTTGGCTGTCCAGAGAAGGGCTAACATCACAATGTGTACAGCACTGATGAAACTGGATTCAACCTGGCAGGGGAAGAAATGTGACTGGACAGAGACCAACCTTGGCTGTCCAGAGAAGGGCTAACATCACAATGTGTACAGCACTGCGCAACGATGGTTTGCTGTTACACAAACCACTCATTGGCCCCTACCATACAGAGAGGCTCATTTATTTCCTGGATGACCTGCATAATCGAATTGTGCCAGTGGAGGAGAGAGGGCACAGAAACTCCCCTACCTTCGTTGTTGTGTGGGATAATGTGGCATTCCACCACTCTGCTGCAGTCACAGACTGGTTTACTGCACATCCCAGGATGTCAGTACTATTCCTGTCTCCATACTCCCACCCTCCTGAACCCCATAGATGTCAGGATGTCAGTACTATTCCTGTCTCCATACTCCCACCTTCCTGAACCCCATAGATGTCAGGATGTCAGTACTATTCCTGTCTCCATACTCCCACCTTCCTAAACCCCATAGATGTCAGGATGTCAGTACTATTCCTGTCTCCATACTCCCACCTTCCTAAACCCCATAGAGGAGTTTGTCTCTGCGTGGAGGTGGAAGGTTTATGACCACCCTCCACATGACCAGATGTCCTTACTGGATGCTATGAATGTGGGGGTGTGGAGACACTTCTCCTGAAGACTGGCAGGGTGTGGAGACACTTCTCCTGAAGACTGGCAGGGTGTGGAGACACTTCTCCTGAAGACTGGCAGGGTGTGGAGACACTTCTCCTGAAGACTGGCAGGGTGTGGAGACACTTCTCCTGAAGACTGGCGGGGTGTGGACACTCCTCCTGAAGACTGCCAGGGTGTAGAGACACTTCCCCTGAAGACTGCCAGGGTGTGGAGACACTTCTCCTGAAGACTGCCAGGGTGTGGAGACACTTCCCCTGAAGACTGCCAGGGTGTGGAGACACTTCCCCTGAAGACTGCCAGGGTGTGGAAACACTTCCCCTGAAGACTGCCAGGGTTGGATTAGACATTCCAGAAGATACTTTCCAAGATGCATCGCCAGAGAAGATATAAGATGTGATGTAGATGAGAACTTGTGGCCAAATGCAGGAGAGAGAGAACTAGAACCCTCACAGTACAGTACAGTATGAGTGATTATACAACACATGTTGATGAGAACTAGGTCCTGGTCCTGGTCTTGGACCTGGTTATGGTCATGGTCATGGTCATGGTCCTGGTCATGGTCCTGGTCATGGTCCTGGTCCTGGTCATGGTCCTGGTCATGGTCCTGGTCCTGGTCATGGTCCTGTTCATGGTCCTGGTCATGGTCATGGTCCTGGTCATGGACCTGGTCATGGTCCTGGTCATTGTCCTGGTCCTGGTCATGGTCCTTGTTCTGGTCCTGGTCCTGGTCCTGGTCTTGGACCTGGTTATGGTCATGGTCATGGTCATGGTCCTGGTCATGGTCCTGGTCCTGGTCATGGTCCTGGTCATGGTCCTGGTCATGGTCATGGTCCTGGTCATGGTCCTGTTCCTGGTCCTGGTCATGGTCCTGGTCCTGGTCATTGTCCTGGTCCTGGTCCTGGTCATGGTCATGGTCCTGGTCCTGGTCCTGGTCCTGGTCATGCATGTTGGTCATGCAGAAGACTGTGTGAAGAACTTTGAAAAAGTGGCTTCAGTATTGACCGATGCTTGATAGCAATTAAAAACTCTAATTCATATATCCTATTGTTACTCTGGGAACATTGTGTGTGTGTGTGTGTGTGTGTGTGTGTGTGTGTGTGTGTGTGTGTGTGTGTGTGTGTGTGTGTGTGTGTGTGTGTGTGTGTATGTGTGTGTGTGTGTCCGCAGAGGTAAACACTTTCTCTGCCTCTTTTATTGACAGAGAGAAGATGCTGCAGGAGAAATGGATCTGATATCGCCATTCCTCTCTCTCGCTCTCCCTCCCTCTCACCCCCTCTCCCTCCCTCTCACCCCCTCTCCCTCCCTCTCCCTCCCTCTCACCCCCTCTCCCTCCCCTCCCTCCCTCTCACCCCTCTCCCTCCCTCTCACCCCCTCTCACCCCCTCTCCCTCCCTCTCACCCCCTCTCCCTCCCTCTCACCCCCTCTCCCTCCCTCTCCCTCCCTCTCACCCCCTCTCCCTCCCTCTCCCTCCCTCTCCCTCCCTCTCACCCCCTCTCCCTCCCTCTCCCTCCCTCTCACCCCCTCTCCCTCCCTCTCACCCCTCTCACCCCCTCTCCCTCCCTCTCACCCCCTCTCCCTCCCTCTCACCCCCTCTCACCCCCTCTCCCTCCCTCTCACCCCCTCTCCCTCCCTCTCCCTCCCTCTCACCCCACCCGCTGGCCCTTGGATGTACACAGAGAGCTAATATTAATCATATGTATGTAAATCTCTCACGGCTCAAAGTGGTTACCTTCAACAGTACTTGTATTTGTAAGAAGTGTTGACAAGCTGAATGCACCGAGCTGTCTGTTTAAACTACTAACACACAGCACAGACACCCATCTATACCCTACAAGACACGCCACCAGAGGTCTGTTTAATCTACTAACACACAGCACAGACACCCATCTATACCCTACAAGACACGCCACCAGAGGTCTATTTAATCTACTAACACACAGCACAGACACCCATCTATACCCTACAAGACACGCCACCAGAGGTCTATTTAATCTACTAACACACAGCACAGACACCCATCTATACCCTACAAGACACGCCACCAGAGGTCTATTTAATCTACTAACACACAGCTCAGACACCCATCTATACCCTACAAGACACGCCACCAGAGGTCTATTTAATCTACTAACACACAGCACAGACACCCATCTATACCCTACAAGACACGCCACCAGAGGTCTATTTAATCTACTAACACACAGCACAGACACCCATCTATACCCTACAAGACACGCCACCAGAGGTCTATTTAATCTACTAACACACAGCACAGACACCCATCTATACCCTACAAGACACGCCACCAGAGGTCTATTTAATCTACTAACACACAGCACAGACACCCATCTATACCCTACAAGACACGCCACCAGAGGTCTATTTAATCTACTAACACACAGCACAGACACCCATCTATACCCTACAAGACACGCCACCAGAGGTCTATTTAATCTACTAACACACAGCTCAGACACCCATCTATACCCTACAAGACACGCCACCAGAGGTCTATTTAATCTACTAACACACAGCTCAGACACCCATCTATACCCTACAAGACACGCCACCAGAGGTCTATTTAATCTACTAACACACAGCTCAGACACCCATCTATACCCTACAAGACACGCCACCAGAGGTCTATTTAATCTACTAACACACAGCACAGACACCCATCTATACCCTACAAGACACGCCACCAGAGGTCTATTTAATCTACTAACACACAGCACAGACACCCATCTATACCCTACAAGACACGCCACCAGAGGTCTATTTAATCTACTAACACACAGCACAGACACCCATCTATACCCTACAAGACACGCCACCAGAGGTCTATTTAATCTACTAACACACAGCACAGACACCCATCTATACCCTACAAGACACGCCACCAGAGGTCTATTTAATCTACTAACACACAGCACAGACACCCATACATACCCTACAAGACACGCCACCAGAGGTCTATTTAATCTACTAACACACAGCACAGACACCCATCTATACCCTACAAGACACGCCACCAGAGGTCTATTTAATCTACTAACACACAGCTCAGACACCCATCTATACCCTACAAGACACGCCACCAGAGGTCTATTTAATCTACTAACACACAGCTCAGACACCCATCTATACCCTACAAGACACGCCACCAGAGGTCTATTTAATCTACTAACACACAGCACAGACACCCATCTATACCCTACAAGACACGCCACCAGAGGTCTATTTAATCTACTAACACACAGCACAGACACCCATCTATACCCTACAAGACACGCCACCAGAGGTCTATTTAATCTACTAACACACAGCACAGACACCCATCTATACCCTACAAGACACGCCACCAGAGGTCTATTTAATCTACTAACACACAGCACAGACACCCATCTATACCCTACAAGACACGCCACCAGAGGTCTATTTAATCTACTAACACACAGCACAGACACCCATCTATACCCTACAAGACACGCCACCAGAGGTCTATTTAATCTACTAACACACAGCACAGACACCCATATATACCCTACAAGACACGCCACCAGAGGTCTATTTAATCTACTAACACACAGCACAGACACCCATCTATACCCTACAAGACACGCCACCAGAGGTCTATTTAATCTACTAACACACAGCACAGACACCCATCTATACCCTACAAGACACGCCACCAGAGGTCTATTTAATCTACTAACACACAGCACAGACACCCATCTATACCCTACAAGACACGCCACCAGAGGTCTATTTAATCTACTAACAACAGCACAGACACCCATCTATACCCTACAAGACACGCCACCAGAGGTCTATTTAATCTACTAACACACAGCACAGACACCCATCTATACCCTACAAGACACGCCACCAGAGGTCTATTTAATCTACTAACACACAGCACAGACACCCATCTATACCCTACAAGACACGCCACCAGAGGTCTATTTAATCTACTAACACACAGCACAGACACCCATCTATACCCTACAAGACACGCCACCAGAGGTCTATTTAATCTACTAACACACAGCACAGACACCCATCTATACCCTACAAGACACGCCACCAGAGGTCTATTTAATCTACTAACACACAGCACAGACACCCATATATACCCTACAAGACACGCCACCAGAGGTCTATTTAATCTACTAACACACAGCACAGACACCCATCTATACCCTACAAGACACGCCACCAGAGGTCTATTTAAACTAATGACACACACCTCAGACACCCATACATACCCTACAAGACATGCCACAAGAGGTCTCTTCACAGCTCCCAAGCCCAGAACAGACTTTGGGAGGTGCACAGTACTACATAGAGCCATGACTACATGGAACTCTATTCCACAGTACTACATAGAGCCATGACTACATGGAACTCTATTCCACAGTACTACATAGAGCCATGACGACATGGAACTCTATTCCACAGTACTACTTAGAGCCATGACTACATGGAACTCTATTCCACAGTACTACATAGAGCCAGGACTACATGGAACTCTATTCCACAGTACTACATAGAGCCATGACTACATGGAACTCTATTCCACAGTACTACATAGAGCCATGACGACATGGAACTCTATTCCACAGTACTACTTAGAGCCATGACTACATGGAACTCTATTCCACAGTACTACATAGAGCCAGGACTACATGGAACTCTATTCCACAGTACTACATAGAGCCATGACTACATGGAACTCTATTCCAAGGTACTACATAGAGCCATGACGACATGGAACTCTATTCCACAGTACTACATAGAGCCATGACTACATGGAACTCTATTCAACAGTAATACATAGAGCCATGACGACATGGAACTCTATTCCACAGTACTACATAGAGCCATGACAACATTGAACTCTATTCCACAGTACTACATAGAGCCATGACTACATGAAACTCTATTCCACAGTACTACATAGAGCCATGACTACATGGAACTCTATTCCACAGTACTACATAGAGCCATGACTACATGGCACTCTATTCCACAGTACTACATAGAGCCATGACTACAAGGAACTCTATTCCACAGTACTACATAGAGCCATGACTACATGGAACTCTATTCCACAGTACTACATAGAGCCATGACGACATGGAACTCTATTCCACAGTACTACATAGAGCCATGACTACATGGAACTCTATTCCACAGTACTACATAGAGCCATGACGACATGGAACTCTATTCCACAGTACTACTTAGAGCCATGACTACATGGAACTCTATTCCACAGTACTACATAGAGCCATGACTACATGGAACTCTATTCCACAGTACTACATAGAGCCATGACTACATGGAACTCTATTCCACAGTACTACATAGAGCCATGACTACATGGAACTCTATTCCACAGTACTACATAGAGCCAGGACTACATGGAACTCTATTCCACAGTACTACATAGAGCCATGACTACATGGAACTCTATTCCACAGTACTACATAGAGCCATGACGACATGGAACTCTATTCCACAGTACTACATAGAGCCATGACTACATGGAACTCTATTCCACAGTACTACATAGAGCCATGACGACATGGAACTCTATTCCACAGTACTACATAGAGCCATGACAACATGGAACTCTATTCCACAGTACTACATAGAGCCATGACTACATGAAACTCTATTCCACAGTACTACATAGAGCCATGACTACATGGAACTCTATTCCACAGTACTACATAGAGCCATGACTACATGGAACTCTATTCCACAGTACTACATAGAGCCATGACTACATGGAACTCTATTCCACAGTACTACATAGAGCCATGACGACATGGAACTCTATTCCACAGTACTACATAGAGCCATGACTACATGGAACTCTATTCCACAGTACTACATAGAGCCATGACTACATGGAACTCTATTCCACAGTACTACATAGAGCCATGACTACATGGAACTCTATTCCACAGTACTACATAGAGCCATGACTACATGGAACTCTATTCCACAGTACTACATAGAGCCATGACGACATGGAACTCTATTCCACAGTACTACTTAGAGCCATGACTACATGGAACTCTATTCCACAGTACTACATAGAGCCATGACTACATGGAACTCTATTCCACAGTACTACATAGAGCCATGACTACATGGAACTCTATTCCACAGTACTACATAGAGCCATGACTACATGGAACTCTATTCCACAGTACTACAGAGCCAGGACTACATGGAACTCTATTCCACTGTACTACATAGAGCCATGACTACATGGAACTCTATTCCACAGTACTACATAGAGCCATGACGACATGGAACTCTATTCCACAGTACTACATAGAGCCATGACTACATGGAACTCTATTCCACAGTACTACATAGAGCCATGACGACATGGAACTCTATTCCACAGTACTACATAGAGCCATGACAACATGGAACTCTATTCCACAGTACTACATAGAGCCATGACTACATGAAACTCTATTCCACAGTACTACATAGAGCCATGACTACATGGAACTCTATTCCACAGTACTACATAGAGCCATGACTACATGGAACTCTATTCCACAGTACTACATAGAGCCATGACTACATGGAACTCTATTCCACAGTACTACATAGAGCCATGACGACATGGAACTCTATTCCACAGTACTACATAGAGCCATGACTACATGGAACTCTATTCCACAGTACTACATAGAGCCATGACTACATGGAACTCTATTCCACAGTACTACATAGAGCCATGACTACATGGAACTCTATTCCACAGTACTACATAGAGCCATGACTACATGGAACTCTATTCCATAGTACTACATAGAGCCATGACTACATGGAACTCTATTCCACAGTACTACATAGAGCCATGACTACATGGAACTCTATTCCACAATACTACATAGAGCCATGACTACATGGAACTCTATTCCACAGTACTACATAGAGCCATGACTACATGGAACTCTATTCCACAGTACTACATATAGCCATGACTACATGGAACTCTATTCCACAGTACTACATAGAGCCATGACTACATGGAACTCTATTCCACAGTACTACATAGAGCCAGGACTACATGGAACTCTATTCCACAGTACTACATAGAGCCATGACTACATGGAACTCTATTCCATAGTACTACATAGAGCCATGACAACATGGAACTCTATTCCACAGTACTACATAGAGCCATGACTACATGGAACTCTATTCCACAATACTACATAGAGCCATGACTACATGGAACTCTATTCCACAGTACTACATAGAGCCATGACTACATGGAACTCTATTCCACAGTACTACATATAGCCATGACTACATGGAACTCTATTCCACAGTACTACATAGAGCCATGACTACATGGAACTCTATTCCACAGTACTACATAGAGCCAGGACTACATGGAACTCTATTCCACAGTACTACATAGAGCCATGACTACATGGAGCTCTATTCCACAGTACTACATAGAGACATGACTACATGGAACTCTATTCCACAGTACTACATAGAGCCAGGACTACATGGAACTCTATTCCACGGTACTACATAGAGCCATGACTACATGGAACTCTATTCCACAGTACTACATAGAGCCATGACAACATGGAACTCTATTCCACAGTACTACATAGAGCCATGACTACATGGAACTCTATTCCACAGTACTACATAGAGCCATGACGACATGGAACTCTATTCCACAGTACTACATAGAGCCATGACTACATGGAACTCTATTCCACAGTACTACATAGAGCCATGACTACATGGAACTCTATTCCACAGTACTACATAGAGCCATGACTACATGGAACTCTATTCCACAGTACTACATAGAGCCATGACTACATGGAACTCTATTCCACAGTACTACATAGAGCCATGACTACATGGAACTCTATTCCACAGTACTACATAGAGCCATGACTACATGTAACTCTATTCCACAGTACTACATAGAGACATGACTACATGGAACTCTATTCCACAGTACTACATAGAGCCATGACTACATGGAACTCTATTCCACAGTACTACATAGAGCCATGACTACATGGAACTCTATTCCATAGTACTACATAGAGCCATGACTACATGGAACTCTATTCCATAGTACTACATAGAGCCATGACTACATGGAACTCTATTCCACAGTACTACATAGAGCCATGACTACATGGAACTCTATTCCACAATACTACATAGAGCCATGACTACATGGAACTCTATTCCACAGTACTACATAGAGCCATGACTACATGGAACTCTATTCCACAGTACTACATATAGCCATGACTACATGGAACTCTATTCCACAGTACTACATAGAGCCATGACTACATGGAACTCTATTCCACAGTACTACATAGAGCCAGGACTACATGGAACTCTATTCCACAGTACTACATAGAGCCATGACTACATGGAACTCTATTCCATAGTACTACATAGAGCCATGACAACATGGAACTCTATTCCACAGTACTACATAGAGCCATGACTACATGGAACTCTATTCCACAATACTACATAGAGCCATGACTACATGGAACTCTATTCCACAGTACTACATAGAGCCATGACTACATGGAACTCTATTCCACAGTACTACATATAGCCATGACTACATGGAACTCTATTCCACAGTACTACATAGAGCCATGACTACATGGAACTCTATTCCACAGTACTACATAGAGCCAGGACTACATGGAACTCTATTCCACAGTACTACATAGAGCCATGACTACATGGAGCTCTATTCCACAGTACTACATAGAGCCATGACTACATGGAACTCTATTCCACAGTACTACATAGAGCCAGGACTACATGGAACTCTATTCCACGGTACTACATAGAGCCATGACTACATGGAACTCTATTCCACAGTACTACATAGAGCCATGACAACATGGAACTCTATTCCACAGTACTACATAGAGCCATGACTACATGAAACTCTATTCCACAGTACTACATAGAGCCATGACTACATGGAACTCTATTCCACAGTACTACATAGAGCCATGACTACATGGAACTCTATTCCACAGTACTACATAGAGCCATGACTACATGGAACTCTATTCCACAGTACTACATAGAGCCATGACGACATGGAACTCTATTCCACAGTACTACATAGAGCCATGACTACATGGAACTCTATTCCACAGTACTACATAGAGCCATGACTACATGGAACTCTATTCCACAGTACTACATAGAGCCATGACTACATGGAACTCTATTCCACAGTACTACATAGAGCCATGACTACATGGAACTCTATTCCACAGTACTACATAGAGCCATGACTACATGGAACTCTATTCCACAGTACTACATAGAGCCATGACTACATGTAACTCTATTCCACAGTACTACATAGAGACATGACTACATGGAACTCTATTCCACAGTACTACATAGAGCCATGACTACATGGAACTCTATTCCACAGTACTACATAGAGCCATGACTACATGGAACTCTATTCCATAGTACTACATAGAGCCATGACTACATGGAACTCTATTCCACAGTACTACATAGAGCCATGACTACATGGAACTCTATTCCACAATACTACATAGAGCCATGACTACATGGAACTCTATTCCACAGTACTACATAGAGCCATGACTACATGGAACTCTATTCCACAGTACTACATATAGCCATGACTACATGGAACTCTATTCCACAGTACTACATAGAGCCATGACTACATGGAACTCTATTCCACAGTACTACATAGAGCCAGGACTACATGGAACTCTATTCCACAGTACTACATAGAGCCATGACTACATGGAACTCTATTCCATAGTACTACATAGAGCCATGACAACATGGAACTCTATTCCACAGTACTACATAGAGCCATGACTACATGGAACTCTATTCCACAATACTACATAGAGCCATGACTACATGGAACTCTATTCCACAGTACTACATAGAGCCATGACTACATGGAACTCCATTCCACAGTACTACATATAGCCATGACTACATGGAACTCTATTCCACAGTACTACATAGAGCCATGACTACATGGAACTCTATTCCACAGTACTACATAGAGCCAGGACTACATGGAACTCTATTCCACAGTACTACATAGAGCCATGACTACATGAAGCTCTATTCCACAGTACTACATAGAGCCATGACTACATGGAACTCTATTCCACAGTACTACATAGAGCCAGGACTACATGGAACTCTATTCCACGGTACTACATAGAGCCATGACTACATGGAACTCTATTCCACAGTACTACATAGAGCCATGACTACATGAAACTCTATTCTATTTAATCTACTAACACACAGCACAGACACCCATCTATACCCTACAAGACACGCCACCAGAGGTCTATTTAATCTACTAACACACAGCACAGACACCCATCTATACCCTACAAGACACGCCACCAGAGGTCTATTTAATCTACTAACACACAGCACAGACACCCATCTATACCCTACAAGACACGCCACCAGAGGTCTATTTAAACTAATGACACACACCTCAGACACCCATACATACCCTACAAGACATGCCACAAGAGGTCTCTTCACAGCTCCCAAGCCCAGAACAGACTTTGGGAGGTGCACAGTACTACATAGAGACATGACTACATGGAACTCTATTCCACAGTACTACATAGAGACATGACTACATGGAGCTCTATTCCACAGTACTACATAGAGCCATGACTACATGGAACTCTATTCCACAGTACTACATAGAGCCATGACTACATGGAACTCTATTCCACAGTACTACATAGAGCCATGACGACATGGAACTCTATTCCACAGTACTACTTAGAGCCATGACTACATGGAACTCTATTCCACAGTACTACATAGAGCCAGGACTACATGGAACTCTATTCCACAGTACTACATAGAGCCATGACTACATGGAACTCTATTCCAAGGTACTACATAGAGCCATGACGACATGGAACTCTATTCCACAGTACTACATAGAGCCATGACTACATGGAACTCTATTCAACAGTAATACATAGAGCCATGACGACATGGAACTCTATTCCACAGTACTACATAGAGCCATGACAACATTGAACTCTATTCCACAGTACTACATAGAGCCATGACTACATGAAACTCTATTCCACAGTACTACATAGAGCCATGACTACATGGAACTCTATTCCACAGTACTACATAGAGCCATGACTACATGGCACTCTATTCCACAGTACTACATAGAGCCATGACTACAAGGAACTCTATTCCACAGTACTACATAGAGCCATGACTACATGGAACTCTATTCCACAGTACTACATAGAGCCATGACGACATGGAACTCTATTCCACAGTACTACATAGAGCCATGACTACATGGAACTCTATTCCACAGTACTACATAGAGCCATGACGACATGGAACTCTATTCCACAGTACTACTTAGAGCCATGACTACATGGAACTCTATTCCACAGTACTACATAGAGCCATGACTACATGGAACTCTATTCCACAGTACTACATAGAGCCATGACTACATGGAACTCTATTCCACAGTACTACATAGAGCCATGACTACATGGAACTCTATTCCACAGTACTACATAGAGCCAGGACTACATGGAACTCTATTCCACAGTACTACATAGAGCCATGACTACATGGAACTCTATTCCACAGTACTACATAGAGCCATGACGACATGGAACTCTATTCCACAGTACTACATAGAGCCATGACTACATGGAACTCTATTCCACAGTACTACATAGAGCCATGACGACATGGAACTCTATTCCACAGTACTACATAGAGCCATGACAACATGGAACTCTATTCCACAGTACTACATAGAGCCATGACTACATGAAACTCTATTCCACAGTACTACATAGAGCCATGACTACATGGAACTCTATTCCACAGTACTACATAGAGCCATGACTACATGGAACTCTATTCCACAGTACTACATAGAGCCATGACTACATGGAACTCTATTCCACAGTACTACATAGAGCCATGACTACATGGAACTCTATTCCACAGTACTACATAGAGCCATGACGACATGGAACTCTATTCCACAGTACTACTTAGAGCCATGACTACATGGAACTCTATTCCACAGTACTACATAGAGCCATGACTACATGGAACTCTATTCCACAGTACTACATAGAGCCATGACTACATGGAACTCTATTCCACAGTACTACATAGAGCCATGACTACATGGAACTCTATTCCACAGTACTACATAGAGCCAGGACTACATGGAACTCTATTCCACAGTACTACATAGAGCCATGACTACATGGAACTCTATTCCACAGTACTACATAGAGCCATGACGACATGGAACTCTATTCCACAGTACTACATAGAGCCATGACTACATGGAACTCTATTCCACAGTACTACATAGAGCCATGACGACATGGAACTCTATTCCACAGTACTACATAGAGCCATGACAACATGGAACTCTATTCCACAGTACTACATAGAGCCATGACTACATGAAACTCTATTCCACAGTACTACATAGAGCCATGACTACATGAAACTCTATTCCACAGTACTACATAGAGCCATGACTACATGGAACTCTATTCCACAGTACTACATAGAGCCATGACTACATGGAACTCTATTCCACAGTACTACATACAGCCATGACTACATGTAACTCTATTCCACAGTACTACATAGAGCCATGACTACATGGAACTCTATTCCACAGTACTGCATAAAGCCATGACTACATGGAACTCTATTCCACAGTACTACATAGAGCCATGACTACATGGAACTCTATTCCACAGTACTGCATAGAGCCATGATTACATGGAACTCTATTCCACAGTACTACATAGAGCCATGACTACATGGAACTCTATTCCACAGTACTACATAGAGCCATGACTACATGGAACTCTATTCCACAATACTACATAGAGCCATGACTACATGGAACTCTATTCCACAGTACTACATAGAGCCATGACTACATGGAACTCTATTCCACAGTACTACATATAGCCATGACTACATGGAACTCTATTCCACAGTACTACATAGAGCCATGACTACATGGAACTCTATTCCACAGTACTACATAGAGCCAGGACTACATGGAACTCTATTCCACAGTACTACATAGAGCCAGGACTACATGGAACTCTATTCCACAGTACTGCATAGAGCCATGACTACATGGAACTCTATTCCACAGTACTACATAGAGCCATGACTACATGGAACTCTATTCCACAGTACTACATAGAGCCATGACTACATGGAACTCTATTCCACAGTACTACATAGAGCCATGACTACATGGAACTCTATTCCACAGTACTACATAGAGCCAGGTCTACATGGAACTCTATTCCACATTAGGTAACTGATGCAGCAGGAGAATCAGATTTTAAACCAGATTAAAATACACCTTATGTAGAATCAGATTTAAATGGAACAGCTAGGACTTATGGAACAGCTGGGACTGTGAAACAACACACAGACACACACACACACAGGAACAGATACACACAGACACACACAGACGCAAACACACATGATAAGACACACACTCTACACACACGTACACATGGATATTGTGTTGTAGATATGTGGTAGTAGAGTAGTGGCCTGAGGGCACACCCTTAATAATGTGTTGTGAAAACGGTTATGAATGTAAGGTAACTGTTGCTGGTTAACGTTGCTGGCCTCCCTGATGAGTCGCTGCTGCCTTGGGGAAGCTCAGAATCATCTAGAATGTCATTGTGTGCTGTTGCGTTAAGAACTAAGGGGAACTAAGGGGACTAGGGGGACTAGCCTGAACCATGAAAAACAGCTCCAGACCATTACTCCTCCTCCACCAAACTTTACAGTAGCCAATATGCATTCGGGCAGGTAGCGTTCTCCTGGCTTCCGCCAAACCCAGATTTGTCCATCAGACTGCCAGATGGTAAAGTGTGATTCATCTCTCCAGAGAACGTGAGTCCAATGGTGGCGAGCTTTACACCCCTTCAGCCGATGATTGGCATTGAGCATGGTGATCTTAGGCTTGTGTGCGGCTGGTCGGCCTTGGAAACCCATTTCATGAAGCTCCCGACGAACAGTTATTGTTGCTGACGTTGCTTCCAGAGGCAGTTTGGAATTCAGCAGTGAGTGTTACAACAGAGGACATATGATTTTTACACGCTTCAGCACTCGGCGGTCCCATTCTGTGAGCTTGTGTGGCCTACCACTTCGCGTCTGAACCGTTGTTGCTCCTAAACATTTCCACTTCACAATAACACCACTTACAGTTGATCGGGGCAGATCTAGCAGTGCAGAATGTTGATGAACTAACTTGTTGGAAAAGGGGCATCTGTTACGTCTTCTCCCACTCCTCCCCTCCGGCGCTCCACACCGCCGGTCTACTAACCACCGGTCCTGGCAACCCATCTTTAAGCAAACCTGGCAACCCTCATTACTCACACCTGGCAACCCTCATTACTTACACCTGGCAACCTTCATTACTCACACCTGGCAACCCTCCTTAGGCACACCTGTCAACCCTCATTACTCACAACTGGCAACCCTCATTACTCACACCGGGCAACCCTCATTACTCACACCTGGCAACCCTCATTACTCACACCTGGCAACCCTCATTACTCACACCTGGCAACCCTCATTACTTACACCTGCAACCCTCATTTTGCACACCTGGCAACCCTCCTTAGGCACACCTGGCAACCCTCATTACTCACACCTGGCAACCCTCATTACTCACACCTGGCAACCCTCATTACTTACACCTGGCAACCCTCATTACTCAAACCTGGCAACCCTCCTTAGGCACACCTGGCAATCCTCCTTAGGCACACCTGGAAACCCTCCTGAGGCACACCTGGCAACCCTCCTTAGGCACACCTGGCAACCCTCCTTAGGCACACCTGGCAACCCTCCTTAGGCACACCTGGCAACCCTCCTTAGGCACACCTGGCAACCCTCCTTAGGCACACCTGACAACCTTCATTACGCACACCTGGTAACCTTCATTACGCATCACAGAATGGGACCGCCGAGAGCAGCGTGTTAAAATCATCTGTCCTCTGTTGCAACACTCACTACTTAATTCCAAATAACTAGTTTACTGGGACTGTAGAGACCACGAGACTAGCTTACTGGGACTGTAGAGACCATGAGACTAGCTTACTGGGACTGTAGAGACCACGAGACTAGCTTACTGGGACTGTAGAGACCATGAGACTAGTTTACTGGGACTGTAGAGACCATGAGACTAGGTTACTGGGACTGCAGAGACCCTGAGACTAGTTTACTGGGACTGTAGAGACCATGAGACTAGGTTACTGGGACTGCAGAGACCCTGAGACTAGCTTACTGGGACTGTAGAGACCACGAGACTAGCTTACTGGGACTGTAGAGACCACGAGACTAGGTTACTGGGACCGTAGAGACCCTGAGACTAGTTTACTGGGACTGTAGAGACCTTGAGACTAGTTTACTGGGACTGTAGAGACCATGAGACTAGCTTACTGGGACTGTAGAGACCACGGGACTAGGTTACTGGGACTGTAGAGACCCTGAGACTAGTTTACTGGGACTGTAGAGACCATGAGACTAGCTTACTGGGACTGTAGAGACCATGTGACTAGGTTACTGGGACTGTAGAGACCATGAGACTAGGTTACTGGGACTGTAGAGCCCCTGAGACTAGCTTACTGGGACTGTAGAGACCCCGAGACTAGCTTACTGGGACTGTAGAGACCCTGAGACTAGCTTACTGGGACTGCAGGGACCCTGCGACTAGCTTACTGGGACTGTAGAGACCCTGAGACTAGTTTACTGGGACTGTAGAGACCATGAGACTAGCTTACTGGGACTGTAGAGACCCTGAGACTAGGTTACTGGGACTGTAGAGACCCTGAGACTAGCTTACTGGGACTGTAGAGACCCTGAGACTAGCTTACTGGGACTGTAGAGACCATGAGACTAGCTTACTGGGACTGTAGAGACGCTGAAACTAGCTTACTGGGACTGCAGAGACCCTGAAACTAGCTTTCTGGGACTGTAGAGACCATGAGACTAGCTTACTGGGACTGTAGAGACAATGAGACTACCTTACTGGGACTGCAGAGACCCTGGAACTAGCTTTCTGACCTGTAGAGACCATGAGACTAGCTTACTGGGACTGTAGAGACAATGAGACTACCTTACTGGGACTGCAGAGACCCTGGAACTAGCTTACTGGGAATGTAGAGACCATGAGACTAGCTTACTGGGACTGTAGAGACCCTGAGACTAGCTTACTGGGACTGCAGAGACCCTGTAGAGACCCTAATTGCTTAGTTAAAATATTTACCTTCTTTAATTCTGCTGCACCTAATCTCATGTTGCCAAATTCCAGGTCAAATTGTGGGTAAGGACTGGAAAGACGGGAGAGAGAATTGATGGATTCAGAGAACTGATTAAATTGAGTTTCTATGTTGTCTTTATACCTGTTCAAACAATACCCTCTAGGTGGCAGTATACTTCCTTTCTGTCTGATACTACATTACATGAAACCTCAATGTGTTGTTTGTACCCAATCTACATTTGTAGAAAAACAAATGGATATATGTTAATGTACAGACTGTACAGAGAGAAAAAAACTGTTTCAGCAAAGACATTCTATTTATTTATTTAACCAGGCAAGTCAGTTAAGAACAAATTCTTATTTTTAATGACGGCCTAGGAACAGTGGGTTAACTGCCTTGTTCAGGGGCAGAACGACAGATTTTTTTACCTAGTCAGCTCAGGCATTCGATCTTGCAACCTTACGCGTTACTAGTCCAACGCTCTAACCACTAGGCTACGCTGCCACCCCTACTTCCACCATTTTGAAGTAGTAAACTGGGTGGGACTTCTCACATCATTCCATCCAGGTCATCAGGATGGATCAGCCAATGAACTCATGAGCAAACATTCCGTAATTGCAGGTGGCAGTAAATCAACAATATTGGCTTTCATACCTGTTCAAACAACACCCTCCTGGAGGCAGTATGCACCCTCTCTGTTTGGTAAACTACAAACAACACCCTCCTGGAGGCAGTATGCACCCTCTCTGTTTGGTAAACTACAAACAACACCCTCCTGGAGGCACTATGCACCCTCTCTGTTTGGTAAACTACAAATAACACCCTCCTGGAGGCAGTATGCACCCTCTCTGTTTGGTAAACTACAAACAACACCCTCTTGGTGGCAGTATGCACCCTCTCTGTTTGGTAAACTACAAACAACACCCTCCTGGAGGCAGTATGCACCCTTTCTGTTTGGTAAACTACAAACAACACCCTCCTGGAGGCACTATGCACCCTCTCTGTTTGGTAAACTACAAACAACACCCTCCTGGTGGCAGTATGCACCCTCTCTGTTTGGTAAACTACAAACAACACCCTCCTGGAGGCAGTATGCACCCTTTCTGTTTGGTAAACTACAAACAACACCCTCCTGGAGGCGGTATGCACCCTTTCTGTTTGGTAAACTACAAACAACACCCTCCTGGAGGCAGTATGCACCCTCTCTGTTTGGTAAACTACAAACAACACCCTCCTGGAGGCAGTATGCACCCTCTCTGTTTGGTAAACTACAAACAACACCCTCCTGGAGGCAGTATGCACCCTCTCTGTTTGGTAAACTACAAACAACACCCTCCTGGAGGCACTATGCACCCTTTCTGTTTGGTAAACTACAAACAACACCCTCCTGGAGGCAGTATGCACCCTCTCTGTTTGGTAAACTGCAAACAACACCCTCCTGGAGGCAGTATGCACCCTCTCTGTTTGGTAAACTACAAACATCACCCTCCTGGTGGCAGTATGCACCCTCTCTGTTTGGTAAACTACAAACAACACCCTCCTGGAGGCACTATGCACCCTCTCTGTTTGGTAAACTACAAACAACACCCTCCTGGAGGCAGTATGCACCCTCTCTGTTTGGTAAACTACAAACAACACCCTCCTGGAGGCAGTATGCACCCTCTCTGTTTGGTAAACTGCAAACAACACCCTCCTGGAGGCAGTATGCACCCTCTCTGTTTGGTAAACTACAAACATCACCCTCCTGGTGGCAGTATGCACCCTCTCTGTTTGGTAAACTACAAACAACACCCTCCTGGAGGCAGTATGCACCCTTTCTGTTTGGTAAGCAACAAACAACAGCAACAACTTATTAACATTAGGAACACCCTGAGATTAGGGGACTGGAACTGTGGAGACCCAGAGCCTTGCTACCACAGTCATTTAACTAAAACATTAAAATGTGTCTGATATCACAGCCGTTTAACTGACAGTACATCAGGTATGTCTATGTCCTGGGATTTTTTTGTTTTTTGTTCATTACAACCTCATTCTAATCACGTTAGCCTACGTTAGCCTACGTTAGCTCGACTGTCCCGCAGGGAAACACCGTTCCCGTTAAATGACTGTTTCAGCAGACACACAGTAATGTTGCAGGTAAATGACTGTGGTATCAGACACACAGTAATGTTACAGGTCAATGACTGTGGTATCAGACACACTGTAATGTTGCAGGTCAATGACTGTGGTAGCAGACACACTGTTGCAGGTCAATGACTGTGGTAGCAGACACCCTGTTGCAGGTCAATGACTGTGGTAGCAGACACACTGTTGCAGGTCAATGACTGTGGTAGCAGACACACTGTTGCAGGTAAATGACTGTGGTAGCAGACACAGTGTTGCAGGTCAATGACTGTAATGTGTCTGCTACCACGCTCCTGAAACTCGGGAGCACCAAGTCTAGAACCAGAAACCTCCTTAATAACTTCTACCCCCAAGACATAAGACTGCTGAATAATTAATCAAATGGCCACCAGACTAATTACATTGAACCTCCCCCATTTGTTTTGTACACTGCTGCTATCGCTGTTTATCATCTAAAGTCACTTCACCCCTTCCTACATGTACAGATTACCTCAACTAACCTGTACCCCCACACACTGACTCTGTACCGTTACCCCCTGTATATAGCCTCCACATTGACTCTGTACCGGTACCCCCTGTATATAGCCTCCACATTGACTCTGTACCGGTACCCCCTGTATATAACCTCCACATTGACTCTGTACCGGTACCCCCTGTATATAGCCTCCACATTGACTCTGTACCGGTACCCCCTGTATATAGCCTCCACATTGACTCTGTACCGGTACCCCCTGTATATAGCCTCCACATTGACTCTGTACTGGTACCCCCTGTATATAGCCTCCACATTCACTCTGTACCGGTACCCCCTGTTTATAGTCTCCACTTTGACTCTGTACCGTAACACCCTGTATATAGCCTCCACATTGACTCTGTACCGGTACCCCCTGTATATAGCCTCCCCATTGACTCTGTACCGTAATACCCTGTATTTAGTCTCCACATTGACTCTGTACCGTAACACCCTGTATATAGCCTCCACATTGACTCTGTACCGGTACCCCCTGTATATAGCCTCCACATTGACTCTGTACCGTAACACCCTGTATATAGCCTCCACATTGACTCTGTACCGTAACACCCTGTATTTAGTCTCCACATTGACTCTGTACCGTAACACCCTGTATATAGCCTCCACATTGACTCTGTACCGTACTACCCTGTATATAGCCTCCACATTGACTCTGTACCGTAATACCCTGTATATAGCCTCCACATTGACTCTGTACCGTACTACCCTGTATATAGCCTCCACATTGACTCTGTACCGTAATACTCTGTATATTGTAAGAATTTCACTGTATGTGACAAATAACATTTGATTTGATTTGACTGTATGACCGGTTTTGATCTATCAGCCTCAAAGACAGAGGAGAGAGACTCTGCGTTTGCACAGGTAGCCTTATTATGGGCAAAAGATCTGAATTGAAAAAATATATATGAATTGGGCAAAGCATGAGCGAGTGCATGCATGTGTAGTCTAGTCTGGTTTAATGTCTGTGTGTAGTCTAGCCTGGTTTAATGTCTGTGTGTAGTCTGGTTTAATGTCTGTGTAGCCTGGTTTAATGTCTGTGTGTAGCCTGGTTTAATGTCTGTGTGTAGTCTGGTTTAATGTCTGTGTGTAGCCTGGTTTAATGTCTGTGTGTAGCCTGGTTTAATGTCTGTGTGTAGCCTGGTTTAATGTCTGTGTGTAGTCTAGCCTGGTTTAATGTCTGTGTGTAGTCTGGTTTAATGTCTGTGTGTAGTCTGGTTTAATGTCTGTGTAGCCTGGTTTAATGTCTGTGTGTAGTCTGGCTTAATGTCTGTGTGTAGTCTAGTCTGGTTTAATGTCTGTGTGTAGTCTAGTCTGGTTTAATGTCTGTGTGTAGCCTGGTTTAATGTCTGAGTGTAGTCTGGTTTAATGTCTGTGTGTAGTCTAGTCTGGTTTAATGTCTGTGTGTAGTCTGGTTTAATGTCTGTGTGTAATCTGGTTTAATGTCTGTGTGTAGTCTAGTCTGGTTTAATGTCTGTGTGTAGTCTAGTCTGGTTTAATGTCTGTGTAGCTTGGTTTAATGTCTGTGTGTAGCCTGGTTTAATGTCTGTGTGTAGTCTAGTTTAATGTCTGTGTGTAGTCTGGTTTAATGTCTGTGTGTAGCCTGGTTTAATGTCTGTGTAGTCTAGTTTAATGTCTGTGTGTAGTCTAGTTTAATGTCTGTGTGTAGCCTAGTTTAATGTCTGTGTGTAGTATAGTCTGGTTTAATGTCTGTGTGTAGTCTAGTCTGGTTTAATGTCTGTGTGTAGCCTGGTTTAATGTCTGTGTGTAGCCTAGTTTAATGTCTGTGTGTAGTCTAGTTTAATGTCTGTGTGTAGTCTAGTTTAATGTCTGTGTGTAGTCTGGTTTAATGTCTGTGTAGTCTAGTTTAATGTCTGTGTGTAGCCTAGTTTAATGTCTGTGTGTAGTCTAGTCTGGTTTAATGTCTGTGTGTAGTCTAGTCTGGTTTTTAATGTCTGTGTGTAGCCTGGTTTAATGTCTGTGTGTAGCCTAGTTTAATGTCTGTGTGTAGTCTAGTTTAATGTCTGTGTGTAGTCTAGTTTAATGTCTGTGTGTAGTCTAGTCTAGTTTAATGTATGTGTGTAGTCTAGTTTAATGTCTGTGTGTAGCCTGGTTTAATGTCTGTGTGTAGTCTGGTTTAATGTCTGTGTGTAGCCTGGTTTAATGTCTGTGTGTAGTCTGATTTATTGTCTGTGTGTAGTCTAGTTCAATGTCTGTGTGTAGTCTAGTTTAATGTCTGTGTGTAGTCTAGTCTAGTTTAATGTCTGTGTGTAGTCTGGTTTAATGTCTGTGTAGCCTGGTTTAATGTCTGTGTGTAGCCTGGTTTAATGTCTGTGTGTAGTCTGGTTTAATGTCTGTGTGTAGCCTGGTTTAATGTCTGTGTGTAGCCTGGTTTAATGTCTGTGTGTAGCCTGGTTTAATGTCTGTGTGTAGTCTAGTCTGGTTTAATGTCTGTGTGTAGTCTAGCCTGGTTTAATGTCTGTGTGTAGTCTGGTTTAATGTCTGTGTGTAGTCTGGTTTAATGTCTGTGTAGCCTGGTTTAATGTCTGTGTGTAGTCTGGCTTAATGTCTGTGTGTAGTCTAGTCTGGTTTAATGTCTGTGTGTAGTCTAGTCTGGTTTAATGTCTGTGTGTAGCTTGGTTTAATGTCTGAGTGTAGTCTGGTTTAATGTCTGTGTGTAGTCTAGTCTGGTTTAATGTCTGTGTGTAGTCTGGTTTAATGTCTGTGTGTAGTCTGGTTTAATGTCTGTGTGTAGTCTAGTCTGGTTTAATGTCTGTGTGTAGTCTAGTCTGGTTTAATGTCTGTGTAGCTTGGTTTAATGTCTGTGTGTAGCCTGGTTTAATGTCTGTGTGTAGTCTAGTTTAATGTCTGTGTGTAGTCTGGTTTAATGTCTGTGTGTAGCCTGGTTTAATGTCTGTGTAGTCTAGTTTAATGTCTGTGTGTAGTCTAGTTTAATGTCTGTGTGTAGCCTAGTTTAATGTCTGTGTGTAGTATAGTCTGGTTTAATGTCTGTGTGTAGTCTAGTCTGGTTTAATGTCTGTGTGTAGCCTGGTTTAATGTCTGTGTGTAGCCTAGTTTAATGTCTGTGTGTAGTCTAGTTTAATGTCTGTGTGTAGTCTAGTTTAATGTCTGTGTGTAGTCTGGTTTAATGTCTGTGTAGTCTAGTTTAATGTCTGTGTGTAGCCTAGTTTAATGTCTGTGTGTAGTCTAGTCTGGTTTAATGTCTGTGTGTAGTCTAGTCTGGTTTAATGTCTGTGTGTAGCCTGGTTTAATGTCTGTGTGTAGCCTAGTTTAATGTCTGTGTGTAGTCTAGTTTAATGTCTGTGTGTAGTCTAGTTTAATGTCTGTGTGTAGTCTAGTCTAGTTTAATGTATGTGTGTAGTCTAGTTTAATGTCTGTGTGTAGCCTGGTTTAATGTCTGTGTGTAGTCTGGTTTAATGTCTGTGTGTAGCCTGGTTTAATGTCTGTGTGTAGTCTGGTTTATTGTCTGTGTGTAGTCTAGTTCAATGTCTGTGTGTAGTCTAGTTTAATGTCTGTGTGTAGTCTAGTCTAGTTTAATGTCTGTGTGTAGTCTAGTTTAATGTCTGTGTGTAGCCTAGTTTAATGTCTGTGTGTAGTCTAGTCTGGTATAATGTCTGTGTGTAGTCTAGTCTGGTTTAATGTCTGTGTGTAGCCTGGTTTAATGTCTGTGTGTAGCCTAGTTTAATGTCTGTGTGTAGTCTAGTTTAATGTCTGTGTGTAGTCTAGTTTAATGTCTGTGTGTAGTCTGGTTTAATGTCTGTGTGTAGTCTAGTCTGGTTTAATGTCTGTGTGTAGCCTGGTTTAATGTCTGTGTGTAGCCTAGTTTAATGTCTGTGTGTAGTCTAGTTTAATGTCTGTGTGTAGTCTAGTTTAATGTCTGTGTGTAGTCTGGTTTAATGTCTGTGTAGTCTAGTTTAATGTCTGTGTGTAGCCTAGTTTAATGTCTGTGTGTAGTCTAGTCTGGTTTAATGTCTGTGTGTAGTCTAGTCTGGTTTAATGTCTGTGTGTAGCCTGGTTTAATGTCTGTGTGTAGCCTAGTTTAATGTCTGTGTGTAGTCTAGTTTAATGTCTGTGTGTAGTCTAGTTTAATGTCTGTGTGTAGTCTAGTCTAGTTTAATGTATGTGTGTAGTCTAGTTTAATGTCTGTGTGTAGCCTGGTTTAATGTCTGTGTGTAGTCTGGTTTAATGTCTGTGTGTAGCCTGGTTTAATGTCTGTGTGTAGTCTGGTTTATTGTCTGTGTGTAGTCTAGTTCAATGTCTGTGTGTAGTCTAGTTTAATGTCTGTGTGTAGTCTAGTCTAGTTTAATGTCTGTGTGTAGTCTAGTTTAATGTCTGTGTGTAGCCTAGTTTAATGTCTGTGTGTAGTCTAGTCTGGTATAATGTCTGTGTGTAGTCTAGTCTGGTTTAATGTCAGTGTGTAGCCTGGTTTAATGTCTGTGTGTAGCCTAGTTTAATGTCTGTGTGTAGTCTAGTTTAATGTCTGTGTGTAGTCTAGTTTAATGTCTGTGTGTAGTCTGGTTTAATGTCTGTGTAGTCTAGTTTAATGTCTGTGTGTAGCCTAGTTTAATGTCTGTGTGTAGTCTAGTCTGGTTTAATGTCTGTGTGTAGTCTAGTCTGGTTTAATGTCTGTGTGTAGCCTGGTTTAATGTCTGTGTGTAGTCTAGTTTAATGTCTGTGTGTAGTCTAGTTTAATGTCTGTGTGTAGTCTAGTCTAGTTTAATGTCTGTGTGTAGTCTAGTTTAATGTCTGTGTGTAGCCTGGTTTAATGTCTGTGTGTAGTCTGGTTTAATGTCTGTGTGTAGCCTGGTTTAATGTCTGTGTGTAGTCTGGTTTATTGTCTGTGTGTAGTCTAGTTTAATGTCTGTGTGTAGTCTAGTTTAATGTCTGTGTGTAGTCTAGTCTAGTTTAATGTCTGTGTGTAGTCTAGTCTAGTTTAATGTCTGTGTGTAGCCTGGTTTAATGTCTGTGTGTAGTCTAGTCTAGTTTAATGTCTGTGTGTAGTCTAGTCTAGTTTAATGTCTGTGTGTAGTCTAGTCTAGTTTAATGTCTGTGTGTAGCCTGGTTTAATGTCTGTGTGTAGTCTAGTCTAGTTTAATGTCTGTGTGTAGTCTGGTTTAATGTCTGTGTAGCCTAGTTTAATGTCTCTGTGTAGCCCAGTTTAGTGTCTGTGTGTAGTCTAGTTTAATGTCTGTGTGTAGTCTGGTTTAATGTCTGTGTGTAGTCTAGTCTGGTTTAATGTCTGTGTGTAGCCTAGTTTAATGTCTGTGTAGTCTGGTTTAATGTCTGTGTGTAGCCTGGTTTAATGTCTGTGTGTAGTCTGGTTTAATGTCTGTGTGTAGCCTGGTTTAATGTCTGTGTGTAGCCTGGTTTAATGTCTGTGTGTAGCCTGGTTTAATGTCTGTGTGTAGTCTAGTCTGGTTTAATGTCTGTGTGTAGTCTGGTTTAATGTCTGTGTGTAGTCTGGTTTAATGTCTGTGTGTAGTCTAGTCTGGTTTAATGTCTGTGTGTAGTCTAGTCTGGTTTAATGTCTGTGTAGCTTGGTTTAATGTCTGTGTGTAGCCTGGTTTAATGTCTGTGTGTAGTCTAGTTTAATGTCTGTGTGTAGTCTGGTTTAATGTCTGTGTGTAGCCTGGTTTAATGTCTGTGTAGTCTAGTTTAATGTCTGTGTGTAGTCTAGTTTAATGTCTGTGTGTAGCCTAGTTTAATGTCTGTGTGTAGTCTAGTCTGGTTTAATGTCTGTGTGTAGTCTAGTCTGGTTTAATGTCTGTGTGTAGCCTGGTTTAATGTCTGTGTGTAGCCTAGTTTAATGTCTGTGTGTAGTCTAGTTTAATGTCTGTGTGTAGTCTAGTTTAATGTCTGTGTGTAGTCTGGTTTAATGTCTGTGTAGTCTAGTTTAATGTCTGTGTGTAGCCTAGTTTAATGTCTGTGTGTAGTCTAGTCTGGTTTAATGTCTGTGTGTAGTCTAGTCTGGTTTAATGTCTGTGTGTAGCCTGGTTTAATGTCTGTGTGTAGCCTAGTTTAATGTCTGTGTGTAGTCTAGTTTAATGTCTGTGTGTAGTCTAGTTTAATGTCTGTGTGTAGTCTAGTCTAGTTTAATGTCTGTGTGTAGTCTAGTTTAATGTCTGTGTGTAGCCTGGTTTAATGTCTGTGTGTAGTCTGGTTTAATGTCTGTGTGTAGCCTGGTTTAATGTCTGTGTGTAGTCTGGTTTATTGTCTGTGTGTAGTCTAGTTCAATGTCTGTGTGTAGTCTAGTTTAATGTCTGTGTGTAGTCTAGTCTAGTTTAATGTCTGTGTGTAGTCTAGTCTAGTTTAATGTCTGTGTGTAGTCTAGTTTAATGTCTGTGTGTAGCCTAGTTTAATGTCTGTGTGTAGTCTAGTCTGGTATAATGTCTGTGTGTAGTCTAGTCTGGTTTAATGTCTGTGTGTAGCCTGGTTTAATGTCTGTGTGTAGCCTAGTTTAATGTCTGTGTGTAGTCTAGTTTAATGTCTGTGTGTAGTCTAGTTTAATGTCTGTGTGTAGTCTGGTTTAATGTCTGTGTAGTCTAGTTTAATGTCTGTGTGTAGCCTAGTTTAATGTCTGTGTGTAGTCTAGTCTGGTTTAATGTCTGTGTGTAGTCTAGTCTGGTTTAATGTCTGTGTGTAGCCTGGTTTAATGTCTGTGTGTAGCCTAGTTTAATGTCTGTGTGTAGTCTAGTTTAATGTCTGTGTGTAGTCTAGTTTAATGTCTGTGTGTAGTCTAGTCTAGTTTAATGTCTGTGTGTAGTCTAGTTTAATGTCTGTGTGTAGCCTGGATTAATGTCTGTGTGTAGTCTGGTTTAATGTCTGTGTGTAGCCTGGTTTAATGTCTGTGTGTAGTCTGGTTTATTGTCTGTGTGTAGTCTAGTTTAATGTCTGTGTGTAGTCTAGTTTAATGTCTGTGTGTAGTCTAGTCTAGTTTAATGTCTGTGTGTAGTCTAGTCTAGTTTAATGTCTGTGTGTAGCCTGGTTTAATGTCTGTGTGTAGTCTAGTCTAGTTTAATGTCTGTGTGTAGTCTGGTTTAATGTCTGTGTAGCCTAGTTTAATGTCTCTGTGTAGCCTAGTTTAGTGTCTGTGTGTAGTCTAGTTTAATGTCTGTGTGTAGTCTGGTTTAATGTCTGTGTGTAGTCTAGTCTGGTTTAATGTCTGTGTGTAGCCTAGTTTAATGTCTGTGTAGTCTGGTTTAATGTCTGTGTGTAGCCTGGTTTAATGTCTGTGTGTAGTCTGGTTTAATGTCTGTGTGTAGCCTGGTTTAATGTCTGTGTGTAGCCTGGTTTAATGTCTGTGTGTAGCCTAGTTTAATGTCTGTGTGTAGTCTAGCCTGGTTTAATGTCTGTGTGTAGTCTGGTTTAATGTCTGTGTGTAGTCTGGTTTAATGTCTGTGTAGCCTGGTTTAATGTCTGTGTGTAGTCTGGCTTAATGTCTGTGTGTAGTCTAGTCTGGTTTAATGTCTGTGTGTAGTCTAGTCTGGTTTAATGTCTGTGTGTAGCCTGGTTTAATGTCTGAGTGTAGTCTGGTTTAATGTCTGTGTGTAGTCTAGTCTGGTTTAATGTCTGTGTGTAGTCTGGTTTAATGTCTGTGTGTAGTCTGGTTTAATGTCTGTGTGTAGTCTAGTCTGGTTTAATGTCTGTGTGTAGTCTAGTCTGGTTTAATGTCTGTGTAGCTTGGTTTAATGTCTGTGTGTAGCCTGGTTTAATGTCTGTGTGTAGTCTAGTTTAATGTCTGTGTGTAGTCTGGTTTAATGTCTGTGTGTAGCCTGGTTTCATGTCTGTGTAGTCTAGTTTAATGTCTGTGTGTAGTCTAGTTTAATGTCTGTGTGTAGCCTAGTTTAATGTCTGTGTGTAGTCTAGTCTGGTTTAATGTCTGTGTGTAGTCTAGTCTGGTTTAATGTCTGTGTGTAGCCTGGTTTAATGTCTGTGTGTAGCCTAGTTTAATGTCTGTGTGTAGTCTAGTTTAATGTCTGTGTGTAGTCTAGTTTAATGTCTGTGTGTAGTCTGGTTTAATGTCTGTGTAGTCTAGTTTAATGTCTGTGTGTAGCCTAGTTTAATGTCTGTGTGTAGTCTAGTCTGGTTTAATGTCTGTGTGTAGTCTAGTCTGGTTTAATGTCTGTGTGTAGCCTGGTTTAATGTCTGTGTGTAGCCTAGTTTAATGTCTGTGTGTAGTCTAGTTTAATGTCTGTGTGTAGTCTAGTTTAATGTCTGTGTGTAGTCTAGTCTAGTTTAATGTCTGTGTGTAGTCTAGTTTAATGTCTGTGTGTAGCCTGGTTTAATGTCTGTGTGTAGTCTGGTTTAATGTCTGTGTGTAGCCTGGTTTAATGTCTGTGTGTAGTCTGGTTTATTGTCTGTGTGTAGTCTAGTTTAATGTCTGTGTGTAGTCTAGTTTAATGTCTGTGTGTAGTCTAGTCTAGTTTAATGTCTGTGTGTAGTCTAGTCTAGTTTAATGTCTGTGTGTAGCCTGGTTTAATGTCTGTGTGTAGTCTAGTCTAGTTTAATGTCTGTGTGTAGTCTGGTTTAATGTCTGTGTAGCCTAGTTTAATATCTGTGTAGTCTGGTTTAATGTCTGTGTGTAGTCTGGTTTAATGTCTGTGTGTAGCCTGCTTAATGTCTGTGTGTAGCCTAGTTTAATGTCTGTGTGTAGTCTAGTTTAATGTCTGTGTGTAGTCTGGTTTAATGTCTGTGTGTAGTCTAGTTTAATGTCTGTGTGTAGTCTGGTTTAATGTCTGTGTGTAGCCTGGTTTAATGTCTGTGTGTAGCCTGGTTTAATGTCTGTGTGTAGCCTGGTTTAATGTCTGTGTGTAGCCTGGTTTAATGTCTGTGTCTAGCCTGGTTTAATGTCTGTGTGTAGCCTGGTTTAATGTCTGTGTAGTCTAGTTTAATGTCTGTGTGTAGTATAGTTTCATGTCTGTGTGTAGCCTGGTTTAATGTCTGTGTGTAGTCTAGTTTAATGTCTGTGTGTAGTCTGTGTGCCATTCCGTTTGCTCCGTTCCGACCGTTATGATGAGCTGTCCACCCCTGTCCCCGACACACTGTGATGAAGCACAAAATAACTGTTGATCACAGTTATCAACATGTGTGTGTGTGTGTGTGTGTGTGTGTGTGTGTGTGTGTGTGGTCAGTCTACTTCCTTTCAGTGTCAGTGATGTCGTCTCTCTGGCTGCAGGAATCCCGGTCGCTGCAATAGATTTACCGGCTAAGTACACCCCCCCTCCTCTCTCCTCCCTCCCTCTCCACCCCCCTCTCTCTCTCTCTCTCTGTACCCAGCTCTTTAATTACCCTGGCCTATTGATCTCTCAGGGACACGCTGACTGCACAGGAGTTGAATGTGACACACTCTCTCTCTCTCTCTCTGGTTCTCCAGGGACACGGCAGCAAGAAGCCAGAGTCACACTGTTGTACAGATACACACACACACACACACACACACACACACACACTGTTTTACAGATACACAACTCAGCCAGCGACATCACACCAGATAGACTTCAATATTCAACGATTTGTCTAAGTCCCCAGGACGTCGGGATATATCAATACTGTCCACCAGTAGGGAGATGCCCTCAATACTGTCCACTAGTAGGGAGATGTCTTCAATACTGTCCACCAGTAGGGAGATGCCCTCAATACTGTCCACCAGTAGGGAGATGCCCTCAATACTGTCCACCAGTAGGGAGATGCCCTCAATACTGTCCACCAGTAGGGAGATGCCCTCAATACTGTCCACCAGTAGGGAGATGCCCTCAATACTGTCCACCAGTAGGGAGATGCCCTCAATACTGTCCACTAGTAGGGAGATGCCCTCAATACTGTCCACCAGTAGGGAGATGCCCTCAATACTGTCCACCATTAGGGAGATGCCCTCAATACTGTCCACCAGTAGGGAGATGCCCTCAATACTGTCCACCAGTAGGGAGATGCCCTCAATACTGTCCACCAGTAGGGAGATGCCCTCAATACTGTCCATCAGTAGGGAGATGCCCTCAATACTGTCCACCAGTAGGGAGATGCCCTCAATACTGTCCACCAGTAGGGAGATGCCCTCAATACTGTCCATCAGTAGGGAGATGCCCTCAATACTGTCCACCAGTAGGGAGATGCCCTCAATACTGTCCACCAGTAGGGAGATGCCCTCAATACTGTCCACTAGTAGGGAGATGCCCTCAATACTGTCCACTAGTAGGGAGATGCCCTCAATACTGTTCACCAGTAGGGAGATGCCCTCAATACTGTCCACCAGTAGGGAGATGCCCTCAATACTGTCCACCAGTAGGGAGATGCCCTCAATACTGTCCATCAGTAGGGAGATGCCCTCAATACTGTCCACCAGTAGGGAGATGCCCTCAATACTGTCCACCAGTAGGGAGATGCCCTCAATACTGTCCACTAGTAGGGAGATGCCCTCAATACTGTCCACCAGTAGGGAGATGCCCTCAATACTGTCCACCAGTAGGGAGATGCCCTCAATACTGTCCACCAGTAGGGAGATGCCCTCAATACTGTCCACCAGTAGGGAGATGCCCTCAATACTGTCCACCAGTAGGGAGATGCCCTCAATAGTGTCCACCAGTAGGGAGATGCCCTCAATACTGCCCACCAGTAGGGAGATGTCTTCAATACTGTCCACCAGTAGGGAGATGCCCTCAATACTGTCCACCAGTAGGGAGATGCCCTCAATACTGTCCACCAGTAGGGAGATGTCTTCAATACTGTCCACCAGTAGGGAGATGCCCTCAATACTGTCCACTAGTAGGGAGATGTCTTCAATACTGTCCACTAGTAGGGAGATGTCTTCGATACTGTCCACCAGTAGGGAGATGTCTTCGATACTGTCCACTAGTAGGGAGATGTCTTCAATACTGTCCACTAGAAGGGAGATGTCTTCAATACTGTCCACTAGTAGGGAGATGTCTTCAATACTGTCCACCAGGGTGGTGTATATGGGGTATAGATGACAGTGGTAGGGTGATGTATATGGGGTATAGAGGACAGTGGTAGGGTGGTGTATATGGGGTATAGAGGACAGTGGTAGGGTGTATATGGGGTATAGAGGACAGTGGTAGGGTGTATATGGGGTATAGAGGACAGTGGTAGGGTGGTGTATATGGGGTATAGAGGACAGTGGTAGGGTGGTGTATATGGGGTATAGAGGACAGTGGTAGGGTGGTGTATATGGGGTATAGAGGACAGTGGTAGGGTGGTGTATATGGGATATAGATGACAGTGGTAGGGTGGTGTATATGGGGTATAGAGGACAGTGGTAGGGTGGTGTATATGCGGTATAGAGAACAGTGGTAGGGTGGTGTATGGGGTATAGCGGACAGTAGTAGGGTGTATATGGGGTATAGCGGACAGTAGTAGGGTGTATATGGGGTATAGAGGACAGTGGTAGGGTGGTGTATATGGGGTATAGAGGACAGTGGTAGGGTGGTGTATATGGGGTATAGAGGACAGTGGTAGGGTGGTGTATATGGGGTATAGAGGACAGTGGTAGGGTGTATATGGGGTATAGAGGACAGTGGTAGGGTGGTGTATATGGGGTATAGAGGACAGTGGTAGGGTGGTGTATATGGGGTATAGAGGACAGTGGTAGGGTGGTGTATATGGGGTATAGAGGACAGTGGTCGGGTGTATATGGGGTATAGAGGACAGTGGTCGGGTGTATATGGGGTATAGAGGACAGTGGTAGGGTGGTGTATATGGGGTATAGAGGACAGTGGTAGGGTGGTGTATCGGGTATAGAGGACAGTGGTAGGGTGGTGTATATGGGGTATAGAGGACAGTGGTAGGGTGGTGTGTATGGGGTGTAGAGGACAGTGGTAGGTGTGGTGTGTATGGGGTATAGAGGACAGTGGTAGGGTGTATATGGGGTATAGAGGACAGTGGTAGGGTGGTGTATATGGGGTATAGAGGACAGTGGTAGGGTGGTGTATATGGGATATAGATGACAGTGGTAGGGTGGTGTATATGGGGTATAGAGGACAGTGGTAGGGTGGTGTATATGGGGTATAGAGGACAGTGTTAGGGTGGTGTATATGGGGTATAGAGGACAGTGGTAGGGTGGTGTATATGGGGTATAGAGGACAGTAGTAGGGTGGTGTATATGGGGTATAGAGGACAGTGGTAGGGTGGTGTATATGGGGTATAGAGGACAGTAGTAGGGTGGTGTATATGGGGTATAGAGGACAGTGGTAGGGTGGTGTATATGGGGTATAGAGGACAGTGGTCGGGTGTATATGGGGTATAGAGGACAGTGGTAGGGTGGTGTATATGGGGTATAGAGGACAGTGGTCGGGTGTATATGGGGTATAGAGGACAGTGGTAGGGTGGTGTATATGGGGTATAGAGGACAGTGGTAGGGTGGTGTATCGGGTATAGAGGACAGTGGTAGGGTGGTGTATATGGGGTATAGAGGACAGTGGTAGGGTGGTGTGTATGGGGTATAGAGGACAGTGGTAGGTGTGGTGTGTATGGGGTATAGAGGACAGTGGTAGGGTGGTGTATGGGGTATAGAGGACAGTGGTCGGGTGTATATGGGGTATAGAGGACAGTGGTCGGGTGTATATGGGGTATAGAGGACAGTGGTAGGGTGGTGTATATGGGGTATAGAGGACAGTGGTAGGTGTGGTGTGTATGGGGTATAGAGGACAGTGGTAGGGTGGTGTATATGGGGTATAGAGGACAGTGGTAGGGTGGTGTATATGGGGTATAGAGGACAGTGGTAGGGTGTGTATGGGTATAGAGGACAGTGGTAGGGTGGTGTATATGGGGTATAGAGGACAGTGGTAGGATAGTGTATATGGGGTATAGAGGACAGTGGTAGGGTGGGGTATATGCGGTATAGAGGACAGTGGTAGGGTGGTGTATGGGGTATAGAGGACAGTGGTAGGGTGTATATGGGGTATAGAGGACAGTGGTAGGGTGGTGTATATGGGGTATAGAGGACAGTGGTAGGGTGGTGTATATGGGGTATAGAGGACAGTGGTAGGGTGGTGTATATGGGGTATAGAGGACAGTGGTAGGGTGGTGTATATGGGGTATAGAGGACAGTGGTAGGGTGTATATGGGGTATAGAGGACAGTGGTAGGGTGGTGTATATGGGGTATAGAGGACAGTGGTAGGGTGGTGTATATGGGGTATAGAGGACAGTGGTCGGGTGTATATGGGGTATAGAGGACAGTGGTCGGGTGTATATGGGGTATAGAGGACAGTGGTAGGGTGGTGTATATGGGGTATAGAGGACAGTGGTAGGGTGGTGTATCGGGTATAGAGGACAGTGGTAGGGTGGTGTATATGGGGTATAGAGGACAGTGGTAGGGTGGTGTGTATGGGGTATAGAGGACAGTGGTAGGTGTGGTGTGTATGGGGTATAGAGGACAGTGGTAGGGTGGTGTATGGGGTATAGAGGACAGTGGTCGGGTGTATATGGGGTATAGAGGACAGTGGTAGGGTGTATATGGGGTATAGAGGACAGTGGTAGGGTGGTGTATATGGGGTATAGAGGACAGTGGTAGGGTGGTGTATATGGGGTATAGAGGACAGTGGTAGGGTGGTGTATATGGGGTATAGAGGACAGTGGTCGGGTGTATATGGGGTATAGAGGACAGTGGTCGGGTGTATATGGGGTATAGAGGACAGTGGTAGGGTGGTGTATATGGGGTATAGAGGACAGTGGTAGGGTGGTGTATATGGGGTATAGAGGACAGTGGTAGGGTGGTGTATATGGGGTATAGAGGACAGTGGTAGGGTGGTGTGTATGGGGTATAGAGGACAGTGGTAGGTGTGGTGTGTATGGGGTATAGAGGACAGTGGTAGGGTGGTGTATGGGGTATAGAGGACAGTGGTCGGGTGTATATGGGGGGTATAGAGGACAGTGGTAGGGTGGTGTATATGGGGTATAGAGGACAGTGGTAGGGTGGTGTATATGGGGTATAGAGGACAGTGGTAGGGTGTATATGGGGTATAGAGGACAGTGGTAGGGTGGTGTATATGGGGTATAGAGGACAGTGGTAGGGTGGTGTATATGGGATATAGATGACAGTGGTAGGGTGGTGTATATGGGGTATAGAGGACAGTGGTAGGGTGGTGTATATGGGGTATAGAGGACAGTAGTAGGGTGGTGTATATGGGGTATAGAGGACAGTGGTAGGGTGGTGTATATGGGGTATAGAGGACAGTGGTAGGGTGTATATGGGGTATAGAGGACAGTGGTAGGGTGGTGTATATGGGGTATAGAGGACAGTGGTAGGGTGTATATGGGGTATAGAGGACAGTGGTAGGGTGGTGTATATGGGGTATAGAGGACAGTGGTAGGGTGTATATGGGGTATAGAGGACAGTGGTAGGGTGGTGTATATGGGGTATAGAGGACAGTGGTAGGGTGGTGGGGTATAGAGGACAGTGGTAGGGTGGTGTATATGGGGTATAGAGGACAGTGGTAGGGTGGTGTGTATGGGGTATAGAGGACAGTGGTAGGTGTGGTGTGTATGGGGTATAGAGGACAGTGGTAGGGTGGTGTATGGGGTATAGAGGACAGTGGTCGGGTGTATATGGGGTATAGAGGACAGTGGTAGGGGGTGTATATGGGGTATAGAGGACAGTGGTAGGGTGGTGTATATGGGGTATAGAGGACAGTGGTAGGTGTGGTGTGTATGGGGTATAGAGGACAGTGGTAGGGTGGTGTATATGGGGTATAGAGGACAGTGGTAGGGTGGTGTATATGGGGTATAGAGGACAGTGGTAGGGTGTGTATGGGGTATAGAGGACAGTGGTAGGGTGGTGTATATGGGGTATAGAGGACAGTGGTAGGGTGTGTATGGCGTATAGAGGACAGTGGTAGGGTGGTGTATATGGGGTATAGAGGACAGTGGTAGGATAGTGTATATGGGGTATAGAGGACAGTGGTAGGGTGGGGTATATGCGGTATAGAGGACAGTGCTAGGGTGGTGTATGGGGTATAGAGGACAGTGGTAGGGTGTATATGGGGTATAGAGGACAGTGGTAGGGTGTATATGGGGTATAGAGGACAGTAGTAGGGTGTATATGGGGTATAGAGGACAGTGGTAGGGTGGTGTATATGGGGCATAGAGGGCAGTGGTCGGGTGTATATGGGGTATAGAGGACAGTGGTAGGGTGGTGTATATGGGGTATAGAGGACAGTGGTAGGGTGGTGTATATGGGGTATAGAGGACAGTGGTAGGATAGTGTATATGGGGTATAGAGGACAGTAGTAGGGTGTATATGGGGTATAGAGGACAGTGGTAGGGTGGTGTATATGGGGTAATAGAGGACAGTGGTAGGATAGTGTAATGGGGTATAGAGGACAGTAGTAGGGTGTATATGGGGTATAGAGGACAGTGGTAGGGTGGTGTATATGGGGTAATAGAGGACAGAAGTAGGGTGTATATGGGGTATAGAGGACAGTGGTAGGGGTGTGTATGGGGTATAGAGGACAGTGGTAGGGTGGTGTATATGGGGTATAGAGGACAGTAGTAGGGTGTATATGGGGTATAGAGGACAGTGGTAGGGTGGTGTATATGGGGTATAGAGGACAGTGGTAGGGTGGTGTATATGGGGTATAGAGGACAGTGGTAGGGTGTGGTGTATATGGTGTATATGGGGTATAGAGGACAGTGGTAGGGTGGTGTATATGGGGTATAGAGGACAGTGGTCTGGTGTATATGGGGTATAGAGGACAGTGGTAGGGTGGTGTGTATGGGGTATAGAGGACAGTGGTAGGTGTGGTGTGTATGGGGTATAGAGGACAGTGGTAGGGTGGTGTATATGGGGTATAGAGGACAGTGGTCTGGTGTATATGGGGTATAGAGGACAGTGGTAGGGTGGTGTATATGGGGTATAGAGGACAGTGGTAGGGTGGTGTATATGGGGTATAGAGGACAGTGGTAGGGTGGTGTATGGGGTATAGAGGACAGTGGTAGGGTGTATATGGGATATAGAGGACAGTGGTAGGGTGGTGTATATGGGGTAATAGAGGACAGTGGTAGGGTGGTGTATATGGGGTATAGAGGACAGTAGTAGGGTGTATATGGGGTATAGAGGACAGTGGTAGGGTGGTGTATATGGGCTAATAGAGGACAGTAGTAGGGTGTATATGGGGTATAGAGGTCAGTGGTAGGGTGTGTATGGGGTATAGAGGACAGTGGTAGGGTGGTGTATATGGGGTATAGAGGACAGTAGTAGGGTGGTATAGAGGACAGTGGTAGGGTGGTGTATATGGGGTATAGAGGACAGTGGTAGGGTGGTGTATATGGGGTATAGAGGACAGTGGTAGGGTGGTGTATATGGGGTATAGAGGACAGTGGAAGGGTGGTGTATGGGGTATAGAGGACAGTGGTAGGGTGGTGTATATGGGGTATAGAGGACAGTGGTAGGGTGGTGTATATGGGGTATAGAGGACAGTGGTAGGGTGGTGTATATGGGGTATAGAGGACAGTGGTAGGGTGGTGTATGGGGTATAGAGGACAGTGGTAGGGTGTATATGGGGTATAGAGGACAGTGGTAGGGTGTATATGGGGTATAGAGGACAGTAGTAGGGTGTATATGGGGTATAGAGGACAGTGGTAGGGTGGTGTATATGGGGTATAGAGGACAGTGGTAGGGTGGTGTATATGGGGTATAGAGGACAGTGGTAGGGTGGTGTATATGGGGTATAGAGGACAGTGGTAGGTGTATATGGGGTATAGAGGACAGTGGTCGGGTGTATATGGGGTATAGAGGACAGTGGTAGGGTGGTGTATATGGGGTATAGAGGACAGTGGTAGGGTGGTGTATATGGGGTATAGAGGACAGTGGTAGGGTGGTGTATATGGGGTATAGAGGACAGTGGTAGGTGGTGTATATGGGGTATAGAGGACAGTGGTAGGGTGTATATGGGGTATAGAGGACAGTGGTAGGGTGTGTATATGGGGTATAGAGGACAGTGGTAGGGTGGTGTATATGGGGTATAGAGGACAGTGGTAGGGTGTATATGGGGTATAGAGGACAGTGGTAGGGTGGTGTATATGGGGTATAGAGGACAGTGGTAGGGTGGTGTATATGGGGTATAGAGGACAGTGGTAGGGTGGTGTATATGGGGTATAGAGGACAGTGGTAGGGTGGTGTATATGGGGTATAGAGGACAGTGGTCGGGTGTATATGGGGTATAGAGGACAGTGGTAGGGTGGTGTATATGGGGTATAGAGGACAGTGGTAGGGTGGTGTATCGGGTATAGAGGACAGTGGTAGGGTGGTGTATATGGGGTATAGAGGACAGTGGTAGGGTGGTGTGTATGGGGTATAGAGGACAGTGGTAGGTGTGGTGTGTATGGGGTATAGAGGACAGTGGTAGGGTGGTGTATGGGGTATAGAGGACAGTGGTCGGGTGTATATGGGGTATAGAGGACAGTGGTAGGGTGGTGTATATGGGGTATAGAGGACAGTGGTAGGGTGGTGTATATAGGGTATAGAGGACAGTGGTAGGGTGGTGTATATGGGGTATAGAGGACAGTGGTAGGGTGTATATGGGGTATAGAGGACAGTGGTAGGGTGGTGTATATGGGGTATAGAGGACAGTGGTAGGGTGGTGTATATGGGATATAGATGACAGTGGTAGGGTGGTGTATATGGGGTATAGAGGACAGTGGTAGGGTGGTGTATATGGGGTATAGAGGACAGTGGTAGGGTGGTGTATATGGGGTATAGAGGACAGTGGTAGGGTGGTGTATATGGGGTATAGAGGACAGTAGTAGGGTGGTGTATATGGGGTATAGAGGACAGTGGTAGGGTGGTGTATATGGGGTATAGAGGACAGTGGTCGGGTGTATATGGGGTATAGAGGACAGTGGTAGGGTGGTGTATATGGGGTATAGAGGACAGTGGTCGGGTGTATATGGGGTATAGAGGACAGTGGTAGGGTGGTGTATATGGGGTATAGAGGACAGTGGTAGGGTGGTGTATCGGGTATAGAGGACAGTGGTAGGGTGGTGTATATGGGGTATAGAGGACAGTGGTAGGGTGGTGTGTATGGGGTATAGAGGACAGTGGTAGGTGTGGTGTGTATGGGGTATAGAGGACAGTGGTAGGGTGTATATGGGGTATAGAGGACAGTGGTCGGGTGTATATGGGGTATAGAGGACAGTGGTAGGATGGTGTATATGGGGTATAGAGGACAGTGGTAGGGTGGGGTATATGCGGTATAGAGGACAGTGGTAGGGTGGTGTATGGGGTATAGAGGACAGTGGTAGGGTGTATATGGGGTATAGAGGACAGTGGTAGGGTGTATATGGGGTATAGAGGACAGTAGTAGGGTGTATATGGGGTATAGAGGACAGTGGTAGGGTGGTGTATATGGGGTATAGAGGACAGTGGTCGGGTGTATATGGGGTATAGAGGACAGTGGTAGGATGGTGTGGTATAGAGGACAGTGGTAGGGTGTATATGGGGTATAGAGGACAGTGGTAGGGTGGTGTATATGGGGTATAGAGGACAGTGGTAGGATAGTGTATATGGGTATAGAGGACAGTAGTAGGGTGTATATGGGGTATAGAGGACAGTGGTAGGGTGGTGTATATGGGGTATAGAGGACAGTGGTCGGGTGTATATGGGGTATAGAGGACAGTGGTAGGGTGGTGTATATGGGGTATAGAGGACAGTGGTAGGGTGGTGTATATGGGGTATAGAGGACAGTGGTAGGGTGGTGAATATGGGGTATAGAGGACAGTGGTAGGGTGGTGTATATGGGGTATAGAGGACAGTGGTAGTGTATATGGGGTATGACAGTGTCGGGTGTATATGGGGTATAGAGGACAGTGGTAGGGTGGTGTATATGGGGTATAGAGGACAGTGGTCGGGTGTATATGGGGTATAGAGGACAGTGGTAGGGTGGTGTATATGGGGTATAGAGGACAGTGGTAGGGTGGTGTATCGGGTATAGAGGACAGTGGTAGGGTGGTGTATATGGGGTATAGAGGACAGTGGTAGGGTGGTGTGTATGGGGTATAGAGGACAGTGGTAGGTGTGGTGTGTATGGGGTATAGAGGACAGTGGTAGGGTGGTGTATGGGGTATAGAGGACAGTGGTCGGGTGTATATGGGGTATAGAGGACAGTGGTCGGGTGTATATGGGGTATAGAGGACAGTGGTAGGGTGGTGTATATGGGGAATAGAGGACAGTGGTAGGGTGGTGTATATGGGGTAATAGAGGACAGTAGTAGGGTGTATATGGGGTATAGAGGTCAGTGGTAGGGTGGTGTATATGGGCTAATAGAGGACAGTAATAGGGTGTATATGGGGTATAGAGGTCAGTGGTAGGGTGTGTATGGGGTATACAGGACAGTGGTAGGGTGGTGTATATGGGGTATAGAGGACAGTAGTAGGGTGTATATGGGGTATAGAGGACAGTGGTAGGGTGGTGTATATGGGGTATAGAGGACAGTGGTAGGGTGGTGTATATGGGGTATAGAGGACAGTGGTAGGGTGGTGTATATGGGGTATAGAGGACAGTGGAAGGGTGGTGTATGGGGTATAGAGGACAGTGGTAGGGTGGTGTATATGGGGTATAGAGGACAGTGGTAGGGTGGTGTATATGGGGTATAGAGGACAGTGGTAGGGTGGTGTATATGGGGTATAGAGGACAGTGGTAGGGTGGTGTATGGGGTATAGAGGACAGTGGTAGGGTGTATATGGGGTATAGAGGACAGTGGTAGGGTGGTGTATATGGGGTATATAGGACAGTGGTAGGGGTGTATATGGGGTATAGAGGACAGTGGTATATGGGGTATAGAGGACAGTGGTAGGGTGGTGTATATGGGGTATAGAGGACAGTGGTAGGGTGGTGTATATGGGGTATAGAGGACAGTGGTAGGGTGGTGTATATGGGGTATAGAGGACAGTGGTCGGGTGTATATGGGGTATAGAGGACAGTGGTAGTATATGGGGTATAGAGGACAGTGGTAGGGTGGTGTATATGGGGTATAGAGGACAGTGGTAGGGTGGTGTATGGGGTATAGAGGACAGTGGTAGGGTGGTGTATATGGGGTATAGAGGACAGTGGTAGGGTGGTGTGTATGGGGTATAGAGGACAGTGGTAGGTGTGGTGTGTATGGGGTATAGAGGACAGTGGTAGGGTGGTGTATGGGGTATAGAGGACAGTGGTCGGGTGTATATGGGGTATAGAGGACAGTGGTAGGGTGGTGTATATGGGGTATAGAGGACAGTGGTAGGGTGGTGTATATAGGGTATAGAGGACAGTGGTAGGGTGGTGTATAGGGGTATAGAGGACAGTGGTAGGGTGTATATGGGGTATAGAGGACAGTGGTAGGGTGGTGTATATGGGGTATAGAGGACAGTGGTAGGGTGGTGTATATGGGATATAGATGACAGTGGTAGGGTGGTGTATATGGGGTATAGAGGACAGTGGTAGGGTGGTGTATATGGGGTATAGAGGACAGTGGTAGGGTGGTGTATATGGGGTATAGAGGACAGTGGTAGGGTGGTGTATATGGGGTATAGAGGACAGTAGTAGGGTGGTGTATATGGGGTATAGAGGACAGTGGTAGGGTGGTGTATATGGGGTATAGAGGACAGTGGTGGGGTGTATATGGGGTATAGAGGACAGTGGTAGGGTGGTGTATATGGGGTATAGAGGACAGTGGTCGGGTGTATATGGGGTATAGAGGACAGTGGTAGGGTGGTGTATATGGGGTATAGAGGACAGTGGTAGGGTGGTGTATCGGGTATAGAGGACAGTGGTAGGGTGGTGTATATGGGGTATAGAGGACAGTGGTAGGGTGGTGTGTATGGTGTATAGAGGACAGTGGTAGGTGTGGTGTGTATGGGGTATAGAGGACAGTGGTAGGGTGTATATGGGGTATAGAGGACAGTGGTCGGGTGTATATGGGGTATAGAGGACAGTGGTAGGATGGTGTATATGGGGTATAGAGGACAGTGGTAGGGTGGGTGTATATGGGGTATAGAGGACAGTGGTAGGGTGGTGTATGGGGTATAGAGGACAGTGGTAGGGTGTATATGGGGTATAGAGGACAGTGGTAGGTGGTGTATATGGGGTATAGAGGACAGTAGTAGGGTGTATATGGGGTATAGAGGACAGTGGTAGGGTGGTGTATATGGGGTATAGAGGACAGTAGTAGGGTGTATATGGGGTATAGAGGACAGTGGTAGGGTGGTGTATATGGGGTATAGAGGACAGTGGTAGGGTGGTGTATATGGGGTATAGAGGACAGTGGTAGGGTGGTGTATATGGGGTATAGAGGACAGTGGTAGGGTGGTGTATATGGGGTATAGAGGACAGTGGTAGGGTGTATATGGGGTATAGAGGACAGTGGTAGGGTGGTGTATATGGGGTATAGAGGACAGTGGTAGGGTGGTGTATATGGGGTATAGAGGACAGTGGTAGGGTGGTGTATATGGGGTATAGAGGACAGTGGTAGGGTGGTGTATATGGGGTATAGAGGACAGTGGTAGGTGTATATGGGGTATAGAGGACAGTGGTCGGGTGTATATGGGGTATAGAGGACAGTGGTAGGGTGGTGTATATGGGGTATAGAGGACAGTGGTCGGGTGTATATGGGGTATAGAGGACAGTGGTAGGGTGGTGTATATGGGGTATAGAGGACAGTGGTAGGGTGGTGTATGGGGTATAGAGGACAGTGGTAGGGTGGTGTATATGGGGTATAGAGGACAGTGGTAGGGTGGTGTATATGGGGTATAGAGGACAGTGGTAGGTGTGGTGTGTATGGGGTATAGAGGACAGTGGTAGGGTGGTGTATGGGGTATAGAGGACAGTGGTCGGGTGTATATGGGGTATAGAGGGGTGTATATGGGGTATAGAGGACAGTGGTAGGGTGGTGTATATGGGGTATAGAGGACAGTGGTAGGGTGGTGTATATGGGGTAATAGAGGACAGTAGTAGGGTGTATATGGGGTATAGAGGACAGTGGTAGGGTGGTGTATATGGGCTAATAGAGGACAGTAGTAGGGGTGTATATGGGGTATAGAGGACAGTGGTAGGGTGTGTATGGGGTATAGAGGACAGTGGTAGGGTGGTGACAGTGGTAGAGGACAGTGTAGGGTGTATATGGGGTATAGAGGACAGTGGTAGGGTGGTGTATATGGGGTATAGAGGACAGTGGTAGGGTGGTGTATATGGGGTATAGAGGACAGTGGTAGGGTGGTGTATATGGGGTATAGAGGACAGTGGTAGGGTGGTATATGGGGTATAGAGGACAGTGGTAGGGTGGTGTATATGGGGTATAGAGGACAGTGGTAGGGTGGTGTATATGGGGTATAGAGGACAGTGGTAGGGTGGTGTATATGGGGTATAGAGGACAGTGGTAGGGTGGTGTATGGGGTATAGAGGACAGTGGTAGGGTGTATATGGGGTATAGAGGACAGTGGTAGGGTGTATATGGGGTATAGAGGACAGTAGTAGGGTGTATATGGGGTATAGAGGACAGTGGTAGGGTGGTGTATATGGGGTATAGAGGACAGTGGTAGGGTGGTGTATATGGGGTATAGAGGACAGTGGTCGGGTGTATATGGGGTATAGAGGACAGTAGTAGGGTGTATATGGGGTATAGAGGACAGTGGTAGGGTGGTGTATATGGGGTATAGAGGACAGTGGTAGGGTGGTGTATATGGGGTATAGAGGACAGTGGTAGGGTGTATATGGGGTATAGAGGACAGTGGTAGGGTGTATATGGGGTATAGAGGACAGTGGTAGGGTGGTGTATATGGGGTATAGAGGACAGTGGTAGGGTGGTGTTTATGGGGTATAGAGGACAGTGGTAGGGTGGTGTATATGGGGTATAGAGGACAGTGGTAGGGTGGTGTATATGGGGTATAGAGGACAGTGGTAGGGTGTATATGGGGTATAGAGGACAGTGGTAGGGTGGTGTATATGGGGTATAGAGGACAGTGGTAGGGTGGTGTATATGGGGTATAGAGGACAGTGGTAGGGTGGTGTATATGGGGTATAGAGGACAGTGGTAGGGTGTATATGGGGTATAGAGGACAGTGGTAGGGTGGTGTATATGGGGTATAGAGGACAGTGGTAGGGTGGTGTATATGGGGTATAGAGGACAGTGGTAGGGTGGTGTATATGGGGTATAGAGGACAGTGGTAGGGTGTGTATATGGGGTATAGAGGACAGTGGTCGGGTGTATATGGGGTATAGAGGACAGTGGTAGGGTGGTGTATCGGGTATAGAGGACAGTGGTAGGGTGGTGTATATGGGGTATAGAGGACAGTGGTAGGGTGGTGTATCGGGTATAGAGGACAGTGGTAGGGTGGTGTATATGGGGTATAGAGGACAGTGGTAGGGTGGTGTGTATGGGGTATAGAGGACAGTGGTAGGTGTGGTGTGTATGGGGTATAGAGGACAGTGGTAGGGTGGTGTATGGGGTATAGAGGACAGTGGTCGGGTGTATATGGGGTATAGAGGACAGTGGTAGGGTGGTGTATATGGGGTATAGAGGACAGTGGTAGGGTGGTGTGTATGGGGTATAGAGGACAGTGGTAGGTGTGGTGTGTATGGGGTATAGAGGACAGTGGTAGGGTGGTGTATGGGGTATAGAGGACAGTGGTCGGGTGTATATGGGGTATAGAGGACAGTGGTCGGGTGTATATGGGGTATAGAGGACAGTGGTAGGGTGGTGTATATGGGGTATAGAGGACAGTGGTAGGGTGGTGTATATGGGGTAATAGAGGACAGTAGTAGGGTGTATATGGGGTATAGAGGTCAGTGGTAGGGTGGTGTATATGGGCTAATAGAGGACAGTAGTAGGGTGTATATGGGGTATAGAGGTCAGTGGTAGGGTGTGTATGGGGTATAGAGGACAGTGGTAGGGTGGTGTATATGGGGTATAGAGGACAGTAGTAGGGTGTATATGGGGTATAGAGGACAGTGGTAGGGTGGTGTATATGGGGTATAGAGGACAGTGGTAGGGTGGTGTATATGGGGTATAGAGGACAGTGGTAGGGTGGTGTATATGGGGTATAGAGGACAGTGGAAGGGTGGTGTATATGGGGTATAGAGGACAGTGGTAGGGTGGTGTATATGGGGTATAGAGGACAGTGGTAGGGTGGTGTATATGGGGTATAGAGGACAGTGGTAGGGTGGTGTATATGGGGTATAGAGGACAGTGGTAGGGTGGTGTGTATGGGGTATAGAGGACAGTGGTAGGGTGTATATGGGGTATAGAGGACAGTGGTAGGGTGTATATGGGGTATAGTGGACAGTGGTAGGGTGTATATGGGGTATAGAGGACAGTGGTAGGGTGGTGTATATGGGGTATAGAGGACAGTGGTAGGGTGGTGTATATGGGGTATAGAGGACAGTGGTCGGGTGTATATGGTATAGAGGACAGTAGTAGGGTGTATATGGGGTATAGAGGACAGTGGTAGGGTGGTGTATATGGGGTATAGAGGACAGTGGTAGGTGTGGTGTATATGGGGTATAGAGGACAGTGGTCGTGGTGTATATGGGGTATAGAGGACAGTGGTCGGGTGTATATGGGGTATAGAGGACAGTGGTAGGGTGGTGTATATGGGGTATAGAGGACAGTGGTAGGGTGGTGTTTATGGGGTATAGAGGACAGTGGTAGGGTGGTGTATATGGGGTATAGAGGACAGTGGTAGGGTGGTGTATATGGGGTATAGAGGACAGTGGTAGGGTGTATATGGGGTATAGAGGACAGTGGTAGGGTGGTGTATATGGGGTATAGAGGACAGTGGTAGGGTGGTGTATATGGGGTATAGAGGACAGTGGTAGGGTGGTGTATATGGGGTATAGAGGACAGTGGTAGGGTGTATATGGGGTATAGAGGACAGTGGTAGGGTGGTGTATATGGGGTATAGAGGACAGTGGTAGGGTGGTGTATATGGGGTATAGAGGACAGTGGTAGGGTGGTGTATATGGGGTATAGAGGACAGTGGTCGGGTGTATATGGGGTATAGAGGACAGTGGTCGGGTGTATATGGGGTATAGAGGACAGTGGTAGGGTGGTGTATCGGGTATAGAGGACAGTGGTAGGGTGGTGTATATGGGGTATAGAGGACAGTGGTAGGGTGGTGTATCGGGTATAGAGGACAGTGGTAGGGTGGTGTATATGGGGTATAGAGGACAGTGGTAGGGTGGTGTGTATGGGGTATAGAGGACAGTGGTAGGTGTGGTGTGTATGGGGTATAGAGGACAGTGGTAGGGTGGTGTATGGGGTATAGAGGACAGTGGTCGGGTGTATATGGGGTATAGAGGACAGTGGTAGGGTGGTGTATATGGGGTATAGAGGACAGTGGTAGGGTGGTGTATATGGGGTATAGAGGACAGTGGTAGGGTGGTGTATATGGGGTATAGAGGACAGTGGTAGGGTGGTGTATATGGGGTATAGAGGACAGTGGTAGGGTGGTGTATATGGGGTATAGAGGACAGTGGTAGGGTGGTGTATATGGGTATAGAGGACAGTGGTAGGGTGGTGTATATGGGGTATAGAGGACAGTGGTAGGGTGGTGTATATGGGGTATAGAGGACAGTGGTAGGGTGGTGTATATGGGGTATAGAGGACAGTGGTAGGTGGTGTATATGGGGTATAGAGGACAGTGGTAGGGTGGTGTATATAGGGTATAGAGGACAGTGGTAGGGTGGTGTATATGGGGTATAGAGGACAGTGGTAGGGTGTATATGGGGTATAGAGGACAGTGGTAGGGTGGTGTATATGGGGTATAGAGGACAGTGGTCGGGTGTATATGGGGTATAGAGGACAGTGGTAGGGTGGTGTATATGGGGTATAGAGGACAGTGGTAGGGTGGTGTATCGGGTATAGAGGACAGTGGTAGGGTGGTGTATATGGGGTATAGAGGACAGTGGTAGGGTGGTGTGTATGGGGTATAGAGGACAGTGGTAGGTGTGGTGTATATGGGGTATAGAGGACAGTGGTAGGGTGTATAGTGGGGGTATGGGGTAGAGGACAGTGGTAGGGTGGTGTATATGGGGTATAGAGGACAGTGGTAGGTGTGGTGTATATGGGGTATAGAGGACAGTGGTAGGGTGGTGTATATGGGGTATAGAGGACAGTGGTAGGGTGGTGTATATGGGGTATAGAGGACAGTGGTAGGGTGTGTATGGGGTATAGAGGACAGTGGTAGGGTGGTGTATATAGGGTATAGAGGACAGTGGTAGGGTGTGTATGGCGTATAGAGGACAGTGGTAGGGTGGTGTATATGGGGTATAGAGGACAGTGGTAGGATAGTGTATATGGGGTATAGAGGACAGTGGTAGGGTGGGGTATATGGGGTATAGAGGACAGTGGTCGGGTGTATATGGGTTATAGAGGACAGTGGTCGGGTGTATATGGGGTATAGAGGACAGTGGTAGGGTGGTGTATATGGGGTATAGAGGACAGTGGTTGGGTGTATATGGGGTATAGAGGACAGTGGTAGGGTGGTGTATATGGGGTATAGAGGACAGTGGTAGGGTGGTGTATCGGGTATAGAGGACAGTGGTAGGGTGGTGTATATGGGGTATAGAGGACAGTGGTAGGGTGGTGTGTATGGGGTATAGAGGACAGTGGTAGGTGTGGTGTGTATGGGGTATAGAGGACAGTGGTAGGGTGGTGTATGGGGTATAGAGGACAGTGGTCGGGTGTATATGGGGTATAGAGGACAGTGGTCGGGTGTATATGGGGTATAGAGGACAGTGGTAGGGTGGTGTATATGGGGTATAGAGGACAGTGGTAGGGTGGTGTATATGGGGTATAGAGGACAGTGGTAGGTGTGGTGTGTATGGGGTATAGAGGACAGTGGTAGGGTGGTGTATATGGGGTATAGAGGACAGTGGTAGGGTGGTGTATATGGGGTATAGAGGACAGTGGTAGGGTGTGTATGGGGTATAGAGGACAGTGGTAGGGTGGTGTATATGGAGTATAGAGGACAGTGGTAGGATAGTGTATATGGGGTATAGAGGACAGTGGTAGGGTGGTGTATATGCGGTATAGAGGACAGTGGTAGGGTGGTGTATGGGGTATAGAGGACAGTGGTAGGGTGTATATGGGGTATAGAGGACAGTGGTAGGGTGTATATGGGGTATAGAGGACAGTAGTAAGGTGGTGTATATGGGGTATAGAGGACAGTGGTAGGGTGGTGTATATGGGGTATAGAGGACAGTGGTCGGGTGTATATGGGGTATAGAGGACAGTGGTAGGGTGGTGTATATGGGGTATAGAGGACAGTGGTAGGATAGTGTATATGGGGTATAGAGGACAGTAGTAGGGTGTATATGGGATATAGAGGACAGTGGTAGGGTGGTGTATATGGGGTAATAGAGGACAGTGGTAGGATAGTGTATATGGGGTATAGAGGACAGTAGTAGGGTGTATATGGGGTATAGAGGACAGTGGTAGGGTGGTGTATATGGGGTAATAGAGGACAGTAGTAGGGTGTATATGGGGTATAGAGGACAGTGGTAGGGTGTGTATGGGGTATAGAGGACAGTGGTAGGGTGGTGTATATGGGGTATAGAGGACAGTAGTAGGGTGTATATGGGGTATAGAGGACAGTGGTAGGGTGGTGTATATGGGGTATAGAGGACAGTGGTAGGGTGGTGTGTATGGGGTATAGAGGACAGTGGTAGGTGTGGTGTGTATGGGGTATAGAGGACAGTGGTAGGGTGGTGTATGGGGTATAGAGGACAGTGGTCGGGTGTATATGGGGTATAGAGGACAGTGGTCGGGTGTATATGGGGTATAGAGGACAGTGGTAGGGTGGTGTATATGGGGTATAGAGGACAGTGGTAGGGTGGTGTATATGGGGTATAGAGGACAGTGGTAGGGTGGTGTATATGGGGTATAGAGGACAGTGGTAGGGTGGTGTATATGGGGTATAGAGGACAGTGGTAGGGTGGTGTATATGGGGTATAGAGGACAGTGGTAGGGTGTGTATGGGGTATAGAGGACAGTGGTAGGGTGGTGTATATGGGGTATAGAGGACAGTGGTAGGGTGTATATGGGTATAGAGGACAGTGGTAGGGTGGTGTATATGGGGGTATAGAGGACAGTGGTAGGATAGTGTATATGGGGTATAGAGGACAGTGGTAGGGTGGTGTATATGCGGTATAGAGGACAGTGGTAGGGTGGTGTATATGGGGTATAGAGGACAGTGGTAGGGTGTATATGGGGTATAGAGGACAGTGGTAGGGTGTATATGGGGTATAGAGGACAGTAGTAGGGTGTATATGGGGTATAGAGGACAGTGGTAGGGTGGTGTATATGGGGTATAGAGGACAGTAGTAGGGTGTGTATATGGGGTATAGAGGACAGTGGTAGGGTGGTGTATATGGGGTATAGAGGACAGTGGTAGGATAGTGTATATGGGGTATAGAGGACAGTAGTAGGGTGTATATGGGATATAGAGGACAGTGGGTATATGGGGTAATAGAGGACAGTGGTAGGATAGTGTATATGGGGTATAGAGGACAGTAGTAGGGTGTATATGGGGTATAGAGGACAGTGGTAGGGTGGTGTATATGGGGTATAGAGGACAGTAGTAGGGTGTATATGGGGTATAGAGGACAGTGGTAGGGTGTGTATGGGGTATAGAGGACAGTGGTAGGGTGGTGTATATGGGGTATAGAGGACAGTAGTAGGGTGTATATGGGGTATAGAGGACAGTGGTAGGGTGGTGTATATGGGGTATAGAGGACAGTGGTAGGGTGGTGTATATGGGGTATAGAGGACAGTGGTAGGAGTGGTGTATATGGGGTATAGAGGACAGTGGAAGGGTGGTGTATGGGGTATAGAGGACAGTGGTAGGGTGGTGTATATGGGGTATAGAGGACAGTAGTAGGGTGTATATGGGATATAGAGGACAGTGGTAGGGTGGTGTATATGGGGTATAGAGGACAGTGGTAGGGTGTATATGGGGTATAGAGGACAGTGGTAGGGTGGTGTATATGGGGTATAGAGGACAGTGGTAGGGTGGTGTATATGGGGTATAGAGGACAGTGGTAGGGTGGTGTATATGGGGTATAGAGGACAGTGGTAGGGTGGTGTATATGGGGTATAGAGGACAGTGGTAGGTGTGGTGTATATGGGGTATAGAGGACAGTGGTAGGGTGGTGTATATGGGGTATAGAGGACAGTGGTAGGGTGGTGTATATAGGGTATAGAGGACAGTGGTAGGGTGTGTATATGGGGTATAGAGGACAGTGGTAGGGTGGTGTATATGGGGTATAGAGGACAGTGGTAGGTGTGGTGTGTATGGGGTATAGAGGACAGTGGTAGGGTGGTGTATATGGGGTATAGAGGACAGTGGTAGGGTGGTGTATATGGGGTAATAGAGGACAGTGGTAGGAGGGTGTATATGGGGTATAGAGGACAGTAGTAGGGTGTATATGGGGTATAGAGGACAGTGGTAGGGTGGTGTATATGGGGTATAGAGGACAGTAGTAGGGTGTATATGGGGTATAGAGGACAGTGGTAGGGTGGTGTATGGGGTATAGAGGACAGTGGTAGGGTGGTGTATATGGGGTATAGAGGACAGTAGTAGGGTGTATATAGGGTATAGAGGACAGTGGTAGGGTGGTGTATATGGGGTATAGAGGACAGTGGTAGGGTGGTGTATATGGGGTATAGAGGACAGTGGTAGGGTGGTGTATATGGGGTATAGAGGACAGTGGTAGGTGGTGTGTATGGGGTATAGAGGACAGTGGTGGTATATGGGGTATAGAGGACAGTGGTGGTGTATATGGGGTATAGAGGACAGTGGTAGGGTGGTGTATATGGGGTATAGAGGACATAGTGATATGGGGTATAGAGGACAGTGGTAGGTGTGGTGTATATGGGGTATAGAGGACAGTGGTAGGGTGGTGTATATGGGGTATAGAGGACAGTGGTAGGGTGGTGTATATGGGGTATAGAGGACAGTGGTAGGGTGTGTATGGGGTATAGAGGACAGTGGTAGGGTGGTGTATATGGGGTATAGAGGACAGTGGTAGGGTGTGTATGGCGTATAGAGGACAGTGGTAGGGTGGTGTATATGGAGTATAGAGGACAGTGGTAGGATAGTGTATATGGGGTATAGAGGACAGTGGTAGGGTGGTGTATATGCGGTATAGAGGACAGTGGTAGGGTGGTGTATGGGGTATAGAGGACAGTGGTAGGGTGTATATGGGGTATATAGGACAGTGGTAGGGTGTATATGGGGTATAGAGGACAGTAGTAGGGTGTATATGGGGTATAGAGGACAGTGGTAGGGTGGTGTATATGGGGTATAGAGGACAGTAGTAGGGTGTATATGGGGTATAGAGGACAGTGGTAGGGTGGTGTATATGGGGTATAGAGGACAGTGGTAGGATAGTGTATATGGGGTATAGAGGACAGTAGTAGGGTGTATATGGGATATAGAGGACAGTGGTAGGGTGGTGTATATGGGGTAATAGAGGACAGTGGTAGGATAGTGTATATGGGGTATAGAGGACAGTAGTAGGGTGTATATGGGGTATAGAGGACAGTGGTAGGGTGGTGTATATGGGGTAATAGAGGACAGTAGTAGGGTGTATATGGGGTATAGAGGACAGTGGTAGGGTGTGTATGGGGTATAGAGGACAGTGGTAGGGTGGTGTATATGGGGTATAGAGGACAGTAGTAGGGTGTATATGGGGTATAGAGGACAGTGGTAGGGTGGTGTATATGGGGTATAGAGGACAGTGGTAGGGTGGTGTATATGGGGTATAGAGGACAGTGGTAGAGTGGTGTATATGGGGTATAGAGGACAGTGGAAGGGTGGTGTATGGGGTATAGAGGACAGTGGTAGGGTGGTGTATATGGGGTATAGAGGACAGTAGTAGGGTGTATATGGGATATAGAGGACAGTGGTAGGGTGGTGTATATGGGGTAATAGAGGACAGTGGTAGGGTGTATATGGGGTATAGAGGACAGTGGTAGGGTGGTGTATATGGGGTATAGAGGACAGTGGTAGGGTGGTGTATATGGGGTATAGAGGACAGTGGTAGGGTGGTGTATATGGGGTATAGAGGACAGTGGTAGGGTGTATATGGGGTATAGAGGACAGTGGTCGGGTGTATATGGGGTATAGAGGACAGTGGTCGGGTGGTGTATATGGGGTATAGAGGACAGTGGTAGGGTGGTGTATCGGGTATAGAGGACAGTGGTAGGGTGGTGTATATGGGGTATAGAGGACAGTGGTAGGGTGGTGTGTATGGGGTATAGAGGACAGTGGTAGGTGTGGTGTGTAAGGGGTATAGAGGACAGTGGTAGGGTGGTGTATATGGGGTATAGAGGACAGTGGTCGGGTGTATATGGGGTATAGAGGACAGTGGTAGGGTGGTGTATATGGGGTATAGAGGACAGTGGTAGGGTGGTGTATATGGGGTATAGAGGACAGTGGTAGGGTGTGTATGGCGTATAGAGGACAGTGGTAGGGTGGTGTATATGGGGTATAGAGGACAGTGGTAGGATAGTGTATATGGGGTATAGAGGACAGTGGTAGGGTGGGGTATATGGGGTATAGAGGACAGTGGTCGGGTGTATATGGGTTATAGAGGACAGTGGTGGTGTATATAGGGTATAGAGGACAGTGGTAGGGTGGTGTATATAGGGTATAGAGGACAGTGGTTGGGTGTATATGGGGTATAGAGGACAGTGGTAGGGTGGTGTATATGGGGTATAGAGGACAGTGGTAGGGTGGTGTATCAGGTATAGAGGACAGTGGTAGGGTGGTGTATATGGGGTATAGAGGACAGTGGTAGGGTGGTGTGTATGGGGTATAGAGGACAGTGGTAGGTGTGGTGTGTATAGGGTATAGAGGACAGTGGTAGGGTGGTGTATAGGGTATAGAGGACAGTGGTCGGGTGTATATGGGGTATAGAGGACAGTGGTAGGGTGGTGTATATGGGGTATAGAGGACAGTGGTCGGGTGTATATGGGGTATAGAGGACAGTGGTAGGGTGGTGTATATGGGGTATAGAGGACAGTGGTAGGTGTGGTGTGTATGGGGTATAGAGGACAGTGGTAGGGTGGTGTATATGGGGTATAGAGGACAGTGGTAGGGTGGTGTATATGGGGTATAGAGGACAGTGGTAGGTGTGTATGGGGTATAGAGGACAGTGGTAGGGTGTGTATATGGGGTATAGAGGACAGTGGTAGGGTGTGTATGGGGTATAGAGGACAGTGGTAGGGTGGTGTATATGGAGTATAGAGGACAGTGGTAGGATAGTGTATATGGGGTATAGAGGACAGTGGTAGGGTGGTGTATAGGTATAGAGGACAGTGGTAGGGTGGTGTATAGGGTATAGAGGACAGTGGTAGGGTGGTGTATATAGGGTATAGAGGACAGTGGTAGGGTGTATATGGGGTATAGAGGACAGTAGTAGGGTGTATATGGGGTATAGAGGACAGTGGTAGGGTGGTGTATATGGGGTATAGAGGACAGTGGTCGGGTGTATATGGGGTATAGAGGACAGTGGTAGGGTGGTGTATATGGGGTATAGAGGACAGTGGTAGGATAGTGTATATGGGGTATAGAAGACAGTAGTAGGGTGTATATGGGATATAGAGGACAGTGGTAGGGTGGTGTATATGGGGTAATAGAGGACAGTGGTAGGATAGTGTATATGGGGTATAGAGGACAGTAGTAGGGTGTATATGGGGTATAGAGGACAGTGGTAGGGTGGTGTATATGGGGTAATAGAGGACAGTAGTAGGGTGTATATGGGGTATAGAAGAGGACAGTGGTAGGGTGTGTATAGTATAGAGGACAGTGGTAGGGTGGGTGTATATGGGGTATAGAGGACAGTGGTAGGGTGTATATGGGGTATAGAGGACAGTGGTAGGGTGGTGTATATGGGGTATAGAGGACAGTGGTAGGGTGGTGTATATGGGGTATAGAGGACAGTGGTAGAGTGGTGTATATGGGGTATAGAGGACAGTGGAAGGGTGGTGTATGGGGTATAGAGGACAGTGGTAGGGTGGTGTATATGGGGTATAGAGGACAGTAGTATGGGGACAGTGTATATGGTGTATAGAGGACAGTGGTAGTGGTAGGGTGTATATGGGGTATAGAGGACAGTGGTAGGGTGGTGTATATGGGGTATAGAGGACAGTGGTAGGGTGGTGTATATGGGGTATAGAGGACAGTGGTAGGGTGGTGTATATGGGGTATAGAGGACAGTGGTAGGGTGGTGTATATGGGGTATAGAGGACAGTGGTAGGGGGTGTATATGGGGTATAGAGGACAGTGGGGGTATAGAGGATAGTGGTAGGGTGGTGTATGGGGTATAGAGGACAGTGGTAGGGTGGTGTATATGGGGTATAGAGGACAGTGGTAGGGTGGTGTATATGGGGTATAGAGGACAGTGGTAGGGTGGTGTGTATGGGGTATAGAGGACAGTGGTAGGTGTGGTGTATGGGGTATAGAGGACAGTGGTAGTGGTCGGGTGTATATGGGGTATAGAGGACAGTGGTAGGGTGGTGTATATGGGGTATAGAGGACAGTGGTAGGGTGGTGTATATGGGGTATAGAGGACAGTGGAAGGGTGGTGTATATGCGGTATAGAGGACAGTG